>NC_137041.1:26904176-27056676 GCF_032717465.1 Coenobita brevimanus
ATGCGAATGAATGTGTTTGAGTGGATGAGTAAATGGGGAGTGTGTCGTCCTGTCTTGGCTACCTCCCTTTCCTTGGGGGAAGCAGCCTAGGTATATAGATAATCACAGACAGTGGAGTATTCTTCATCAAAAGTGCGGGGTGCAGAAGGTGAAATATGATAATGTTTCATCATAATTAGCAGTTTGATTATTTGCTGTGTTGTTTTTGCGGGATGCTTCCAAGTGGTGGCTCTGATGTGACCAGGCGGTGGGAATGCCCAATACCTAGTCAAACAACTGCAGCTTAATCCCGTCCCTGTCCACTGACATGAGGAGCAAGGACAGCCTTGGCCTACAGTTCACTGGGTTACAGTTCATTGTCATGTGCTAGTTGTATCCATATTTTTGCTTTCATATATAAGTATTGCATATATTTCTCATTATCTTTTATCTTATCTAACTGCAATGTATATGTATATATAACATAAATTAATGTCAGACTTATTTTTAGCATATCTAAAGATTCACATAGCAACATAGCATCACATAGCTTGCCTCACATGAGGCATCAGCATCGAACATTCGATGCACTGTCAGCTTCTTTCCCACGCCCCACTGTGAGCTTAGAGCCGGCAGTAATAGCCAGGGAATGGGGATAATAAGACGTACTCATACATCACTCAGATTTATATTGTGTAACCCCCTGTACCTAACTGTATAATAGTGTTTGAATAGTTAAAGATTATTTTGTTATACTTTACTTTATTTAACCTCCAAGCTATTCATTAATACACAGTAGTGAAGATATACCAATATACAAGTGTGCTATGAGTGAATAAGGGAGGAGAGGGAAATGAGGGAAATACCAGCAAGCGACACAGAATGATCATTGGCTAGCCAGCTACCCCAAACATCGAGAGGACGCACATCGCGTTATTCATCTCTTACAAATGTGCCAGGCCTGAACTGTGGTGTCTGGTACAAAAATTGGAGTGCAGCGGTGTTCATACATGCCTCAACAGTTTAGTGTCCATTAGTGTGTCGTCTTGTGAGTTTCTGGATTTACCCACAACGTTGTTGGCCTCCTTCTTCCCATCCCTATCCCATTATCTCCCTGGTTCGGTGGTATCCATATTTTTAATGAGTCTTTTATGATTCATTTACCTCCACATTCTCACCTCACTTTCATCATGCATTTTCACCCCAACCCTCCAGGCTCAGCGCTTGGTCAGCAAGTAATGGTGTCTCTCACAAACCTTCTCAGCTGCGGCGAGTGGTCCCAGGGCGCGACGACATCTAAGAAGATTCTCAACTAGCTGCTGGATGCGTCACGTGGAGAGCTTCTGGGTGGAGCGTATTCAGGATTCTTCTTATGGCTGGGCGTGTGGAGAACGGATTCACAATTCTTCTAAGCGCCTGGCGAGTGCATTCCTGACAATGTGGTGTATAGTTTCTTCTACAACATCCTGCATCGACTCTTAAAGGGGCGTGCGAGTGTGCGTGGATCTTCAGTCTTCAGGCAACCTCTCTATGTATAGTTAGTTAGAGTAATACTGTCTGAGGTAAGGTTGGTGGAACACAAATTTTTCACACGTGTGAAATTTATGTGTACATGACTTGTGTATAATTTAAGTTATATGTGAATCGTCTATATCCATGTTCAGGTCAGTTTGTTAGTGTTCTATTGCATGCTACCTTTCAGTAAAAAGCCCTTGCGTGTTAAGGAAGAGGATAGTAGTCATAGCTCAGTTATGTTATGTTCAGAGTTAACCATAAATCCGGGTGAGCAAATAAGTGAGTTACTCCGCAACTCCCTCGTTTTCTTTAGCAAGCCGACTACTGCGTTTCCCTCTGATAGTATCGGTGGGGAGACTAACAAATTCTCAGAGTCCAATTTAACTCTCTCACCTAGTTCTACACGTAGTGGTAAAGTATATAACCCTTCCAGTACACAATTTAGCATCATGAATCAAACCGATAACGCTACCCCTTCCGGTACACAACCTTCTCTTTTGCAAGGTTTAACTGTACGTCAAACAATGTACTGATACGAATATGGGATGGCACTGATCCTACATGGAATGTGTATGTATTTGTGCACCAGATGAAAGATGAGAGAGGTAGAAGGCAGTTTGCATCAGAGAGTGATAAGTTAAAATTTAAACGTGGTAGAATTTCACAGACCACCGACACTCCAGCTGGCCTTCTCGTGGGAGATGATTTTTACTGTACCTAGTGATAATGCAGACAATTTCCTGGCAGAACTTGTGGCCGATATGGGCTCTAAGTCCTTTGCTGGGGGTGATGTTATGGCCTTACTTAGGGCTCTGCATGATACCCACATGAAGGCAGCTTCCATGGATTACAGGCAAGCTGCTTGCTTTGCTCAGAATGTCAAACTTTCCTTAGATCAAGCATTCGGTAATTCCAGGTGGCTGAATGCTACCAAGGATGCAATACCCCTAGATACATTCTTGTCTTTAATAAGTTTTGGTTGCTACTTTCAGGTCTTGACTCCAAGACAACAACGCATTGCAAAACAGCTGGAATTCACGCCCGCACAAACCCTACATGACTTCAATCGTCTGATGCGAATGAAGCTGTAGTCGCAACCTGAAGCATTTCCTGTGACCTCGGCCATGTCTACTCAGGGACAGCAACATGCAGAAAACCCAAGAAGGACAGAAAGTCAGAGAAGCCCACGTCTGCAACAGATACTAGTACTTCTGACCTCTCAAGTAAGTGTCCTTATTGTCACAAGGGCGTTCATCCTTTGTTAAAGTGTTTCAAACTTCAAAGGGATATGAAGGACTCTCAGAATCCTCAACAAGATGCAAATGCAGGCCCTCCTGCTCAGGCCACATCATCATTATCAACCCCAAATCGGCGCAAGAAGTGGTGTTGTCACCACAAGTCCCATGGGCATTGGACGAGTGAGTGTCGTTCTCCCCCAGGGACCACGAGTCAGGTTGCTAGTACCCAAAGCACAGCTCCTTCATCGGGGGAAGTCCAGCAGCCTCCAACAGCCACCCAGGGGTAGACTCTAATGGTAGATTTAATGCAGCTACGGTGGGTACTGCTGTAGCAAATATAGGGCCAGGGCCAAATGCTATGTCATTTGCAGTGTATCTTGAGTCTTGTGCAATGTCCCTACTCATTGATACTGGCTCTTGTGTCAATATGATTGCAGAGGTTTCCTTACAATAGATTGAGCAGCAACTGGGAAAAACCTTTTCACGTCACCTTTCCCCACTTGATTTGATGGGACTTAATGGTGGACGTGGACATTTAAATGCTACAGGTGTGGTTACCTTGTCCTTCCAGTTTGCTAGAGACACACAACCAGTTGTAGCTCAATTTTATGTGGTTCTGGCATTTGTTCGTTCTTCAGATGAGTTGTTAAGATTGTCTACTCTTCGTGAGCATGGGATAGACATTGTAACTAGTTCCAACTCAGTTGTATATAGAGATAGGCACTACACTGCCCTGCCGGAGTCCATGCCATTGCTTCGTGCACCTTCTGCAGTGAATAGAGCTTACCCCACGTTAGCTGCAAGTGACATTAACCCTATGGACACTACCACTGAATCTCCCACTTCGTATAATGAAGTATCACCTGTGGGTAATGATGACTCAGTTGTACCTACTGCTCCTTCTTCTTCTTCTTCTTCTGCCACTTTAAGTGAGGTCATGGCAAATGCACATGAGGCCAATGCGGTCGTAACTGACTGCAGGCAGTTACAACTGGACGAGCTTACTTGTGTGACCGTTCGTTTGCCTGGCGTGAAAGAGGGGGTGGATGCTATCAGTTTACCTGAGACTGTGAGTGTGAAAGGCATTTCTATTGAGTCAGCATTAGCTACTGTTTCTAAGAATGGTCAGACTGAAGTTCTGGTTCATAACCGAACGAAAGGTGTACTTAAGTTAAAACCGGGAGTCTGCTTGGGTAAGTGTCTTGTATACCCTTCCACTGTTACTGAAGAAACTTTATCATCCATAGAGGTTGTGGCTGGCCTGACACCAGCCCAGGATCTACCATCATCTAGTGAGTCCTTTCTCCAGAAGGCTAGGTCTCAACTGAACCAGATTGATTTTCCCGATTGTCAGACTCAGTTATTGCAGGTCCTTGAACAGAATAGGGATGCCATAGCTCTAGCAGGTGAGCCGTTAGGACATACAAATGTGGCTCATCATCACATTGCATTGAAGCCAGGTACTAATCCTATTTATGTGCCTGCGTATCAGCTTCCCCATTCTCAGAGACAGGTGGCTGACAAATTGGTTAAGGAGATGATTGAGTCAGGCATAGTCCAAGATTCGACTTCTCCTTGGAATGCACCACTGTTTCTGGTGCCAAAGAAGGATGGTACACCAGTTATAGATTATCACTGCCTAAATGCAGAGACAGTCCCAGATCGTTATCCTCTACCTGATTTGACCGATCTGTTGCAGAGTCTGGGGGAGAATAAGAAGGTGTTTTCCTCTTTGGATCTTCTCTCGGAATACTGTCAAGTCCCTCTGCATGCAGACTCTTCTGCTCTTACAGCCTTCAGCACTCCTGATGGGCATTACGAGTTTGTGAGGTTACCTTTCGGCCTTCGTAATGCGCCTTTGTGTTTTCAGAGGTTAATCAATGAAGTATTTAGGGAACTCTTAGTGAACACAGTGTTTGCCTACTTAGATGATGTAGTGGTTATCAGCAAGGATGTGCCTGAACATCTGAGGAAGCTCCAGCAAGTCTTTGCCATACTCAAAGAGGCTGGTTTAAAGGTTAAGTTTTCAAAATGTAGGTTCTTGAAGAAGGAATTGTCTTTCCTGGGTCATGTTGTTGATGCCAGAGGTATCCGGACGGCTGATGACAAAGTTGCAACTATCCGAGACTTTCCTACACCTACCTCGGTCACAGCAGTAAGCAGCTTCCTCGGATTATCAGGGTACTATCGAAGGTTCATTCGAGGGTATGCAAACATGGTCTCTCCTCTCAACTTTTAAAGAAGGAGGTTCCCTTTATCTGGGGACCTTATCAGGAAAGGGCCTTCATTGATTTAAAGGTAGCCTTGATCTCTGCCCCTGTCCTATCATTCCCAGACTTTAACAAGCCATTCACTATCTTTACTGATAATTCTGGCATAGGTCTTGGAGCTGTTTTGACCCAGTGCAATGCATCTGGCATGTACAAGCCACTAGCTTATGCGAGTAGAATTCTTAATGACGCTGAAACATGCTACTCTGTGAACCATTTGGAAACCTTAGGTGTCATGTGGGCTCTTAAACACTTCCGTGAAATCATCTTTGGGTATGACATCACAGTTTACATGGATCACAAGGCCCTTACTGATCTCTTCAAGGGTCGCAATCTGTCTGGCAAACTAGCTAGGTGGTTCTTGATCATTCAGGACTACCATCCTGACATACAATATCTACCTTGAAAGGTGAACGTTGTGGCTGATGCATTGTTAAGAATGTTCCTGTCACTGCAACTGTGGCAGACACCATTCTGTCCACTCTCTACACAGGATTCGCCCTGCTCAGAGGAGTGATTCCAAGTGGTCTCGTGTTGTGTGCACTCTTGAGTCAGGCAATCCACTAACTGATAGGGATGTTCCCGGATCGTTATCTGATTATGACTTAATAGATGGTGTCTTAGTGCGACATTTAGATTCCGATGTTACTCAAGTCGTTGTTCCTTCTGAGCTGATTCAGGATGTGTTGGTTCTTGAACATGACTCTCCCCAGGCAGGTCATCCTGGAGTGGAACGTTGTTTGCTGCAGGCTCGTAGGCGTTTCTACTGGCCTACCATGTGCTCCGACATTAAAGCCCACATTCATTGCTGTCTGTCATGTGCTCAGCACAAGGACTCGACTGGACCTCTTGCACCAATGTTGTCATATCCTACACCTGCTAAACCATAGGACATGGTAGGTACTGACACCCTCAAGCTCCCTCGTAGTGATAGTGGCATGTTGTACTTACTGGTGTGTGTGTAGACCACTTCAGTAGATATGTAGTTTTAGCTCCACTGCCGGACAAGTCTGCCTTCTCGGTGGCCCGTGCTCTGCTCAAGCATCTGTTTCACCCATTTATGACTCCAAAGGTCTTGCTGCCAGACAATGGTACAGAGTTCCAAAATGAATTAGTGAGTGAAATTTGCTCCCAGTTCAACATTGCCCAGACTTATGTGGTGGCCCATCATCCTGCTTCTAATGGCTTAGTTGAAAGTGTTAACAGGAAGATTCTGGAGGCTCTTTGTCATGTGGTTCAAGGTTGCCACTCGTCTTGGGATGAATGGATTCCTCAGATAGCCTCTGCCATCAACAGTTCCATTAATGCCTCCATAGGAGAGTCACTTCACTTTGTTCTGTTTGGTGAGGACAAGAGGCTCCCGTATACTCTCCTTCACCAGCGTCCCAGTCCTGTGGATAATGTTGATGATTACGCCAAAGTACACTTAGCTGTTAGCCAGGACATTTTTGGTAGGGTTCATAATATCCTAGACGCCTCTTGTCAGTTGATGGTAGATCGCCAGCACCAACAAGTGCAGCCAAGTGATATTGTTACCAATGATTTGGTCTTCGTGGCTGAATCTGACCACTCCTCAAAGCTCTCTCCACGTTTCTTGGGCCCACTACGTGTCATTCAGGAGGAGCTTGGTAACAAGTTGTGTGTTTGGGAGTTGCATTCCGGTGCTAAGTGAGTTGCGCACACTGAGAATTGTAAGAAAGTTTGCGGTGATTTCCCTATTCCGACGGTGGACACTGATTCCTCCTCCCGACCTCCGTCAAATCCTTCTCGATCATCATCGAGTGTTGATGATTACCAGAGTAAGATACGTTCCACCGCTCACTGTGTTTAAATCATTCTTATGTATCTGCATTGTACCCTGCATTATTCAATTATACCTTTTGCAGGAAATCTTGATAACTACACTTCTCTGCCTTTGACTTCTGGTGTTGGCCCTGGGGTTCCCTTTGCCCAGTGTGGTGCATCCTGGTGCACTGGTGGCTCCAGAGGGCTCCGTTCTGATTGTGGAGGATGTGTCAACATCAAATACGACATATCCCCCATGGGTCAGATCTCGGCACAGATACCTATCCTGGCCCAATATTTAGATGGTTTGCAAGGGTTATTTCAACCCTTCCTCATCATGGAGTCCATGAACATTAGTGCCTTGGATCCAGCGCTAGCCATGTCTCTTCAGCTAGCTGTTGAGAGGATGGGCACTCTTCGTGACCGAATCCTTGACCTGTCCAACCAGGTCCCCACCAACTCTCTCAGTGCGGGTCATAAATCTGCATCCTTCCATCAACTTTGAGGATTATTCGACCTGGGTGGGCTGGTCCTCAACAAGCTCTTCAGCACCGCTCAGGCATCTGATGTAACTGCATTAGACTGAATGTGATAGCTCAGGTAGTCGAATCACAGAATAGGCTCCTCATTTATGAGCATGCTGAGTTTGTGAAATTTAGGACTCACCTTAACACTGTTGTTGATCGTACTAATGTACTAACAACCCGTTTTCATAGTTTTGCATCTCAGGTTGCCGCTTTTGAGAACTTGTTTCTTTTCACTCAATAACTTGCACAGTTAGATTCAGACATTTCCTTACTACAGAAGCTGTGTTCCACAGTAATCACTTCCCTTGTCAATGCCAGGCTTGGCCGTGTTAATGCAGAGCTACTACCACTAGCTCATTTGAAGTCCACTGCTCAGTTTGCGGGTGTTAATTTCAGTTTGACCCCACTCTTTGAGCGTAGTCACTCAGAATTTTATTACCCCTTGTTGGAAGCAACCCTCACTGACTCACAAATACTGGTTCACATTCCCTTGAAATCAGATGTAACTTATTCAGCCTACAGTGTCACTCCCTTCCCAATGCATGTCAATGATTCATTGCTCAATCTTGTTTCCCAGTCAGACATGTTTCGTGTGGCGGATGATTACATGTCCATTGCGCTCACTAGCCAAACAGTATTGACCTCCTATAAGTCAAGTTATTTGCATGTTCATGTTTGTCCTGCTTACTTGTTGCTCTGTTGTCATCAAAGTCAGCACCTTGTGAACTAGCGTAGTGCTGAATCACTCGGACCTGATCCATAAATTCTGTCAGTTTGAACCTGTGAGCCCTGACTGGCCGGTCTACCATGTGCATGTTGGCGGTAATCAGTTCTTCTACTTCAGAGAACCCGCGAGCGTTACACTATTGTGTTCTCGCCATAGTAACAATGTCATCACGGAAGGCTACTATGTCGCTCCTGATTCATGCGAAGTCTGTTCCTCAGCGATCTCTACCCATCCTAACAGGCAACATCTTGGTTTCCAGGCAGTTCTACCTAGTTCTTTGATGTTCATCCTGAAAATCTAACTGTGATGTCTGAACGTTTGAAGATGTTGTCATACTTGAATGACAGTGATGTCCTCATGTCCTCCGTTCCATCACTCGTTCACCCTCATGTGCTGTACCCTACGATTTCTGTCCCTGTCGTGGCGTTGTTAATCATTGTCTGTGTCTTTTGTTGGTGTCTTAAGCGCCTAGAAGATCGCCTTCACGACATACGTGAGGTGTCAGGATTAGAAGTTGTTCCACCAACTCCTGCCCCACGACAGGTTAGCTAGATTGTAGGAATATATTATCACAGTCCTACTTCAGTTATGCCGGCCTGATGACAGTCCAATTTTACGTGGCCGAGCGATGTACTAGTTGTATCCATATTTTTGCTTTCATATGTAAGTATTGCCTATATTTCTCATTATCTATTATCTTATCTACCTGCAGTGTACATGTATATATATCATAACTTGATGTCAGACTTACTTTTAGTATATCTAAAGATTCACATAGCAGCATAGCATCACATAGCTTGCCTCACATGAGGCATCAGCATCGAACATTCGATGCACTGTCAGCTTCTTTCCCACGCCCCACTGTGAGCTTAGAGCCGGCAGTAATAGCCAGGGAGTGGGGATAGTAAGACGTACTCATATAGCACTCAGATTTATACTGTGTAACCCCCTGTACCTAACTGTATAATAGTGTTTGAATAGTCAAAGATTATTTTGTTATACTTGACTTTATTTAACCTCCAAGCTATTCATTAATATACAGTAGTGAAAATATACCAATATACAAGTGTGCTATGAGTGAATAAGGGAGGAGAGGGAAATGAGGGAAATACCAGCAAGCGACACAGAATGATCATCGGCTAGCCAGCTACCCCAAACATCGAGAGGACGCACATTGCGTTATTCATCTCCTACAAATGTGCCAGGCCTGATCTGTGGTGTCTGGTAGTCAGATGAGTCTGCGGTTGCCACTACTACTCCTACTAAGGAACTAGGAATCCGACACACGGTATCTTTTCTATAAATTAGTGTGACGTCAATCAAAATTATAAGTATTTAGGGCACTTAATTAATTTTAATTTTTTAGAATATAGATTAATTTCTTTTATGGAAAATTTAACCCTGTTTTAGGATAATCTAAGTAGGTTAACAACGAAACGCTAGTGTTTTTGTTTAGAGCATACTGTGTTCCTGATTATGCGGATTATCTGTGTGGGATATTAGAGGAATCTTTAGTTCTGATGTTTTTCAAACGTTTGAGAGAGCTTATTCACACTAAAAAAGATATTTGGCCTTCCCTGTTTTGAGAGTAGCCATGATATTGCAATGCTGGCAGCTCAGCAACTTGTAGAATATCACGTGCCATTTATTCAACCAAGGTTTTAAAAACCTATAAGAAGAAAAATAACATTATAATCGACAATTCTCTCCCTAGCAGAATATAACCATCTGGAGGTACCAAGATTATAAGTACATATTTGAGACCTGCCTGTAGTAGTAGTAGTAGTAGTAGTAGTAGTAGTAATAGTAAAGTCATAGTCTTTACAGTAGCAAGTGTAACAGTAGTAGTAGAAGTAGTAGAGTAGTAGTGGTGGTGGTGGTAGTAGTAGTAGTAGTAGTAGTAGTAGTGGTAGAAGCAGTTGTTTTTGTTATTGTTGTTGTTGTTGTTGTAGCCCTAGGTTCATCCTAAACGTAAACCCAATGTACTGCAGGCTGAAACTGTCCTCCTCCTGCAGTCCACCAACTTCCTTGGAGAGGGAAATGAAGAACGTCTGTAAAACCCAACAGAGCAGCCACCCAGTTATGTCTGCGACGAAGTGAAGGCGTCCCTCTCCACCACCGTCACATCGGTTTAAAGGTGGAAATTATTATAGTAAAGTCTTTTTAATTCATGTAAGGAACACAACTCCCTTTTCATAGCAGAACACAGAGACCATGGAAAGCCTTATGCTGTACAGGTACACTAATCAGATACTGACGTTCAGGGTGATTAAACTATACTCGCCTTACTATAACTTAGCCTAAAACTGCCAGTTCTTAATCTTGAATGCTGAGTTGAAATAAGAGATTAAAATTAGATTATTATATGTGCCACGAAAAAGTGTTATGAGAAGGGTGTAGGGCCGTAGCAGTGTCTTTTTATACCACTGAGATACCCGAAATAAGGTGTTAAACGAATAGAATCAGGAACAAATTAGCGTAAAAGAACTAAAGTCTCCATGGCAGTGAATATTATCAGGAATTGTGTTGCTTGAATTTTTCGTCTGAAAATTAATTTCCGTGTGAAGTTTTTGGCAGCCGATTGAGTGAGAATGTAAGAATAGCAGCAGCAGCTGCTGCTGCTGCTGTTGTTATTGTTTTAGCTCCAAGTTCATCTGAAATATGAACTCAGGACTTTAGGCTGAAGTTACACTTCTCCGGCAGTCCAACATTTTCCATTCGATGGATAGGGAGAGAATTAAAGTACGTTTGTGCAACTAGGCAGGAGATCCACATGGTTTTATCAGTGCCACCGCTTGAAGACGTCTCTTTCTAACACCAAAATGAAGTATAAAAAAAAATAATGATCTGACGAGGATGAAACCTCGGACCATCTAGTGACACTCAGGGACCTCATCCACTGAGCCACTAAGAGGCAAAAGGAACGGGATCGCTTCACTTGGTAGCACCAATATCGCCGGGTGGTGAAGCTGCCAGGTTATACGAACGTCCCTCAGTCCACTCCCTATCCCCCAAACGAGGATGGTAGACTGCGGAAGAGGTATGGGTAACTTTGATCTGCTTTCACTCGGCTCACGTTCAGCACAGTCTGGAGTTGCAACTACTACTACTACTACTTCTACTACTCGTACTTTTTTACCATCCCTAGCGCAGTCACATAACCCAGGCTTCGAGTCCCAGAACAGTTCAGGTGGGTTAATATTAGCTGATATTGGCTTTTTAGATTATAGGTTAAACAAGAAGTGTCATGCCACAAACTGATGTTTCATGGCACGTGACGATGCTTTCCATTACATGCCCCGTTATTTGGAGTTGCGATTGAACTGATTCCTTCATGTCTCAAAAAAAATTGATATTGAAATAATGGCAAAAACAGCAGGAGTTATAATGACGATGATGGTGATGATGATGATGATGATGATGATGGTATTACTAATATATAATAATAATAATAATAATAATAAAAATAATAATAATAATAATAATAATAAAAATAATAATAATAATAATAATAAAAATAATAATGTCCAAACATGGTATGGAACTAGGAACACGAGTTCTACGAGTCCACAATCGTGACGTAGCTCATCATCTTGTACTTTCCACTTGTCTTATATGTCTACTGGTATTAGACAAGTTCTGGCAAATGAAAAGGCGACACTCACTGGTAGAACATGAACATTTAAGTTGTAATAACTAATGAGCAAGTCTTGGACAAAACATTTGGGTTACTGTCCGCGGATAATGGTGATGATGGGCGTTTTAGCCACGTGATAGTCGAACTGAATTTCGCACACCATTTTAAACAGAGTGTGATGAGCTTGTCCCTTAATGTGTGTTACATGTCTTGAAGCACACCATGGAGAGTCATAAGCTTCTCCTACAGATAATTAATGACGACCTTTATGCTAGACTTATCTTTATCATAATGCTTCTTATTACAAGTTGTAAAATGAACAGTACTTGGACTAGTCGTAATATAATTTATACGCATGGGAGTATTTATAGAGGTAGTTGTATCAAATTAGAAAAAATAATCATCTTACAATGCGAGTATCATTATGGTTAGGTAAGGAAATGTCTAATTCCCGTTGTGTATTTTGAGATGTCCAGGCATCTGAAAAGGAACTTTTTTTTTTTTTTCACTCAGATGCATAAGTTCAACAGGTTTCCTGGTTTTGATTTCGGCTTTAAATCAACAGAGTACATCCAGGTAAGTAAAATAAACGACATTAATGTAATAAGATCAAACAATACACATACATATACCAACAATTGTGTATTTTCCCAGCCATGTCATGGCGGTGCTGTGGGGAAGGTGAGAGGTTCCCATTGTGCGGCTCCGGCTCGAGTCTCGGCGAGAGCATTTCAAGGAGTCTATTGGTGGTGTGACGCCGTTCTCACCGGCTGACCTGACTCACTCACACCTGGCTGGTGAGGCAGCCACTGACTGCTGACCCGGGCTGATCACCCGGGTGGGATATTGAGAACCAGCTGCTGCCCTTATCTGGGTGGCAGAGGGTAGGGCTTGCTGACCCTAACTGCTGCCCTTAACTAGGTGGCAGAGGGTGGGACTAACTGCTGCCCTTAACTGAGTGATGGAGGGTGGGACTAACTGCTGCCCTTAACTGAGTGATGGAGGGTGGGAATAACTGCTGCCCTTAACTGAGTGATGGAGGGTGGGAATAACTGCTGCCCTTAACTGAGTGATGGAGGGTGGGACTAACTGCTGCCCTTAACTGAGTGATGGAGGGTGGGAATAGCTGCTGCCCTTAACTGGGTGACAAAGGATGGGACTTGCTGACCCTAACTGCTGCCCTTAACTGGTTGACAGAGGGTGGAACCTACTTGACTGGACTGGACTTAACTTGACTAAACAATAGCCCATACCATAGCCAAACAATAGCCCAAACACCATGCACAACAATAGTCCTTAATACTAAATCCCCACAGACCGGACAAGGACTGTGAGAGGTAGGTGCCACCTGGGGTCCGGGACCTGGGTGTGTTCGTATCCCACAGCAGACCTTAACCAGTAAGTGGGGACACGTTCACACATTACCACAACAATAACATTCACCACATTTTACTGCATAATGTACACACACGGCGGTAAATTTCTGACCAGGGACGGGCCAATATTTTCGCCTGACAAAGGGCAGCACAATGGAACATCTTCCCAACGTATGGGCGAGTCTTGTGAAGCTTAGCTGTGTGACTGGAACTTGTGTTTACCACATCGTTGGCATCACAGACAGTTGCCTACACATCCTTTCACCTATGATTATTATTATTTTTTTTTTATGAGAGGAAGAAGGAACCAAAGGCCATGAGCCCCCAATAACAGTTCCCTCCAAGAGAAAAACAAAATACAATAGAGAGCCAAATTATTTACAGGCCAAGATTCAATATCGTCCTCATTGTAACTCCTCACTGAAAAACTGTTTTCCCTGCATAGTTGTTGACTTTATACACAGGTTTTATTCGCCCCTGTGTAGAGTACAACTCTCATGTGTGAGGAGGCTCCTCACATTCAGTTCTTCTCAACAAGGTGGAGCCGAAGGTTTTTAGTCTCATTAACTCTCCTCATCTTACTAGCCCCATCTTCTTTTTCTTTGCCGTACGTCAATAGTCACTGCTTCTCTGAACTGTCTGGCTGCATCCCTCCACCAGTACGGCGGGTGCGTAGCAGACTCTCATCTCTAATGCAAGAGATAACCGTTCTCCCAGTCCTTCATGTACGCAATAGGTCAGCTCTGGAACTGTCTTCCTCTGTCTGTACTTTCCACTGCCTATGATTCCCAGTCTTTGAAACGCAGTGTGTCCAGGCATTTCGAAATTAACAGATCTTGAAATTGGCTCCTTGTTATTTTGCTTTTGTTTTCTCTTGGAGGGAACAATCTTCCTGTCAGCTGACCGTTGGTTCCTTCTTCTTTACGTAAAAGAAAGTTATGAAAGCACTTCTGAAAAGATCAGGAACTACGTTTACATTATACGTCATTAGTAATACTGGATGTATTAATCATACGACGGAGTCTTAGGTGAATGCGGAGATTTCGTCGTGTGTGTGTGTGTGTGTGTGTGTGTGTGTGTGTGTGTGTGTGTGTGTGTGTGTGTGTGTGTGTGTGTGTGTGTGTGTGTGTTTGTGTGTGTGTGTTTGTGTGTGTGTGTCGGGGAAAATCATATAAGTAAAAAGCATACTAGGCAAATTATGTTCTCAAATATTTTAGTCTCTAGACCTAAGGAAATAATTTGTTTATTTTACTCTGGCTAACCCCACGTGATTTTACTTGTCACTGGGACCTTCTGAGGTTGGAAGGTTTGTTGTTTATTTATATTTATTTACGTTTCTTGCTGCCTATGGGTCAGTTTGTGTCATTACTTGTTATGAGCTGATGTCGAGTTGAAAGTCAGAAGGTGTAGGCATCCGACAGAATCTATAAAATGCTACTGGAGCTTTTTTTTTTTCTCTCTCATTATCAAGAAATGGAAGCAGGGGCGTAGACTGGTCAACTACCCTTAAAGTATTATCGACAGTGTTAGCCTAGCTCTGTACCCCTATTTTTATAAGACATCGATAATGTGAAACTTGCTGTTAGTCTATGTTTATTCTGCTTACCTTTCTTCGTCGTTTGGAGGCTCCGACAGTAGGGTCGGAAGGACGTCCGTTTACCAAGCTCCTTGACCTGAGTTCAGTTCCATCCGGGAACGGATAAGGAGGGTGGAGCAGTATCATGTTCTTTCATGCATTTTTACATGAACCATACTTTTTTCTCCGCCATGCAACTTTTGCTGGGGGCAAGTCGCTTCTCCAGTGACAAAAATTAGTGTTCAACCGTTTTACAGATCATCTACCATAGAGTACGGCTTGAACGTGCATAATACAGCTATACGCCCGTGCCAGGTGTATACAAGCCCGATGTTACAACAGATTGGCTACATGGCTTAATTACCCTGTCGAGGATCTCTCGATGACATATAAACTCTCTCATTTACAAACAAAGCCACTCAGACTTCTATTATTTTCACATGAATTTGACGGTAAGCATTTCGAAAATCCACCGTTTTTGTACATATATAGAGATGAAGAATTATCTTCGGGCGGGTCACTTTGCCACTGATAGAAAGCGATATCCCTGGGTCCAAGGGAACATTGTCAGCAGAGGTGCCTATCCATTTATCGCATGTGCAAACCGTCCGCAACATAACATGCATACATACCTTACACATTCATCACAATCCTTGTTCATTTTGGTGTTTCCGTTGAGCTAGTTACGGTGTGATTACTTGTTATCAACACTCTCACGTCTTTGTTAGGTCCCCCTACTTCCACTCACAAATTGCATAAGTATTATTCAGTGCCAATTTTATCTGGTTTACCACTGAACCGGTTATGCTGTGTTCATCAACTACCGGTATAGGCTTTTCAGATATTTTATTTTCCTTTCTTGCACTCATTATTATAGTAAATTATCCTGAAGTCTCAGTTATTAAACTAAATGCCAACTATTGCCCATAGTTGTTCAGATGTTTGTGCAATATGCTTCCCTGTATTGTCTACCGAGTCGCTCCTGCCATCATCAAAGTAGCATAAGTGGGCTGAAACTCTCCTTCCTTCACCTCAAGCCTAAGTACTCCTCAGAATCACTTCCTACCAAATACATGCAGTAGCTCTTCCTCGTTCTTACTTCCTTTAACCACTCTCTTCTCCATACTGTTGCATTTTTTTGCCATCGCTGTTGCAGTGGCCACTTTTCTTTGAACAATATATTTTCATATTTTTTCCACTACAACAGGTGCGTACCACGCGTCTGGCAGCATACTCTCACAGTTCTCTGTCCATCTCTCTAATACCTGAGTTAACGGATAGTCAGTCATTCATGTATGCATTAGGTCAACTCTGGAACTGTCTTCCTTAATCTATAGTTCCCTTTGCTGTGACCCCCAATCTTTTAAAGCATTGTGTATCCAGATGTCTCGAAATGAATGAATGTTGAATTTAGCCTTATTTAGTTCTCTTTGTCTTGGAAAGAACAAGTCTTTCCGTGCTTCTATCCTTAGTTTTTTGTAAAAAAAAAAAAAAAAAAAAAATCAATTGCTCACTGTGATGCTGCACACTATGTGTCAAAACCTCATAATCAATCCGGTTATTTCATGACAGGTTGACAAGTTATTTCATAATCAAACTTGCTACTATTGTTTTAACATTATCCATGCCTACTTAGTTCCGACATGAGAGGCTAGAGTGAACAGTTAATCATCCCTAAGTGGCATAACGAGAGAAAAAGAACCAAGCCATCATTCAGATGTAAACCTTTAGAGGCCTCATGAGACCGAAGCGCTTTAACTCAGTAAACTAGCATGTGTTGGTTTGGTTACGTTACTCCAATCTAACACAGTAAAGGGTTCCCTGGGATATATGAAACCATTTTGCTTGTCACACAGTATAGTCATGTGAAGGTAGTACTACTATTGCTTTTAGTTTATCACTGGGGCGGGAAACGGCAGATTCATTAATTCACGTTTCGATACTCAGCTTTAGTGTACGAGTATAAAAGTCTATATACAAAACAACAACTTTCAAAACATTAACAGCCAGGTTCCAGTGATCAAGCAGCCGTTTATCCCAGTCCCTGCACTTCTTGTTTTTCATACTCTGTTGACAACTAGTCAGTGACCCCCATCACCAGCTGTACCTCTTCATTTTAATATATATATATATATATATATATATATATATATATATATATATATATATATATATATATATATATATATATATATATCCATGGATACCTGTCACTTCGGATGTTCAGTTACACCATCAAGGGCTAAATTGTAATTTTAGTTTCAACCATCCTTCCACCACCATAGCCATCTCTGTCCTCTTGCTCCCTCTAATTCTGATCTATGTATATCATTCACATCAACAGCAGTAGGAACACCGTGAACAGGGCGGCCATGGTCCATGCAATTTTTTGTTACGTGAGCCAATGATACTGAATAATATGCTTGATTATAGGAAAGAAAGACTACACAAGCAGTTGCATGTCATTCAAATGCCACGTAGCACAATTCATATTTTATACCCAATTTTATCTAAAGAATAGTTCTGAAGAGTCAGAGGACACTACTGTTTCGTTTATCTACCCTTTCTTTACCTGCAGTGATCGCCATTCCTCTGTTACTAGCTCGTCTGATGGCAGGGTCGATAGTAAGACACAGGATTCTTGGATCCCCGGCATACCTTGTTAGCTTTGCCATGAGACTGTCACTGTATTGGCTGGCGGTCATTTACGTGCTGCTTTAGGCAACCTCTGTCATTCGAAATCAGTGTTGTTGTAGAGTAACTTCAGTCTGTCTGACTGAACAGACCCATCAACCACAAGCAAGCAACAGCCTCTGCAGGGCCATCCCATGCACTGAACCGATGTTCTCTTGCGGTAGACAGCGCCTCGCCACAGTGAAGAACGGCGAAGAGTGTTTTGGTTTAGTTCCTGGATGGACGCCGAATTTGCGCCTGTCCACCTAGTTAACAGAGGCACCACAGCAACGGCATCATACCGTTATTCAACTATATTGTTACCACTCAACACTGTAAATAGTTTCCCATCAGGCTTGCCACTCAGTGTAGAGGCACCTGAAATGGAAAGAAGAATGAACACTAAGAACAAAGCTGAGAAGAAAGAAAGGGGGGTAGACAAAGAAAAAGAATGACAAAGGAGAAGGAAGAAGAAGGTAACACGACGTCCTGTTAGTGTATGACGGTAGCTGCCACCTAGCCGGTAGCAAACATTACTTTTAACTCATCATTACAAGAATACAGGCTTGCAACACGGACGAATGCATTACCTAGCATATGAGAGAGAGAGAGAGAGAGAGAGAGAGAGAGAGAGAGAGAGAGAGAGAGAGAGAGAGAGAGAGAGAGAGAGAGAGAGAGTAGAGTTTTCTTTACGTGGAATATATAGAGCATTTTTCTTCTCTTCATTTGCATCCTAGTAACTGTGATAAAGACTACATATTGTATGACCAACTCCTCCAGATCAACAAACTGTATTAGTTGCACATTATAGTCGCTGATCCGATACTGAATATGAAGCTTTAGTTGCCGCCTTATCTAATATACTTTACTATAATCCAGAGTGTGTGTGTGTGTGTGTGTGTGTGTGTGTGTGTGTGTGTGTGTGTGTGTGTGTGTGTGTGTGTGCAGGCCCTAGCCAAGGGAGGGCTATGGAGGGGATAAGCCCTCCCCAGAAAAAACTCATTAGCCCCCCAGAATTTTTTCACTTAGAAGCGTATATGATTTCCTTACACACAAACCGGGAAATTATACAAAAATTCTAGCCAGATACACTACTTATTGAAGACATGATTCTATATCCTGTACCTACGTGTTTAATGACAGTTATCGTATGGTCATGATGTATTTCATTATATGCAAAATAAGCTGGTATAGGGTAAAGGTGTTAGACTGGAATTTAGTTGAACCCGGTCGCGGTTGAATGAACCGTACCAGCGCAGCGGCGGTTTGCATGTTTATATGGCATGTGCAGCCACGAAAACGGCGGGCAACACCGTTTCAAATTCAAACTTATACTGACGAAAACACCGTGAAGCCTACCAACCTTGGCAGCCTGAACCCTGGCAAACCGGATAGCAGGTGCTGCGTAGAGCGTCACTCAAATGACTGCGAAACAGTACTTTGTGGGACGAGTGATCAGATAAGCATAACCTCGTAAGCATTATCAGTGCCAGTTTGCAAATTATAAATGCTCTCGGAGTTATAATTAGCTTTGAAAAAGGTACGAGTTGAAACTTTTGAAAGTTCAAAAAGCTATGAAGCTTCACGTGTAGAGAAAAGAATAATGTTCATTTTGGTACAAAAAACAAACAAACGGGTTTCATCTGGTTTTAGTGCTTACACTAGTAGGCCGATAATGCAGCATATATTTAGTTCATTACATGTTCTAGAAGAAGAACACGTGGAATGAATAGTGTAAAAAAATAAAGCCCCCGCTACGATGGACATGCCCTCCCCAAATTTCAAGTCCTGGCTACGGGCCTGTGTGTGTGTGTGTGTGTGTGTGTGTGTGTGTGTGTGTGTGTGTGTGTGTGTGTGTGTGTGTGTGTGTGTGTGTGTGTGTGTGTGTGTGTGTGTGTGTGTGTGTGTGTGTGTGTGTGTGTGTGTGTGTGTGTGTGTGTGTGTGTGTGTGTGTGTGTGTGTGTGTGTGTGTGTGTGTGTGTGTGTGTGTGTGTGTGTGTGTGTGTGTGTGTGTGTGTGTGTGTGTGTGTGTGTGTGTGTGTGTGTGTGTGTGTGTGTGTGTGTGTGTGTGTGTGTGTGTGTGTGTGTGTGTGTGTGTGTGTGTGTGTGTGTGTGTGTGTGTGTGTGTGTGTGTGTGTGTGTGTGTGTGTGTGTGTGTGTGTGTGTGTGTGTGTGTGTGTGTGTGTGTGTGTGTGTGTGTGTGTGTGTGTGTGTGTGTGTGTGTGTGTGTGTGTGTGTGTGTGTGTGTGTGTGTGTGTGTGTGCGTATTTAATGCAGCCAAAACTAGAGAAAGGATTCTTCGGAACTTAGCCGGTTGGTTGGAAATGGGTCTCAGAAGAGCCAGATTCAATTTCATGTCGACTGGTATACTCTGAAGTGATGTTTTTGCTCCTAATTGTCTCCATTGGTGTTACAATACTCGCACGAGGAGGAAGAGACGGAATATTTTCGTAGGTTTCATACGTCTTTGCAGAGAGAGAGAGAGAGAGACGGAGAGAGATTTAGCAGAAAATGGTTGTGGTGGTGGTGGTGGTGTTTGCCCTGACGATGATGATGATGATGGTATCTGTGGTGGTGGTAATGGTGGTGGCTGTGATGATGATGATGATGGTATCTGTGGTGGTGGTAATGGTGGTGGCTGTGATGATGATGATGGTTGTGGTGGTGGGGTTAGATGTGGTGGCTGGTAGTCTTGATAGTAGCAATGATAGTGATGTTGGTGGTGGAGGTAGCTGTTCAGAAACGGGTCTCGCTTGGCCAAGTGCTTGGTGGCCCGCTAGGGCCGCTAGGCTCTTTCCTTTACTAAAAATAATATTCTCTCTCTCTCTCTCTCTCTCTCTTTCTCTCTTTCTCTCTCTCTCTCTCTCTCTCTCTCTCTCTCTCTCTCTCTCTCTCTCTCTCTCTCTCTCTCGTGTGTGTGTGTATACTTGCGACTGGTTGTGCTGGTGGAGCTTGGTGGCCTGATGGGTAGAATGGTAAGCAGATGTATAGATGTGCAGGGCCTGACATGAGTGCTGATATGTATTTCCATGTGAGCTGTGGTAGATAATGCTATTATTACTTGCAATCACCTGATGTGCATTGGTAAAGTCCCTGTCACACACAAACGACTCAAGGGCCAACCGCGGAGCGACTCAAGGTCGTAATGCATTTTTTCATCAATCATCCCTTGATTCGCCAATGAAGCCCGGACTCTTTAGGGCGCTTGGAGCTGCTGGGACGACTCGTCAGGCCTCACGATTTTTTAACGCATGCATAAAAAAATCGTGGCCGCCTCACGACTTGCCAAAGTCGTGTCACAGTTGCGTCACAGTCGGGAGTGCCGTACGTCAGTGGTGAAACAGTCTTAGCTCAGTTGGATGCGTCGTGATGCGGTTGTTGCATGTCGTGATGATGTCACCGACAAGAAAACTCTTATGACTGTGTGTCCCTCATCAACTGACTAGACACAGGAGAGGTCCATGGTGATGCTATGGGTGTCATTGGTGGTCAACATGTGATGCCTCACCCCACGCTGGGTGTCATTGGTGGTCTAGGTGTGGTGCCCCGCCCCTCACTGGGTGTCACTGGTGGTTCAGGTATGATGCCCTGCCCCATGGGTTGGTCGTGAGGGGGTCATGGGGGTGTTGCAGGGGGGTCAGGGTGCATTCCCGAAACGCATCACTCAGTCGTCTTGCGGTCGTTTGACGGTTGTGGATGACAAAAATTCATTAAATTTCAAATTTGAAGACTTATAGCTCCGTCGCTTCGCGGTCGCCTCATGACCTTGTCGCGTTCATGAGGACGTCACAACCGGTCGTGAGGCAGTCCTGACTCGATCGTTAGGCAGTCATGAGCATAGCAGATTCGGGGCCAGTCGGGAGGCGTAGGAGCCAACTAGGACACGGCCTTGAGTCGCGCCGCGGTCGGCCCTTGAGTTGCATATGTATAAAAGAGGCTTTAGGAATTATTTGATGGGAAGTATATCTGACATATCTTTTGTAAGGTATCAAACATGACAAAGTATACCGAATAAAACACCGTCTTAACTCAGTAACCTGCACTGGCTGGGTCAGCGACAGGGGAATGATGAGATTAATGAATATGGAGGCGATAGTTCTCGTGGTGAGGTGTCATGGATATTATCGGAATTTTATGTTTTCTAGATAGTACTGACTTACTGTCTATTTTGCCCATAAGGCAAAATACAAAAAAAATAAACTTACACCCAAACTCTGTAACAACTTCGCCTTTTTTTTTTTTTCAGGACAGAGAAACGAGAAAAATAGCTGATAATAAACAAAGGAAACTGCCATGGGCACAGTCAGTTTCTTACCGCTAGTTTCAACAAGACATCTACAGTGAGATTAATAATTTTACTGTACACGACGACTGTTCAATAACCATCCCTGAAACTGGAGTTAGGTGGATTAAAATGACCTGGTTAGGCTTGGCTTATTAACCTTGACCTAAGTAGCTTGAATGGACCAAAATTACAGACTGAACCTGACTAAAAGAAAAAGAAGTAAAATACCTGGTTATAATAGCCCAACCTGCCTAGAACGTGTAAGCAGGGCTTGAATAGACTTGAAGTGATCTGAACTTAGCACTGTTCTAACTTAATCTTGATTAGGTCACTTTGAACTTCCTAACATCAGTACCGGCACGACACAGGTACCCGGTCAACTAACGTAATTTTATTAACTCATTAGCGCTAAGAGACCATCTTCCCGTTCCTCACGATCACCTCAAGCTTCTGCTTCCCGGCCTGGAGGTGTCCAGGCTGTTCCCTCATTTGTTGGTGCAACACTAAAAAACACAGTCTTCTCACCTGGCTTAAACCTGTACTGGCCATTTACCTCAGTGACCCTTGTGCAGTCGATACACATGAATAAACTGTAACATCCAAGTAACAGGACGAGCTACCTCCCACTGACACTCGAGGTTGGCCAAAAAATACCAAACTATCACCGCGCACCATTTCCGTCTTTCAGTCTTTCAGTAGGCAGCAATAAATTATATGCCGGTGGCGATGTGCATTAGACACTTTCAAGAGATAAATATTGATAAACAAATTTACCAACATGCACAATGGATTGCATGATGGTCTCCACACAGTTACAGTACACTGACATGGTCCTCTGCAGCTTGCCATGATGATTAGTGAACACACTAACCATATGATCTCAAAAAAATACGTGTTAATATGATGTGACTTTTTACCACATAAATCCCTTTACAAGACCTATATGATAACAACAGCAACAACAACAACAACAACAACAACAATAATAATAATAATAATAATAATAATAATAATAATAATAAATAATAATAATAATTACAGCAACAACAACAACAACAGCAATCATCAGCATGATCATCATCATTATCATCATCACCATCATCATCATCATCGTCATCATCATCATCATCATCATTATCATCAGGAAAAAGGTGCATGGAGCTGTTGGATCGAGGGGCAATTGTGTCCATTTTGAAGCAAATTCGTGGATAACTAAAGGAATGGCGCCAAGCTGAAAAAGGGTCTGGAAGCAAGAAGAAATAAACTGAGGAAATACAGTAGTTTTACAGATTTTTCTGTAAAGATCTAATTGTTGTAAACGGCTTTTCATACCCGCATCGGCGCTAATGGCAATTACTGAATGAAATAAAAGATACATAAGCAACTAGAGGGGCACTCAGCGGAGCGCATTTTTTCGACAAGGTCAACGTGATTACCAAACCACTCTTCATAATGGGTTAGGTATTCCCATCATTGCTTAGGGTTTCACCAAAAAAAAAAAAAAAATGTTTCCCGGATCCAGAATTTGTAATATGATCCAGATCAGTTCCAAAAGATAATCGACTGCTGCCAGGGACATTGGCTCTCTACCCACCAAATTTGGCCAAATCTCTGTTTTTAGTTTTTGCGTAACCCTGTTAACAGACAAACAAACTAACAAAGAAACAAATCAAGGGCGAAAACAAACTCTTAGTGATCAGATATATAATCAGTTCCTTACATGATATATGTACACATTCACAAACGTCGGACATAAGTGTGCATTCTAAAACTAACCACATGCAGACCTACTTCACCATCACAGGGATTTGTTCATTTGTTTACACACACACACACACACACACACACACACACACACACACACACACACACACACACACACACACGCACACACGCACACGCGCGAGCGCGCGCGCTGACTTGCATAAACTTCCATGGTCACAGCCCTACCCCCAGACACACAACACATAAAATCATATACCGTCTATACATCACCATCATCATCATCATCATCATCATAATTAGTATTATCATTTATAATCGTCAATTCGTCATTCCTCAGCCTTGGATGGAGAAAATCATGGGAAAGATTAGCGTAGGCAACTGTGTGAGCCAGTGATGTGGTGAGCTCTAGTTCCAGCCACTCAACTGCTTCACCATCTTCGCCCACAGTGCGGCAAGATGTTCGATTGGTGTGCCCTGTGTCAGGCGAAAATATTGGCCCGCCCCTGGTCAGAAATGTACTGCCGTGTGCTTGTAACGAATGTAGGGAAGAATAATGCGCTTCAGCTGATTAACTACAGTGACAAATGATCACAGTAGAAAAGAATAGTACTTAATGATAAGTCATATCTGAAAACTAAGGAAATGATAGTTCACAAGATATTGGCTATTAATTTCAAGGCCACGTTTACACAACTTTTTTCTGTATCTTTTTGTTTCATGGCACTGCTTTCAGTCTTTTTGTTTGTTTATTGTGCAAATTATGCCGAAACTTTTTTCCCTTCCCAGTTATTCATAATTCATCGTTAAATCGTATTTTTCCGTTACCCTACTCTTTTTCATATCGCTATATATATATATATATATATATTTTTCAAGCGTCATGTTTTTATAATAATTCTTCTGTATATTTTTTTACGCATCCTACAGACATGGAACCAAATTAAACATGAGTTATATAAAACTGAATTAATTAATACCGAGGAATAATTGTCTTTGCCCTACTCTTTTCGAAGACGTTGTCATTACATAAGAGTAAAATTATAAATATTCTGATCCATCTCTCTCTGAAATATTCTTTCGCGGTTCTCCTTCTTATTAAATGTATGTCACAAGAATTTACTTTACCTCACTCTTCCTACCCTATCATCTTCCTCAGTTTCATTTCCAGTTCGCCTCCCACATTTAGTTCCCATGGTCTCATTTCCTCCAAATAACTTGACTCTCTCCCCTCTCATCACCTTCCCTCACCAGCAAGTGCGCGTTTACCTGCTTCCCTCCTTTACTTTCTGACATTTTCATTCTTTCTTTTCTTCAGTTGCCACCCAGCTTCTGTGTTAGTTTACCGCCTGTGTTATCCATTCCCTTCATCACTTCCAAAACCCCGAACTTTCTCTTTCACCATTTACGTATTATTTTTATAACTTCATGTCCTTGCTTACTGCGCGTTCCAGTAACACCCTACTCATGATTTTTGCTTTATCGCAATCATTCTTCCCTTTTTAATACGTCCTCTCCCTCCCCTATATGCTGGCTTTTCCTTACTACAACTCACGTACCCGTTGTCCGACTCTGTTTCTTCCTCAGTTTTCTTTGCTTCCTGTCTGTTTATATTTCTTCCTTATATCCCCCCCCCCTTTCTTCATCACTCACCGCAGCGTACTCAAAAAGGTAGGTAACATAGTACATTAGGAACGGGAAAAAATTAGCCGAGACAAATTTCAGTATTAGAATTCCTCATATATCATGAAATATACTCTATAGAACAACAAGAAATAAAAGGCACGATTGAACCTTGTAAGCCAAAGGAGTGATGGTAACAGTACTTCAGGCAACAACCGCAAGATGGGTAAATGAAGTGACTATCAAGCTAAAACAGTGCAAGACAAACAGATGAAGATTTTACAATAATGTGAATGAAAAATTGCTCTCTCATGGCGCACGATATGACAGAGTGGGCGTGATGGAAATACTTGGAAGGCAACACATATACACTCACGCACATCACGCACATAATTTTGCATGGAAAAGATAGCACCAGAAATACAAATAATTAAGATTGTGATGTTAGAATTCATCCACATAAGTATAATAATGGTGAAAAAATATTGTGTGTGTGTGTGTGTAAGGAATTGTGAGGGAGTAAAGGAAAAGTTAGTCTATGAAGAAACTGCAGGCGAGAACAATAGTGCCGCAGGTGATGCAAGCGAAAACACAAAAATGTACCTAAGAACGGAAAGGGAATGGAAAAATAACCACCATGGGGTACAGGGTGGCATGGCAGGAAGGAGTGGTGGAGGAAACTGGAAAAAAAAAAGAAAGTAGGACTGAGAAAGAAACGTAAGGAATAAGCGTGAGAAACTGAAAGCTAAATGGAGGAATGGGAACAAAAGTACGAATGACTGAGAATAGAGCGATGACTAAATGAGTATAAGATCGGTGAAGAGGGGAAATGGCATATATAAAAGTTATGGACTAAGGACAGCTTAAAAGGAGTATTAAAAACAAGACGAACGCAACGCAGAGACAACAAAGACAAGAGGAGATGAGAAAGAGAAATGAAGGAGGAATAAGAACAAAAAAAAAGAAAAGAAAAGAAAGAAACGCAGCGGTAAGAGAGGAATGTGGGAACAGAGGAAACATGATAATGGTGACACAGCAGAGTGAATGTGGAGAGAGAGAGAGAGAGAGAGAGAGAGAGAGAGAGAGAGAGAGAGAGAGAGAATCCATAACCATTTTAATAGTCACATCAGCTTCATTTAATGATGCTTCTACTACACAGTTTATTGTGAAGATAAATCCCTTGAAGTGAAAGTTAAAAGCAACCTTAGTCAACTCCTGCAGCACAGTGCCATCCACCTTAAATTATTCATATTACGATTAAGCGATAATATTAATGTTAAGCGAAACTCCTACTGAAGTGAAATGAATTCTTATAGCAATCATACAAGAGTGAAAACTGAAAAGATATAAGTAAAAATGAAGAGGAAAATATCGTGCCTTCTTTCCGGGTAGGCTGCTGTCTCTCTCTTCCAACTTCGTGCTCTCTCCTTCCTTTTTTCTTTTCTTGTTCTTTCTACAGACCCTTTTTTTTCTTTATTTTTACTAAACTGCTTGTCATTTCTCTCATAACATTGGTATTGTTTTACTTTGACTTTCCTCTGTTCATGGATATTTTCTCTTCCTTTCATTTCAAGTTTTCGTTTTAAGTTTTGCACTTGGTTTCTTTTTCTTTCGAGGACTTCTGTGTATACTTTGGTTTCTTCTCAGTATTTTTGTTTTTCCCCTTCTCGTCTTGCAATTCTCCTGTCAAATTTTACTTCTCAATTCGGGTTTGCCTCGCCAGTATTTAATTTCTCGTAGTGGAAAGCATTTTGTATCTTTATCTTTTCTTCCCCCTTTCTCTCCATTTTGAAATATTTAAGTATGTCATAATTCTAAACGATAAATTCTTTGCTTTCTAGCTAACACATTTCCGAAGCACGTGGGGAGAAGGAAGTAAACAGTGAATAGGTGGATACGTGATCTAGGAGAGAGAGAGAGAGGCAAATGAAATGAGAAGCAAGGAATAAAAGTGATAACATAATTATAAAGCTGTGCTCTCTCTCTCTCTCTCTCTCTCTCTCTCTCTCTCTCTCTCTCTTCAGTGCCCCAAGGTAATGTAACTACAACATTTTTCACCATTATTGGTCCAAGCCTTACCTGCATTAAATTTTCAAAATGAAACCTTGCTTTGCATACGCTAAAATTCAAAGACATCTAATGCTTGCTATATCAGCTGCTAGTTTTAAAAATACTGAAGTATTTTGTTGCTTGTCTCACATTCTTTTTCCTATATTTTCTTTTAACCGCCTTTTTAAATAGGATACAAAAGAACTGAAGTAGTGTGTTATGTAGCCTGCCAGTTATGGAAAGGTAAGGAGAAGTGAAACTGCAGATGATAAAGAAGTACACTAAGTTTCAGGAAGAGGACCCAAATCTCGGGGCTTTGGTAACTTGTGCAGGCAGCCTTTTGCAAGTAGGTGACAAGTACAAACAAAAACGATCTTAACTAACCAAAAACATAAAAACATTAGTTTAGAACACACAACCGTCCTTGTTTCTTTCCCGTGATAACATGCCGCCAGTGGCGAAAATACTGACCCGGTAGTGCTGAGACCGCGCGTCCGGATAGCAGCGTACTCGAATATTATTATTACACACGTTCTTGCGGAGCGAGAGAAGGTGTTATGTTTTGCATAGCATATATATATATATATATATATATATATAATACATATGTGTGTGTGTGTGTGTATATATATATATATATATATATATATATATATATATATATATATATATAATACATATGTGTGTGTGTGTGTGTGTAAACAAAATATCTCGATCAGTTTTTATCTGATTTTAGCAAAACTTAGTGGGAGTGTTCAGAGTAAAACACTGAGGAAATCTATTGCTTTAGAGAACTAGTTCAAAGGTCAAGGTCAGCGGAATAGGTCAAACGTAGACGTAAGGAAATCAACTAAAACAGTTTTTATCCAGTTTCGACAAAACTTAAAGGAACAGAGAACGGCAAGAAATGACGTGATTCGGTGTTCAGAGCAATCAGTCAGTGGTCATTGTTTAACCAGTGTGTGTGTGTGTGTGTGTGTGTGTGTGTGTGTGTGTGTGTGTGTTTAAAATGAGTCAAAGGTAAAAGTCACATGGGAAGGTTAACCTAAAAATATTTTATTCGAATTAGATAAAACATTGCACATGGGTCATTTTAAAACAAGGACAGATTCTTTTCAGGAAACAATAATTCACAAATCAAGGTCACTAGACAGTGTCAGCTAAATGATAATTTCGATCTGACTTCAACCACACTTGCTCGAAGGGCGGAGGCTTATGAAAGAAAGAATCAGTTTGATTCTGAGAGAAGGTCAAGGTCATAGAAAAAATAAAAAAATCTGATTGTTCCTTTTTCTTGGCTGATTATTTTTTATTGCACTCACAGAAGATCACCGACCAGCCATGTAACATCGTTCTGTGTTAGAATGATCAATTTCACAACATGTGGAAGACTAGCTGTACCCAAATGGTGGCAAGGAGCAGATCTACACAGTATCGATTGTACCTGGGAGGACTGCTAGGCCTTAGGAAACGAACTGTCTAATCGGAGTTTAGCACTGTCTCCAAGAGCGAGAGAGAGAGAGAGAGAGAGAGAGAGAGAGAGAGAGAGAGAGAGAGAGAGAGAGAGCATGCTAGACACGCTTAACAGAAACCGTCATAATATGGCTATCCCCCATCAGTGTTTGGTTAAATCCTTTGCCATTAAATGCCTGAACAGTTAACAATAAGATAATGTGTTCTATGCATGAACGTATAAAATTAGGAATATATTTTTGTTCCCATTCATAGATATACAGTATTTACACATCCAAAGAGTAACGCTTTGTATCGTTTTATGTCGTTTGTCTTCATGGGAAACTATTAATATGCCACTTTATGCTGCCTAACAAGTTCTTACAGAAACACTAACTCTCTCCAGCAAGGAGCGTATGTTTTCACCCATGTTCTCTCCGACAAGGAGAGTGTGTTTTCGCCCCTGTTTGCTTGTTTGTTTGTCTTTTAGCAGGATTACTCAAAAACTAAAAGAGAGATCTGGACCAAATTTGCTGGGTAGAAAGCCAAAAGTCCCGGGGAACAGTTGATTAACTTTTGGGACCGATCCGGATCGTATTACAGATTCTGGGTCCGAAAAACACTTTCTTGCGAAAACTAACCCATTATGAAGAGTTGTTTGGAAACTGCGCTTCCTCTGTCGGAATTGTACTGTGAGAATTGTAGTCATTTTTTATAAAGAATATGATAAGGATGATTCAGGTAAAAATACGAATGTTACACGAGCTTAACTGATCCTCTGTATATATTTTACTCTTGCAATAAAATGCTAACGTTCGTAATATTCGGTACTGTAAATTGATTTTTTTTTTTTATTATTCTGAATGAATACTGCAGGGAGAAAAACACACTATACCAATTCTCGTTCATGTTTTTTGCTGTTTCATTTATCAAAATAGATTACTTTTAAATGGTTTCCTGCTGCGATGTTCATCATCAGTTTGATTACCGTAAATGGTGTGAGTATGCATAATGTTATGCACTGCATTCAGTAGTAGGCTGGAAAGACATGTTCATTGCTGCTTCATTTCGCAGGATTTTGCACTTTTAAATGTTTACCTACTGCATCGTTCGTTATCAGTTTCATTACCGTAAATGGTGTGAATATGAGTATCTAATATAAAAGAAAAATACATTCATTTGTAGACTGGAAAGATGATTGGCCAAGAGATATCAATTTTTCTTTCTTACTAATTTGCCATTTGAAGATTTCATATGGCTACGAACATTTGTAGTTGTAAAACACGCGGTACAGAAATTTCATTATATTCATCAAAAACTGAAGCCAGGACCACCTTCTACCTTACTGACTAGAGTATACTGTTCCTCAACAACCCTCTCAGTCTTAGTGGATAGCAGTGTAATGTTGAGTAGTGCAAGTTAGTGTAGAGTGAGGTATGCCACTAATACAGAAGTGAACAAATGGATTGCATAAAGCAGACAGTCCTCCGCCGAGCGACTCAATCGTCTTTGAGATGCACCAGGCTGTCAGCGGCCTTGGCTTCCCACATTGACTATAAAAACTAACAAAGAAGTCATGAGAGGAGAGGGAAACTGCCTCTCAAAGCCACCCACGCGAAGAAGGGTTAGAGTAATGCAGACATTCAATTTTGAGGTGCTCATTATTACCTTGAAATAAGACCCACAATAGTCTATATTGCAACCTGGTCCTTGATTTCACAGACCGAGTTACACAAGAATCGAACTCGGGTTTTTGAAGTTCTGACGTGGATTTCGTAACCACTGGACCAAAGGCTATCCATCACTTTGAAATTCCAATATTAAGGGAAGCCTCATTGTCTTAGGTTTTACCAGAGTCTTTATTTTAAACTGCTTATCATCGCTTGAGTATGAGAATTAAGTGATGCTGTGTGGGAAGCTATAAGTAGAATGCTTATGTACTAATGTGGTGAATGTGATAAAACAGAATAACTAGTAATGAGGGTCAGGTCTTATGTTTCATTTTCTGGTAATGGATATGTATAGATATATAGATAGATACAGACAAAAAGATAGACAGGTAGATAAGAGATAGATAAGTATTAATTATATATACATAACTAGAATATATATATATATATATATATATATATATATATATATATATATGGAGGGGGTTAGCGAAAAAGGAAGACAAACATTGCAATATGGGGTGAGATGTGGTATAATACATTTAGGAAATTACACAGCGGCAGTGAGAAGGAATATACGGGCACCATTACTTCACAAGCAACGGGAAGTGTGTGACAAGATTGTGGAGTGTGTGTGTGTGTGTGAGAGAGAGAGAGAGAGAGAGAGAGAGAGAGAGAGAGAGAGAGAGAGGTCTGGTTAGACACACACACACACACACACACATATATATATATATATATATATATATATATATATATATATATATATATATATATATATATATATATATATATGTATATATATATATATATATATATATATATATATATATATATATATATATATATATATATATATATATATATATATATATATATGTATATATATATATATATGTATATGTATATATATATATATATGTATATATATATATATATATATATATATATATATGTATATGTATATATATATATATGTATATATATATATATATATATATATATATATATATATATATATATATATGTATATATATATGTATGTATATATATATATATATATATATATGTATGTATATATATATATATATATATATATATATATATATATATATATATATATATATATATATATATATATGATGGGTAGGTAGGTAGATAGACATAGATATTGATAGATAGACAGATTGGTACAGACATAGACTGAAAGCATGATTTAGCATGTTTTATCAGATTTTTAAAATCTCCAATATGATAAAGAAAAAAAAAAAACTTCTGAACCAGATAAAGAGATCAGTCAGTATTGTGGTCGAAGGATGAAACATCAACAAGGATTGCATTTGTCGTTAAACACTGGGCATGCCCCCACATTGGACACAGTGCCTAGACGGGTGGTTGTGGCGACTGAGGAGGATGTAACATGTAAACCTCCAACAATCATGATGCCCTCTTTCAGGCGAGTTCAATTATTATTAGATTAAAGCGAGCTTAACTGGCAGCAGGTAAGGGATGAAATCCCACATAAATGAATGTTCGAGGGTAAGTCGTCTGTTCTAATGTCAGAACGTAGGAAACAGCGTTATCCCATATATACCACATTCAGAAAAGCATTTACACCCCTCAAAGGGAAACTTTTATCAATTTTATCTGTTCCTTGAGGTGTTGGTCTATCTCTTATGAACGCTCTCTGCCACGGCCTCATTTATTGTTGGGTCAATTGGTATGTGAATTAGTGTACATAATCTGGGGCCTAGTATCACGAGGAGCCTTTCATGTGGCCATCAATATTATGAAATAGCCCTCCAAATATGATAAAACGGACTTGGAACCACATAAGACTTGAAAACGGAAATTGCCCTTAGCAATTTCAGTAACTCATCATATGACAAGCTATCGCTGGACCTGGTTGTTTCAATGGCCGTCATGTAGCGAGCACTTTAAAATGAAGCGTTGATGTAGTAGGGCCCCCTTAGGAGAGTATGAAACACGCTGTGCGAAGATGAAAGCAAAAAAATCCTCGCAGAGCAAAAATGGAGGAGCCCAAACTATTTTCCAATGACTCCTGGGCGATCTCAGAAACTACTGGCCCAAATGGGCCCATAGCCATTTCAGACCTGCCCCCCAATCTTGGCCATGTCTCACAAAATTTAAAAGTCTGTACCTCTAGCAGTTTCTGAGAATGTGTGAAAAGACGATTTTTATAAGTATTTGGATGTAACTGGAAAACCAGTATTGGGAACTGGATGTACTGGGTCATATATGAAGCCGCCAGCTGGGGGACTCAGGTGATCAAGTATGATGGCCGCACCTTTGAGCAAACAAGAGCAATTTACTTCGGAAGAAAGAATCATAATTAGAAAACGGAAATTCTCATTAAAATTTCAACAACTCTCCACATGACATGGCCATCCGTTTTGTGCATGTGACTTCAGTACATAAAAAATAAACAACTTTTGAATTTTGACCATGGTTGAGACCTTGAGTTTTGGGGTCAATGTCATTCAAACTTCGTAGCCATGCACAGCATACCAAGTTCTATAATGGTACCAAGGTGTTGGTGATTGTAGCTCATTTCTATCTTATTCTTTTACTGTACACTCAATGACCCAAAACTACTTTCCACTGACCCCTGGGCAATCTCAGAAACTACTGGCCTAAATGGGCCATAGTCATTTCAGCCCTGCGCTACGGCCTTGGCTATGCCACAAAAATTTCAAGCCTGTAACTTTTGCGATTTCTGAGACTAAGCCGGTAGACTACTTTTATAGGTTTTGGATATAACTGGAAAACCAGTATTGGGAACTGGATTATGTGAAGTCGCCAGCTGGAGGACTAAGGTGGCCAATTATGATGGCCGTAGCATGGAAACTGAGCAAATACCAGCAATTTACATCTTTGTAAGAAATAATATTAATAATCATCATTATCATCATCATCATCATCATCCGGACTTCCTTTCCCACCCAGGAGCAGGGTGAGGAGTAGCAATGTCCAGACAACCCAAAATTGTCCAATCCAATAGGCCACGCTTCCATTCACTCATCATTCAAGCCCCCGGAATCCTGGCTCTATCGTATACACCAAAAACATTCATCACGTTCTGTAGCTTCAAATAATCGTATCTGACAGAGTCAATCCAGACGCTGCCAGGTTAAAAAGGGGTGCCAAAAATCCCTGATCATGCACTTCTCCTCACAAAATTCATCCAGCCAGCTCGATCTCCTGTCAGTTCCCTAGCCTCACCGACTTCCAAACCTCTCTTCCTCACACATTCATCAACCATATCTCTCCACCTTCTCCTTGGCCTACCTCGCCTCCTCCCTCCTTCGAATTCGCTCAGATATACCTTCTTCACCACTCTATTGTTGTCCACATGACCATACCATCTCAGTACACTCTCTTCAATTCTGGTTTCCACCGACTTCCTCACTCCGCATCTTTCACGAATCACATTATTTCGTATCCTATCCACCCTCTGTACTCCACATACATTCCTCAGCAGTCCCATCTCAAATGCTGTTAATCTTGACTTTTCATTTTCATGCCACACAATAGTCTCACATCTATATGTTAAAGTTGGCACTGACACTCCCTCATGTAAGCCTCGTGAAGCTGCAACACTCAAGCCTCTGTTTTTTATCAAGGCCTTCATTGCATCAGCTACTTTTCTTCCTTGAGTCACCCTACTTTCAACTTCTTTTGCACATTTTCCTCTCTTTTCTATCACTGTACCCAGGTATTTGAACTCTCTCACCAATTCCAGTCTCTCTCCATTCACTGTTACATTGCACTGGGAGTCACCTTCTCTCTCTCAGTAACCATCACTTTACTCTTCTCTACATTTACTCTCAACGAACGACGCTTACAGACATCAGCAAAACTCAGCACTAGCCTACCAAGTTCTTGTCCGGTACTTGCAAACAATATTGCATCATCAGCATACAACAAATTTGAGATATTCCATCCATCACCATTCATTACCAATGCCATCCCTCTCTCCATAATTCGTGTTTTCACTTCTCTTATCACCCCATCCATATATAAATTGAACAACCATGGGGACATCACACAACCTTTCCCACACTGATCGCGAACCATTCACTTAGATGCCCATTAATTCCGACACGTGCTTCACTATCATCATAAAAACTCTCGACGGCACCTAGCAGCTTACCCTCTACACCATACATGCGCAGAACTTTCCATAATCCTTCTCTGTACACTTTGTCATATGCCTTTTCCAGATCCAAGAATGCCATAAACACCTTATGGTCCTTCTCACAAGCCTTCTCTACTATCTGTGTCACTACAAATATTTGATCCACACATCCTCTGCCACTCCTAAAGCCACGCTGTTCATCACTCACTAGGACTTCTGATATCTCTCTTACTTTCTCAATAATAATTCTTCCATATACCTTCCCTACCACACTCAGTAAGCTTATGCCACGATAATTCTTGCACTCACTTCGTTCACCTTTATTTTTGTACAGGGGTACAATCACAGCCTTTTTCCACTCTGCAGGCACAGTTTCACTCATCCATGTCGTCTTATATATCTCCAACAAGCACTTCATTCCATTCTCTCCACTACACTTAAGCACCTCTGCATACACCTCATCAACCCCAGCAGCTTTCCCATTTTCAGCCGCTTCACAACACTCTTCACCTGTGCGAGTGTCACGTCTCCTGGCACTGCATTCCTTCTCTGCACCCCCCCAAAATTAATCATGTTTACAGCCGCTCTGCTCCCTCTATCCCCATTCATCAGTCTTTCAAAATATTCTTTCCATCTGGTCCTTACTTCATCTCCATGGGTTAATAATCTACCACCTGCATCCTTCACACCATCCCATTTCTTTCCGCTTCCACTTCTAGAGTTCTGCACCTCTTTCCAGAATAACTTTCTACTTTCAGAGTAGTTCGCATTCATTTTTCTTCCTATATCCTCATTTACCTCCTTCGTTTTCCTCTTCACCAGTCTCTTTACGTGCTTCTTGCTCTCAACATATTCAGTTCTTATTTCAACTGAACCCCTATCCTGTAACCACTTTAGCCACTTCTTCCTCTTTTCCTCCACCGCTCTCTTTACCTCCTCATCCAACCATGCTGTACCTTTCTTCTTTGTTGTTACTCTTGTCACACCACACACCGCTTTAGCATTCCTAACTAAGCAATCCGTATATGCATTCCACAGTCTGTCCAGATCCATTTCATTCCAGTTCGGTAATTCTAACTCGTCCTCTACTTTGGTCCTCTATTCATCTGCCATTTCTTTGATCCTCAGCTTCTCAACTTTCAGTCTTTCTCTCTGACTGCTCCTCTCTCTCCTGATCCACCTCACTCCTCTCAGCTTGATCTTCCATACCACAATCATATGACCTGACAGACCTACACATCGTCCTCTCACAGCCCTCTTATCAGCAACCATTTACATCATCGACCTCTCTACGAGCACGTAATCAATCAGGCTTCTTTCAACACGATCCCCATTCCTTCTATACCATGTATATTTATGTGCATCTCTGTGTTTGAAATACGAGTTACAAATGCACAACCTCCTCTCCTGACACATATCCTTTAGTCTCTTCCCATTAAAATTTTCTCCTGGTACTCCATTGCAACCCATTATGTCATCCTCAGGACCAGTGCCTACTCTTCCATTCATATCCCCCATCACAATCACTTTATAGCTCCTGGGCATTTCTCCCACTACTTCACCCAGCTCATCCCAAAACCTGTCTTTCTCTCTCTCTCACTCCTGTCCTCACACGGTGCATAAGCCACAATCACAGCCACTTTCACCTTCTCAAACTTGAACTTGGCATACATACATCTCGAGCTGACACATTTGTAGTCTCTCATTCCACTCTGCGAACAACTCATTCATCAACAAGGCAACTCCTTCCTTGCATCTTCCTCGCCCATTCATTCCCAATCTTTCACATTTCACACCCTCCCACTCCTCAACTTTGCACCCTTTCATCTTCGTTTCACAATGCCACCACGGCATATCTCGCACTCTTAAACACATTCACCACTTCCACCCTGCTGCTCTCCTCATTCACACCTCTCACAATCCACATAGCCACGTGAGTCTGCCCATTTGGTTGGGGCCCTGGGCAGGTATTGGGCCCTCCGAGGCTCTCTGAAACGACTGCCGTGATTAAGTGATTTTGGATAGGGGAATCTGAGGAACACTTAACCCTGCCAGAAACCCCGGTTATATGGTTACCACCCAGCGTAGTAGTAGTAGTAGTAGTAATAATAATAATAATAATTATTATTATTATTATTATTATTTATTACTACTACTACTACTACTACTACTACTGTTAATATTATTATTATTATTATTGTTATTATAACAATAATTATGATCATATTAATAATTTTCACAAGAACAATGTAACTCACCATTGGTGTGGTGAGTTATGAAAAAGCATGAAGCAGTGCCAAGGCATAGCAAACCCGTCCCCGGCAATAATTTTTATGCTGAAGTGTAAACGCAACAAGATATCTAGTCAAACATGTCACATATCAAATTTGTGGTAAATCAGGTGAGAATTGACGCTTTTATGCTTATCTGAAATTTTAGACCCGATCCACCTGACACTGATCCCGCTACAGCTCAATGAAGGGTGATCTCCCTGATGTAATGAGGCATGTTACAAGACGAAGATTTGAAAAAATACACCTTTAGGTTTTGGTTTCATGTCGATATGACGAAATTGAAAGGAGTTATGGCGAAAAAAACATTTTCTTTACATTACTTGGGCCTACAGCCTGGGTATTGGCCTAATTTGGGCCAAAGTTTAACCAGGTGATCAGAAGGTCATAGCCCATCATGCCTGCTATTTTAGTCAAAATCACACCAGTAGTTTTTGCGTAAAATCGTTAAACAGACAAACAGACAAACCGAGTGAAAACAATGCGGTACCGAATAGGGATAGGTAATAATAATTATAATCATAATGGTAATAATAATAATAATAATAATAATAATAATAATAACAGTAACAATAACAATACTAATAATAATTTTGGAAAGAACGTTAAAACTCACCATTGGTGTGGTGGGTTATAATAATAATAATAATAATAATAATAACTAGAAACTCCCCCAAGAGGGGAATCACACCAGCCGCGAGCCAATACATATCTAGCGCGGCTCGGAATATGACCTGGACATTGAATTTCAAACTCGTAGGAGATTTTCATCCCTACTACCCACCTGTAAAATTTTGTGATGATATCTTGAGCTGTTGCGAAGTTATCATGGTAACAGACACACAGACCTTTTCAGCAATTTCGAACGTGTAGACGATTTTCATCCCTACTACACACCTGTAAAATTCTGTGATAATATCTTGAGCGGTTGCGAAGTAATAGCGCTAACAGACACACGGACTGACAAACAAACTAAAAACAGTAAGTGTAGGAGATTTTGATCCTTTAATTATGTGATGTTATCTCGAGCGGTTGTGAAGTTATCGTGGTAACAGACAGACAGACCCTGACGTACTTTCACCGTTTTCGAAATAGTGATTGCCTTTTTTCCCTACAACGCACCTGTTAAATTTTGTGATGATATCTTGAGCGGTTGCGAAGTTATCATGCTAAAACACAGAGAGAGAGAGAGAGAGAGAGAGAGAGAGAGAGAGAGAGAGGCAGACAAAATTGAAAGAAATACCAGCTTCGCTATCGCGGTTGGTAATAATAATAATAATAGTAGTAGTAGTAGTAGTAGTAATTCATTCATTCATTCATTATTCAGTCCTAACTTGCCCCATGAGGAGCGTTGGAGCCCGGGGCTACGGAAGTTGGTCCTGACATTTAAGATGGGAGTGACCAGCCTCACTCATCCCTGAGAGGCATTACGTGAGCAATAAACCCCAACCATCCCTTTGGATATAAACCTTCACCTGCTCAGTCCGACTGGAGCGCCGTAATTCCCGCTAAACCATCAGGTGCCAAAATTTGGTTATACGGTTACCACCCAGCGTAGTAAATGGTTTCCCGGTGTACAGGAAACCATTTGGCTTGTCACTCAGTGTAGAATCACCCATAGGCAGAAGGAAGAGGAAAGAATGAAAGATAATAATAATAATAATAATAATAATAATAATAATAATAATAATAATAGGAAGAAAAAGAAGAAGAACAATATAACTTACCACTGGTGTGGTGAGCTATAATAAAAGGGAGGAATTAACACCCAACACCAAACCATCCCAGTGAACGCACGCTGTCTATTCCGCCTCGAACACACTTGCGGTATGGACTTCTTTTCATTTCAAATTACTTTCTTGCATGGTTTCGGCAATTATTTTTAGCATGAATTAGAGACACAAACATATGCCCTGTAACAAACAAGCCTCTGAAAATGTCATTCATTGGTTTCCAGTGTTGTCACTTTAGTTCCTGTATTTTACATACATATATTGATCTCTACTGAGAATCTTCTGGTGTCTCAATTTTGTACGGTATATGAAGCTTCTAATCCTGAAAATCTAAGCCACCACACTGAAAGCATGTGCTGTGAAAATAAATCGAATTATTGAAACGTCTGTAATTTTTAACTGTTCGAGTTCTCCCTACGTGTCAAGTGGGGTTGGTGGAGGATTAGTGCCCCTCCCTGTAAAACAATTAGCTCTAAGCCTTGGCCACCCCGTTTGGGATACATGGCGTTTGGCAATGAATGAATGAATGAATGTATATTTTAGAGAACAACGTAGATAAAAAGCACTTGACTTTATTTATTGTCCAGCAAAATATGAATACTCAACCTGCGATTTCAATAACAAATTGTTTAAGAAAAAAAAAAAAAAAAAAAAAAAAAAATCATGTGGGAGACATTCTTCGGAATCGTAATATATGATATGCATATGTGTTAACAATATTTTTGGTAACCGGAGGCCAACTGCACCCGATTTTTTAAAAGCATACTATAAGTTGAAGCATTTTAGGTACGTTGATTCAAAAATTGTTGTCCTGTAATGCACTGTTTCGGATAATCTGATGGTATAAACAGACAAATTGATAAATAGAATGGGAATTTTAGTAGTATATAGATTATCCACGTTGTTTGCAATTTTTTTTACATATATCGCTACTGTAATAATATCACTTTTAAACTTAAAGAATGTTGAAAAATGGTGATTTTTATTGCAGGATCGCACAGCATCTGTCTTTATGAAGAATTTATGCGACGTAAAAGTAGAAATCATGATTACAACCAGAGATTCTGTCTCAATGAAGAAAGTAATGCGACCCAAAAGTAGAAATCATGATTACAACCAGAGACAGAATTTTCATGCAAAGTAATTGAGAACAACTGAGAGGCGATTCTCACTCAGCTCAGCAGTGTTTTCAGTCAATTTCAGGGCGGTCGTACATATCCTACATAGATTTCATTGTTACTGTCTATGAAGTACGGATCATGCTGATCACACCAGCACCTTAAAAAGTATTGCATTTGGGAAAAAATGGAAGTTAAAGAACTCTGAACATGGGGTTTTCAGGTCAGATGAAGTTTGTATTTTTAAGGCATATTTTTATAGACAATGGTATGAAATCATGGACACTTTAGAGGCTCTAACTTGTCAAAGGCGAGGGTGCCTCATTTGGGACTGACTCATGTTGCACCAGTCTGCATGTACGTGCTCAAAGTCACCTTCTAAGTAATCACCCGAGGCAGCACTTAATAGCACTTTTACATGCTCACCTTTACTTTTCCCGGGTTACCAGGCCACTAGCGCGTTCTCGTCCCTATGACACAACGCAGAAAATACCAGTATATATGGAAATTTATGGTCATACTTGGTATTATAACTCTTACACAATCGCCAAGAAAGGCAACAATGTACCTACCGGAAAAAAAAAAAAAAAAAAAAAAACTAATGCTTCGCTTTACAGGGTCTCTGGCAACCAAATGCGATGAAGTTCAACTTTTCTGTGGTCAAATACAATTTTTGTATTCCATATTTCATAAACTGGCCCCAAAACGTAACAAAATCCCTTCCACCTTCGTGTTACAATGATACCTAAAAAAAAAAATAATAATAATAATAAAATAAAATAATCACTCACAGCACACCTTTTCCATTGTGTTATTCCAAACGACCAACTACACTTTTATGGTTCACCATGCATCACTTTTTCACCTCAATTATGTGAATATTTTTCATGGCACTGATCTCCCTTGTATCCACTAACCCAGTTCCGTTGCATGAGGAAATAACGGTTGTACGCAGAAATACACTCAACTCCACATATAAATGTATTGCCAATGTTCCCGGAAATGAATAAATCACCAGCAATATATCCCCAGTGCACAGTTAAGTGAAATAAAGTACCTAGCAACGCATCGCATGACGAGTTAGACTTGAACTGCCATACTCAGAGAAGAGACTGACTGTCCGATCAGAAACTTGGCTGTCCAACATTCTCGATGGTGTCAAATATACGGCAACGTTTCCGAAAACTAGTATGTTCGTCACCTGGGTGTACGCAGTGCGACGTAACAAACTTTCAAGGCGATCGACCACAGCATAACACACACCACAAAACCAGTCAGGAGACAAGATGTGTGTGCTGGGCAATCCCCAGGTCCTGTCCTCCCCACTTACTGTTTTTTTAATCAGCCCATACACCACTGACCGGGCCAATGTATGACCCGGCCTGCACTATATGTGTAGGGAATCTTTCAACGAACGAACGAACGACCACAGCATCACACACACCACAAAGCCAGTCAGGAGACAGGACGTGTGTTCTGGGCAATCCCCAGGTCCTGTCCTCCCCACTTACTGTTTTTTAACAAGCCCATACACCACTGACCGGGCTAATGAATGGCCCGGCTTGCACTATAGGTGAAGGAAATCTTTGAACGAACGAACGACCACAGCATAGTCGAGAAAATACGATTCCATGCGACCATACGTGCGGGGCCCTTGGGGACATGCTTTGCACCAGTTATTTATTTATTTTTTTCCACACTTTCTCGTGCAGGACATCAGTGTTGTTAATAATTTGGTTTAATACGCAGTAAACTTTATTGCCATGATTACATGTTTCTTGTTTCTGATTTTCTTTTCATGATTTTGATTCTTGTCATTCAGTTTTTCTTTCAACACTGGCCTGTATATCCCAGAACTTCAGGAAAGCTCATACAGAGTGGATGTATATAACCAGTGAGAAAGTAATTTGTGTATATGAGTGAAAAAAAAAAAAAAAACGCCGACTTAACTTTAATCTGATAAAAGTAGAGGGCAAAGCTACGACACGGTAACCCATTCACTACAACTCAGCTACTAATGCAGTGGGAAACCCGCCCCGTTCCCCAGTCCTGAAGTGCTGTAACTTGCGACGTTGGTTTGTTTTCTTTTATTACCGGCACACTTGGTAATTCTTCATACAGTATATGTGCATGGTGACGTGTGACGTAATGTGCCTCTCCCCAGTAAAATGGTCCAGTGTTTCAAGGGAGCAGTCTTACTCTAATATCTTTTCCATGCATCTTCAACATGAAACATATTATGTGCCTATCTTTGCCAAATTCTAGTTGTTTTTATATCCCACGCTGAACCACCATCTCAGACCTCTCACGGCACACCCTTGCTTCCTCTCCTGTCAACTTCTCCAATCTATCTCCTCTCATCTCAACATTCCCTCGCCTCTTCCCTTACGTCTACATTCACTCACCACCCCTCATCTTTCAATCTCTTCCCCGTCACTTCTTCATTCTTTTATGCCTTTCACAACCGTTCCCCAACCGCTCTCTTCTACATTTTTCACCTTTCTCCCTCCATTTTCTCACCCTCACATCCCCATTCTCTTACCCCCACCGTTCTGCTTCTCTCCCTCTCCATAATAACACTCACCTCTTCGATGTGTCCATTTCCCCTCTCTTTCTTCCCCAATGACCACAGACACCTCGTTCCCTCTCCCTTATTGAGTCTCCTCTTTCGCAACCTAGGATTTCCAAAGAGGTTGCCGAGATTTTGTTCAAATAGCGATTTCTTCTTTTCTGAGTTCACAGCTTTTCAAGTGTGTATCATGTATTGTTTATTTTCCAGTCTGATGATCTTAATGAGAATGATAATTTTACTCTATGGAGGTTTATACCATCTATATTAATCTGCGAATATGCCAGCTGATCTGTAGAAGAGGTAGAGGGGTAACAGACAAAAATGACAGAATTCTGATGAAGGGAGACAAGATAAGTAAGTGGAGAGAACATTTTGAGAAATTGTTGAATATAGACAACGAAAATAGCGCAAGTCTACATGGGTGGGAAATGGCTGGGAGAAGAGTAGTGACGAGAGGGGAAGGAGAGAAAAATTCTATAAGGATTTGAAGCACTGAAGAAGGTAAAAATTAGGAAAGCCCCTGGAACTGCATGAGTGTGAGTTGAAATGTCGAAAAACAGGGGGGGAATTATGGAACTGATATGCCGATGGACAGATTGGTCGAAAGGGAAAGCGGACTCCAAGTCACGTATACAAGATTCCCTACACAAAGGAAAAGGGGACGAGAAGTGTGTGACAATCATTAGGGTATTAGCCTTGTCAATGAAACACAAAAAGCATATCGCATGATACTTATCGATAAAAACTGGGATGTAATTAAAGGATTGGTTGTGGAAGACGAGAGGGGATATAGGTAGGGAAGAGGGTGTATAGATCAGCTGCTCGATCAAATATGTTCAGTGGAAAAGAATCTAGATTAGAGAAAGAAGATGGACGCTGCGTTCATGGATCTGGAGAAAACATACGACAGAGAATACAGACAGGAAAAGTGGAAGGTCTATCTATCTATCTATCTATATACCTAGGCTGCTTCCCCCAAGGAAAGGGAGGTAGCCGAGACAGGACGACTCACTCTCCATTTACTCATCCATTCAAACACATTCATTCGCATCTTAGCCCCAAAGGGGAGAACGGACAGATCCTCACCGCATCACACCGCACAAGGGTCAACTGCGCAATGCAAGCAGTGACATCCACAGCAGGGCCCGACAGCAGAACTGGTTTACCCCTGCCACATCATAACAGACCCATCCCCTTACCCGCACCTGACCTGACTAGCTGATCAGACCAAATGCGGGAGAATATCCCCTCAGGCTGCGTCATCACTTATTCATTCACAATTTCTCTCCATTTATTTCTGTCACGCACAGCCACTCTTCCTTGCTCAACAGACATCCCTCTCGCATCCAGCGCTCTCTTCACACTGTCCATCCATCCTATTCGTGGTCTTCCTCTCAGTCTTACACCTCTCACATCAGATCTAGTTATCTTTTTCACCAATCGCTCATTATCCATTCTCTCCATATGCCCAAACCATTGCAACACCCTCTGCTCAACTCTACCAGCCATCTCCCGAACAACTCCAGTTCTCCTTCGCACTTCATCATTTCGCACTCGATCCATACGCGTCACTCCACATACTCCTCAGACATCTCATCTCCATTACATTCAAACTTTTCCTCTCTGCTACACCCATATTCCATGTTTCAGCCCCATATAACGCAGTCGGTACCACAACACCCTCATACAGCCTTCTCTTTACATCCATTCTAAGCAAACGACATTTAAACACTTTTTTCATTCCTCCCAGCACCTTTCCTACTTCATTTATTCTAAACTTCACTTCTGCATCTATTCTTCCATCCACAGCAACATGTGACCCTAGATATTTAAAACAATCTACCTCCTCAAGCAACTCACCATTCAAAACTATATTCATCCCCCTACCATCTATCAAAAGTGGAAGGTAGGCTAATGAAAATACATGGAGTACATGAGAAGTTGCTGGAGACTCTTCAGTGTATGCAGAAGAGTGCAAAGGCCACATTATGTATGGATTCTGAACAATGTGAGTTCTTTGATCAGCATGTTGAACTGATAGAGGGCTGTGTTATGTTCCCATGTTTGTTCAAATATATATATATATATATATATATATATATATATATATATATATATACACACACACACACACACAGGGTGTCCACAAAAGAATGCTACAATTTTCCCTATTAATACCTTTTTTTTTTTTTTTCTATATAAGCTGAGGCGATTAAACTTCCACAAGTAGTTATATACTCGTATATGATATTTATTGTAATCAGTATTTTTTGTTTCAGACTGAACAGAAATTTCCGCACTAGATTTCAGAAACCACTTCCTACACGAAGGGGTTTGAGTTCATGAATGAAAATAATCAAGGAAACCGGTTCTGTATTAAAAGAGAAAAGTCATGGGAGACCTTCAATGTTCGAGGTGGACATTGCACGAATAAAAACATCTTTTCAGAAAAGCCCAACAAAGTCAGTTCGCAGCGCAAGTTATGAGCTGCAGATTCCCTGTGCACCTGTGCACAAAGTTCTGCATACACGGTTGCAGTTGCATCCACATAAACTCCAAATTATGCTACAGCAAATAAAAGTTGATAAGAACAAGAGAAAATACTTCGCGTTGAACGTGCTGGGCAGTTTGGAAAACAGCCCTGGGTACTTGAACCACTTTCTGTTTACTGATGAATCAACCTTTCACACATGTTGACGGGTAAATAAACAAAACTGCTGAATATTGGATCAGAAAAGCCACATGTTTACCATGAAGTTGATAGAGTCAGTCCAAAAGTAAATGGTTAGTGTTGTGTTAAGCGTGACAAGTTTATGTGACCATTCTTTTTTGCTGGAAAAAAAAATAACTAGGAATGTGTACTTGGACATGGTTCCGTTGTTTATGGATCTGCAGTTAGAGGAATACCAACGGAAATTAATTTTTCAACAAGATGGAGCTCCTCCACTCTGTTCTCTAGATGTCTGCGAGTTTCTCAATGAGTGGGTACTAGACCTCTAGATGGGTAGAGAAGGACCCCCTTTCGTGGCCACCAATATCGTCGGAACTTACACCTGCAGATTTTTTTCTATTGGGATATGCAAAAACAGAACCTATACTACAAAGGAGCAAAACATTGTTCAGTTTAATTGGTTCACAACAGCAGTGGCCTCTGAAACCGCTGAAATGTTGAAGAATGTGTAGAAATTGAGTAGGGTATGATTTAGTCCATGCCAAAAATGGGACACATATTGAATGCCTGTCAAGATGCACAACAAAACTTTATAATACTAACTATATTGAGGGTTCATATTATACAGTTTGAGAGTTTTAATAAAATGCTGCAAATACTTGAAAGTTTTATCATTATTTTGTCGACACACTGTTATACACACACACACACACACACATATATATATATATATATATATATATATATATATATATATATATATATATATATATCAAGATTTTTTTGATTTAAATCAAATGATTTAAATTTATTTAAATCAGTGAAAAATCATGTTTTAAATATATATTTTTTTTATATAAACACAGTAAAAATGAAGAAGACAGAATGTGATGGATGTTTCTTGTACAGATGCATCAAGTCTGCTTGGCCTGTACTCATCCTGTACTGATCTTGATCAAGTCAGGCACAAGCGATTGCCTTTTGTTACAAGGCAAATATTAAAAAACAGAGGAAAGAAGGCTCTTTGATAATAAGTGCTCCGGTTAGGAAAGCCTTTAATGCATCATGTCTTTCCAAGGTGCATAGCAACTTTTGGGTAATAAATGTGTGAAACCAATATATGATTTTATTTAACATTGGTAAAGGCTTTGTACAAAAAAAAGTCTTCATAAAAGTGAAAAAAAAAAATCCAATGAACTAAATCAACCATTTTAAATTTAAAAATCTGACTTAAATAAAATATTAAAGGTTGATATATATATATATATATATATATATATATATATATATATATATATATATATATGCCATTATTTCCAACCCTGAGTGTCAGTAACCTTCCCCATACAAAGAAGTGATAGCCTGTGGTGCACTGCCTTACTCCCACTTCCCATTCACATTTATTTACAATTTTGTAAGTCTGTTTATTTGAACAGTAATATATAATCATCCCTAATAGATGCATTGCAGCAAGTGGGAAGAAAAAAAGACCCAGTATGGTACTCCTCTGACAGAGTTACCAAAGGCACAAACATGGTTTGGAAAAAAAAAAAACATAAAAAAAAGAAAACAAATGTGATTTTAAAAAATACGATTTAAATAAAAATAAATAGATTTTTTTTTATTTAAAAAAAATCGGTGAATTTTTCCAACCCTGATATATATATATATATATATATATATATATATATATATATATATATATATATATATATATATATATATATATATATATATACAGTATTTTTTTAATGCGAGGAAGAAGGAACCAAAGGCCGAGCCCGCATTAACGTTCCTTCCAAGAAAGAAACAAAAACAGAACAAAAGAGAGCCAAATTCAAGACCCATTCATTTTGAGATCGCTGGACACACTGCGTTTGAAAGACGGGAGATCATAGGAAGTAGGAAATACAGAAGGAGAGAGTTCTAGTGCTGACCTGTTGCATAAATGAAGGACTGAGAGTAACGGTTAACTCATGCATTAGAGAGCTGGACAGCAAAGGGATGAGATTTGTTGCTAGACGGGTGCTACACGCCCATCGTAGAGGTGGAGGGATGCAAGCAGACAGTTCAGAGGAGCAGTGAACATTTAAGTAGTGATAGAAAAGAGATAAAGAGGCAACAGTACGGCAAAGAGACAGAGGTTGAAGGGAGCCAGTAAGAAGAGGAGAGTTGATGAAACGACCAGCCTTTGACTCCACCCTATTGAGAAGAGCTGTATGTGGGGAGCTTCTTCACACATGAGAGTTGTAGTCTAAACATGAGCGAAAAAAACACCTGTATGAAGTCAACAACTGTGCAGGAGCAAAGAAGGCATGGAGTCGGCTTAGCACATCCAATCTCTTGGAAGCAGATTTCACAAGAGGTGCAATATGATTTTTCCAAGAAAGTCCCGTATGAATGAAACCCCATGCATGTTCAAGGATGATGCAGGATTAAGCTGATTTTTTTTAAACATTAGTGGGTACTCTTGTGGAAGATTTTGACAGGTTCATAGGTGTAACAACTGAGTCTTTGATGCATTAAAAACAACAAGATTATTTTTACCCCAGTCAGAGATACAAGCCAAGTCAGACATTAGGTGTGCCATTGCCTCATCCCTTGTTTATTGAAGTAACTGCTGAGATGGACGTTGCGGGAACTAAATGGAAAGGTGAAGGGTGGAATCATCAGCGTATGAGTGGATAGGGTTAGATGTACAGCTTAGAAGATCATTGATGAACAAAAGGAAGAGAGTTGGTGATAGGACAGAGCCCTGAGGAACAACACTGTTAACAAATCTTGGAGAAGAAAGATGGCCGTCTACAACAGCAGCTATAGAACGGCCGGAAAAGAAGCTATAGATGAAGGCACGGATAGAAGGATAGAAATCGTAAGAGGGCAGTTTGGAAAATAAAGACTTATGCCAGACTCGATCGAAAGCCTTTGAGATGTCAAGTGCAATGGCAAAGCTTTCGCCAAAGTCCCGAAAGGACGATGACCAGGAATATGAAAGGTAGGTGAGAAGATCGCCAGTGGAGCATCCCTAACGGAACCCATACTGACGATCAGACAGAAGGTTGTAATAGGAAAGATGCTTTAAAATTTATCTGTTAAGGATGGACTCAAAAAACTTTTGAAACACAGGATGTTAAATCAATTGGACGATAGTTAGAGGGCTGGAAACGGTCACCCTTATTTGGGACCGGCTGAATGAGAGCAAACTTCCAGCAAGAAGGAAAGGTACAAGAGATAAAGACGAAAGAGCTTACCTAGGCAGGGTGTAAGCACAGAAGCACAGTTCTTGAGGACAACAGGAGGGACCCCATCAGGCCCATATGCCTTATTAATACTGAGGCCAGTCATGGCAGAAAATACATCAGCTGAAGAAATTTTAATGTCGGCCGTGAGGAAGTCAGAGGGGGGAAGTGATGGAGGAACAGCACCAGAATCGTCTAAGGTGGAACTGGAGGAGAAAGTCTGAGCAAAGAGATCTGCTTTATCAGAAGAAGAAATAGCTTCAGAGGCATCAGAGTAGAAAAGAGGAGGGAAGGATGATGAGGTAAAGTTGTTAGAAAGGTTTTTGGCAACGTACCAGGAGGAGCAGGAAGAATTTGAGTTAGAGAATTGAGAGCATTTAGAATGGATGAAATTATTTTTTGCAGAACGAAGAACAGACTTAGCATGATTCCGGGCAGAAACATAGAAAAGATATGATTCGGTGGTGGGTTCGCTCTGGTACCTTTTATAGGCCCTCTCCTTGTTGTGGACAGCATTAGAACAAGCATGATCAAACCAAGGCATTCTTGCATTAGTCAGAGGATATGAGAAAGGAATGTATACTTCCATGCCCGAGAGAATAACCTCCATAATGCGCAAGGTACACTCAGATGGCTCCCGGCCATGAAAGTAATAATCATTCCAGGAAAATCAAAGAAGTACTGCCTGAGGGCCTCCCAATCTGCAGCTCCAAAAATGCCACAGACAACGTTTCTTTGGAGGGTCCACAGGGCGTACCAGAGTGATAGGACAGGTTAAAGTAACAAGGTTATGATAGGAAGAGCCCATTGGAGAGAAAAGATTAACAGTGTAAGCTGAAGGATTATTTGTATGGAAGACGTCAAGTATGTTGGAGCTCTCTCCAAGGCGGTCAGGGATAAGGGTAGGGTGCTATACAAGCTGCTTTAGGTCATTAAGGATAGAAAAGATGAAGGTTTGTTCACCAGGTGGATCAGTGAAAGGAGAGGAGAGCCAAAAGTGGTGGTGAACATTGAAATTTCCTAGAATGGAGATTTCAGAGACAGGAGAAATGGATAGTATGTGTTCCATCATAGAAGAAAGATAGTCGAAGAATTGTTGATAGTCAGTAGAATTAGGAGATAAGTAAACACCGCAGATATATTTAGTCAGCGAATGACAGTAGAACCGAAGCCAGAAAGTAGAGAATTCAGAAGAATCATGCTCAGGAACACGAGAGCAAGATAGGTCGTCGCATACATATACGCAACATCCACCTTTGGCTTTGAAATGAGTATAGAGAAAGTAGGAGGAAACAGAGAAGTGTTTGCTGTCAGTTGCCTCAGACAGATGAGTCTCAGTAAGAAAGAGAAAGTGAGGTTTAGAGGAGGAGAGGTGGTGTTCAACAGACAGAAAGTTAGAGGAAAGGCCGCGAATGTTGCAAAAATGAAGAAGTGAGTCAGACAGTGGATCCAGGCAATTCAGAGTGTCGTTACCGGGAGAGGGGCGGATGGTAGAGGCATTTATGGTCCCCCCCCCCCCGGGGACTCCGAGGCATTGTTGTTTTGCGCCAATTTTCTTTTACTTGATTTTGAAAAGGCAGTGTAGTGTGTACTGTGCATATAGTTTAGTGATGATAGAGAAACTTGTATTGGAGAGCATGCTGGCCTACTCTCTGTGTTACTGTAACACTAAAAAAGTTCAGCAAAGGGGGATGGTCAGGAACTAGTCCTGAGGGCTGATGAAACGGGAGCTCCAGCTCTCTGTCATCAGCTTTGCATCTACCTTGGGAGTACTGCTCTGCTTGACAGGTGCTACAGTCTACTCCTACTATATATATATATCTATATATATATATATATATATATATATATATATATATATATATATATATATATGAGGCCCTGCACACCACAAGGGGAAAAGTGCCATACCTGCTGAAACCTGATTTATTTTTTCTCCCACCAGCAGCTCTCTCAAATACTACCCTATGATTGAGCAATGTCGCTTTGCTCAATTCCAATTAGTGCAGTGAGAAGTGTGCTCTAAGCGACCTTGTTGACACTTGGTCTGAGGTGTAGGTTCTGTTGTGTGCCAAAATGGTATACTCCATTCGTATGTCATCTCACAGCAGTGACCAGCCAGCCAATCAGAACGTGCTATGTCACCACTGTATGGCCAATTAGAGCCGCCGATTTTCTCAAGGGTGGCGCCTTCTGTTCAATCGTAGCGTCACCTCTGCCAACCGCAAAGCATCCCAGGAACTTGACTCGGGTGGTGCTTTGCATTTTACGGTTTTTTTCCATATTGCCCTTAAAGCACAACTTACATTTATCATAGTATTGGACGAATACAATACTTCATTGGTCTGAAAAAGAAAAACAAAGCAAAAATGGTTGGAAAATGCCCTCGAAGTCCAGCAAGACAAGCAAAAATTATTTTTCTCATGATGTAATTTTAACAATGAAAATATCATTGTGCCATATTTCTTAGATATTGCCCTTAAAGTACTCATATCTACGTACCTTATGTCCAAATTTTTGAAAGTAAAACTAAAAAGTAATATTTCTATGAACCTTTTTTTTTATGTCGCCAGACTTTGAAGGGAATAGGTGGAAAATCGTAAATGTTTAACTTTGCCCCTTGTGGCGTGCAGGGCCTCATATATATATATATATATATATATATATATATATATATATATATATATATATATATATATATAATTTGAATATTGTTTTATACGGTTTCAACATGAAGATTCATCACACATCATACAAACTAGATATGGTAGGAAGAAATGGATGGGATTTTCGGAGTCAGCACCTAAAACTCTATCAAGAGCACCACAAAACTTTCATGATGATTTTTTACTGTTGACCGGTGGTTGAACAATTTCATAATGTTGCATCTATCACTCACTTTAAGACATGATGAGTGGATGCACAGAAACAATTACGAAGTCGTATCTGCCAATGATTTCCTACTACTCCCCCTGTAATTCAAAGAAAGGTTGAAGTGATTATTATAACTTTCAACCCGTAGCCCAAACTGTGACGTTACGTATAATGTCACTTTACCAACTGGGAGTTTCTGTGACGGTACATGTCTCAATACCACAGCCAGTCGCCTAACCCCAGCAGCCCTAGTGGGATAGGTTAGATAAAACTCCAAGTAACTTTGCCTGGGAATAACACTGAGCATATTTTCGAGAAAAGCCAATGGTTAGTTTCAAAACGACTGGCGGGCGTCGTTCCTGGCTGAGAATTCCCTGTGGTGAGACGAATAAACATACAGAACAGAAATATGCAGCCTGGAAAGACGAATAATTAATCTTGTACTGACCAGCACATTATAAACATCTTTAGGCTAAAAGAAAAAGATTGTCATTCACATGAGGCGACTTAATTTTAAAGGCGGCATGTCTTCGTGATGTGTAATTTCGAGGTAGGCTACAACACCATATTGAAATAAGGACACTTCTTTGGCATTACTATGTTTTCATTGTTTCGACGAGGTTTGTAAAATAACTGCAATCTTGATGACCTCGTTAGAAAAAAAAAATCTTTGATGCATAATCTACATCCGATTTTATGACGTATTACTGGATAAAATATATTACTGTGGGAATGATACTGTTATAACTAAAAGAGCATTTTACAGCTGAAACTAAAATGCAAGTTATACTTCTATTTGGCTAAGAGCTTCAGATCACTTCTGTAGAAATACTTCATTACGTGCCTCGTCATATTTTCACAGAATATATCTGCATTACCGTTCGTTCATTGAATTTTCGTACGGTTATTATTAGGTATTTCTTCAGAAATATATGGCACTGAAATGCGTAACTACATCAGTGTTGTGTTTTTGTGCAGTAAGTCGTAGATAATGCATCCTCTTAATATCTTGCACGAAATTTTAGCATTTGACTGTTGGCTCCATAATTATCATGCAGTACAAGAAGAATTTTTACAGTAGCTAGGTTACTTATCACTGCCCGTGTTGCATTTTAATGCAAGTACTCCGTTTATCATCTAAGTACCCGAATTTCACAGATTATGCTTGTCCTTCACGATATACTGCAATTTTAATGTCCGATAACTGTGAAGATAATACTACTGAATTCGGAGGTTGCAAGCTCCGTCGTGGACTGTGATCCCCAAGCTTGAAGCTCAAGAGCTGAATTTGTCTTCCCAGATATCCATATCAATTATTTCTCCTCTGTTGCCTACCACATATCTGTGAGTGAGGGGATGTCACTGCCAGTGCAAACGCTAGCCTGGCCACATCTCTACCACATATGCGTGAGGTGAGGAGATATGTCGGTGCCAGAGCGAATGCTAGCCTGGCCACATCTCTACCACATATGCATGGGTGACGGAATGTGTCCGTGCAAAATCACATGGTAATCTGGCCATATCTCTGCCACATATGCATAAATAAGGGAAAGTGATAGTGCCTGATCATATGTCTGTCACATCCAGGTTCATGGGTTACCGTAGTATTTTGCATATAAATTTCAGAAGCCTTAAGCACAAAAGAACAGAGGACATATTCATATGCTCGTTTAGTTTAACCCAAGTCCTACTTTTGGTGGAAAAAGACCCAGTAGGTTGCCATGAGTGTGCGCTTACGTATGCACGCACGCAAACATACATGCATGCACGCACACACACACACACACACACACACACACACACACACACACACACACACACACACACACACACACACACCACTCGCTGGCGCAGTGGTAACGTTCTCGCTTGCCATCTGGTAGACGGGAGTTCGCGCCTTGCTCAGGTTGCGAAAAGTTTCACTGACGAAGTGGGTGGTTACTGTCCCCCTTGAGCAAGGGGACGGGTGTGTGGGTGTGTGAAGGTCACGGCCTTGCCCTTAGATTGGACTATATGAGCTCTCAGCTAGCTTCCGGGAGGGTAAAAGCTGACGATCACGACCATCAAGTGATCCTGACCGACCCGGTGAATTACCAGGCACTGATTCTGGGTAGGGAGGGGAGTATGCTCCCGTATTCCCGGCAGACCAATGAATATATATGATAAATTTTATTATAAATGAACAGTGACAGCAATGTATAAGCAGTAAGTATCTTACATAAATCCTTTCATGGCATCATTTCGATGATAAGTGGGATTTGGTGGTAAATTGTGGAGGGTTAACAATGAGTTATGAGGAGTTCAAGCTTGTTTTTCCCCAAAGAATCATGCCACCATCTTTCAGAGTCCTGCATCCACGTCTGACCAAATCCCTTCCACATCCACTCATCCCCCCCTTCTCCGACACCCAGACATAGGCCTCCCCTCCTACACGCACACAATATCCACACATATGTTTCTTTGCAGTAATTTGATGCTCTTCACTGCTACTCAGTTTCCGTTGTTTTCTACAGTTAAAGTAGCAGCATCTGAATGGTGGAGGTTGGACCCATTTGCTCCTTTCACACGTATTAAGACTTCACACCCACAAGTACGATGACGTCTAATAATTTTGTATGCCCATTGTTAGTGCGATTTTACTTGGCAGACTTATAGCTGGAGTGTTCGATAATAGTACTGAATAAACTCCTGCCATTTTGAGGTCATTCGTAGCTTATATAAGACTGCCTGATGGTGGTGAGATAACCATTATTACATAATCACGATGAAGGGAACAGTGTTATTTGATGGAACGTTTATGCCAAAAATATGATGCAGGATGTCGGTTAGGGTAACCGCTGTCTTTGTATGTGTTGGTCTTCGGGTACTGAGCCCATGATCTGCTCTCTGTATAGTTAATATTGTACTAAAAACCACAAACACTGAAACTTCTGGTCGTCATTGAAATAAGTGGTATCCATGACTTCTCATCTACCAACTGAATCGTAGCACATGTGGTATCGAATACTGTGTGACGAAAAATAACTGCACGGATGTTTTTTTCTTAACCCGCCTCGTCCCGTCGACATATGGGTACGTTGCAACGATTTGCATTTGCCAGTCCCGGTGACGTACCGGTACGTCGTGCAATTGCAATGTGCATAATTTTGACAATTTTCAAAATTCGCACTTGATTTGCGGTACGTACCCTCCCATGACCTTCCCCTACCTGCCACCAGGCAGGACACTCAGCGACCCCGAGCGACCCGTGCTAGCCCACCACTCATCCACTCACCTGGTACCCATGGTCCTGCTCAGACATGGCTAAGAGAGGTCTCTCAGACAGCGAAATTCAAGTCGCCCTGGACACCTTTACTGGCGACAGTGATTCCCCACTGAACAGCGAGGATATGGACAAGGATTATGTGCAGCCAGAGGAGGAAGAAACCACCAGCAGTGACGAGGAAGCTCCGTCTCCCAGGAAGCGGCAGTACGTGACTTACCGTGCTGCTAGAGAGGGGCAGGAGGCAAAGAAGGCACGTGCAATATCCTATCCCTATCCCCAGCGTGATTTGGAACCAGAATTCGAGGATGAGGACAAGGATGAGGACGATGACGGAGCTGTGGGATGTGCTGCCACGTGGTATGGACGGGAGGTAATAACACATCATGGCCCAGAGCTCACACCACGTCGTGTGAGCAGGTATGGGCCTAGCATTTTGTTTGGGGAGCTAGGAAGTCAAGTGGAGGGAGTGGGGAGTGAAAGGGAAAGTCCAGGGAGGATTAGGGAAAGTGAGAGTGACGTGAGTGAGTCATTGCTCTCCCTACGTAGTGTGAGGCGGCGTAGTGGATCACATGGGCCAGTGCGGGTGCGTTCCTTATCACGTGGGGTTGTGAGGGAGGGGGAAAGTGGGGAGGAACCACTCCAAAGCACGTCTTATGCTCCCCAATATCCCCTAACACGTGGTCGAGCTAGGGTGCGTGAGAGAGCACGTGGTGTTGTAATGGAGGGGGAAGGTGGGGAGGAACCACTCCCCAGCACGTCTTATGCTCCCCAATATCCCCTAACACGTGCTCGAGCTAGGGTGCGTGAGAAAGCACGTGGTGTTGTCATGGAGGGGGAACGTGGGGAGGAACCACTCCCCAGCAAGTCTTCTGCTCCCTAATATTCCCCCCACAGCCCCCTAATGTTCCTCAAGGCCGTAAGGGTAAGGGAAAGGGAAAGGGTAATGGCAGAGGGAAGAGGAGTGACAGTGGGGAAGCCCTCCGCACTCCTTCTCCCCCACCTCCCCAACCAGGATCTCCTCCCCACCCAGACGAAGGCGGTGATGGGGCTGATGGGGAAGAGGGATTTGTGTCGTGGGATTGGGAGGATGGGAGTGATTTTTCTCCCCTCATTCACCCCTTCACTGAGCAGGGGCGATCTGGCTGCATTGCTCCAGGAATTCACCGTAATTCCACCAGGTTGGATTTTTTCCACCTGTTTTTCAGTGAGGCATTTGTTGATCAGATTGTATACCAAACCAACCTGTTTGCAAGCGCCCAGCACCTAGAGAGTGAAAGATTGGGAACAAGGAGTCGGCATTCTATCATCTATGATTACCCTGTCTTCCTTCCAGAAATGTTCTTATTTTTTGCCCTGGTCCTTTTGATGGGTATTATAAGAAAGAATAGAATTCCTGCTTACTGGACTAGGGACCCTGTTATGTTTACCCCAATATTTGGTCAAGTGATGAGCCATAATCGGTTTCAACAAATTCTAAGTCGCTTCCATTTCTATGATGCTCATGACCCTGCAAATGCAAACAACACTGATAAAATGAGGAGAATTAGGTTGGTCTTTGATCACCTCAGGCAAACCTTTCGTTCCTCATTCTATCCCTATAGAGACCTCGTCATAGACGAGAGTCTCGTGTTGTGGAGAGGCAATATTTCATTCAGACAGTATATACCCAGCAAAAGGCACCGTTTTGGGTTCAAGATCTTTGTTATGTGCGACTGTAGGACTGGATACGTGCAAGACATAGTCTTGTACACCGGTGCACAGACAGACATAATAGAAGATCGAAGTATTGGACTGTCGGGAGCAGTGGTAAAGACGATGATAGAAGACTACCCTCATCGTGGTCACGTTCTCTTCCTCGACAATTGGGACACTAGCCCTCTTCTCGCTCGTTATCTTCACACACATGAAACGGGAGTCAGTGGAACCGTAAAGGTGAACCGGCGTCACATGGCCAAGGTAGGGCGGAAACTTGCAAGGAATGAGGTAGTCTTCTTCAAAGCCAACAACATCCTTGCAACAATGTGGAACCACAACAGAGAAGTAAGCCTCCTGTCCACGGTTCACCGTCCCTTGATGCACCGTACTGATTCAGTAGATTACCGTAGCGTGAGCAGGCGTCGTGTTTGGAAACCTGAGTGTGTTATGGATTACAATATAAACATGCGCCTCGTGGACCAGTCAGACTCCATGATATCGACGGTAGAGTGTGCCAGAACCACGATGAAGTGGTATAAAAAACTGTTCTTTCACTTGCTAGATATCACTGCTCTAAATTGCCACCACCTTCACGCCATGACAACAGGAGTTCAGGAAACATTTGAAGGGTTTGTGAGGGAGCTCACAAGAGAAATCTTTGCAAAGTATGCTGTTGAAAGGCTCCAACATCGCACCCGCACTGCCCATATTGCCCAAACTCCCCAGAGAATATCCGGCCGCCATTTCCCCACTCCTATCCCTCCCCAGCCAAACAGACCTAGGCCCCAACGCATGTGTCACGTGTGCAGTAATTCCCAGGTGAGACTCACGACACAGAGGAAGGACACCCGCTATGAGTGCGTGCAGTGTGACGTGGGTCTCTGTATTCACCCATGTTTTAGTGAATATCACACGTTGATGCAATTTTAGTATGGTGTGAATGCGAAAGGACGCTGAAATTATAAGGAAATGCGACAGACAGACGCTCAGTGAAATTATCAGTCATGTTGATCTCCAAATATTAGTATAAAGGGCATACGGGTAGAACATAAGTGAAAACATTGTATGTCAGTATATAAATCTGCCCTAAGTTGAAACTTACATAGCGAGGGTTTTATGATGCGATATTCTGTCGCTCAGTGCAATAAATAAGGCCCGTAATTATATAATTATTATTATGGGAAATTCTTACAGGTATAAGTTCAAATTATTGTATGTGATGATATATATTCTAAGTCAAATATTCATAGCGTGTGTATAGAGATGCGATTTCCTGACGCTTAGTCGAATGAATAAGGCACGTATTAGTCAAAATAAAAGTCAGCAAGTGATAAAGTGAATAATTAGTATATAAGTGTGTGAGTGAATTAGTATATAAGTGTGTGAGTATTAAGTTTGTCGAAACATTCCTTGTGAGGGTATTTTCAGGCGATCTTCTCACGCTCACTTGAATAAATAATGGCAGTAAGTATGTACAGTGCATTATAGAGGTGTAAACGTATGTAATGTAAGTGGGAAATTATAAGTGGAGTGAATAAATAAAGTAGATGATGAAACACGAATGTTTGAGATCGTGGTTGCTACGTGAATATGCGCTAGCATATCGTTAAATGCCCTCGTAATGAATGAAAATAATTGAAAACCTTTACAGTGGTGGAGGAAAGGTTCTATGTAAAGGGGAAAATAATTGGAAAGTGATAAAACAATTTGGTATGTTGAAATACGAGTCATAGCGAGTGCGCTTACTAAGCTGATGTGCGTTATACTTATGCTGCATGTCATCATAATGAATGAAAACATCTGAAAACACTTACAAACAGTTGTAATTGGTAAAATGTCATTGAAACAGAAGTATACAAGTAGAAAAAATGATAGGTTGACTCATACCAGAAACTTAGCATATAGCATGTTACGACTCGGACCAAACTCGCTATGCTCGCGCGATGGTACAATGCTTATTTTTCATATATATGTGTCTGAAATCCATTATATTGTTACTGTTATTGTTTATTAGTTCAAATTCAATAAATATAGAGGTGTTGTGTGTTGTTTCTCCCATTATTCCTTACCATAGAAAACGTAAACGCATATCCAGCCCATTAGAGAACGCCATACCTGCCGGGGGGGAACCGCACCTGTACGGACCACTTATAGACCGCGGGAACCACTTTCTTTGTTATTTTCCTTCGTTTCTCGACCTAAGCGGAAGTTTTGGCAAAAAAAAAAAAATTTCCAAAAAGGCTCGGGACTGGGGGATGTCATAGGTGCGGAAAACCTCGGGATGTGACGGGTTAAATATTCCGACTCAGTGATGGTGGAAGGTTGCCTTGTTAGACTTTTCTACTATACTGTGCTACCGTCAACTATGATGAAAAGATTCTCTGACTTTGGTGCATGTAATACGCCTAGAAAACCTCCCTGTCAGTCCCCATTCGGTAATGTGACATTTAATTTTTATACAAAACGTCACAGATTAGGCTACGGGATGAAAAATTTATAATAATCACATCAACCGAATGCTTGACTTATGTGGGGAGTAGTTGGAAATCATTGGCAGATACATCGTAATTATTTCTGTGCATCCACTCTTTATGTTTCGGTGTGAATGATAGATGCTACATTATTCAAGTGTTTACCGTTAGAGTATCTACTGAGGTGACGAGGTCTAAGCATTTGCGGCTTGCACTATATTGTGATGGCATAATATACAAAGCAATATTGTGAAGAGCATTTTCGCACACGGCATAGCTACATTAGTTCATCAAGAAGTGAAACTAAATTCGAATCGGGGTTCATCCAAGCATAGTATGTCAAAGCCCATCTCGAATCACCTGAAGTTGTAAAGGTTACGGTGTTACACGATACATGGAGGGGTTGGCCAGCGAAGTATAGTACCAATTCTTTTATGAGCGACTGCACAGAGTGGAACACCTTCCGAGTAACGAGGCGAACTCTCCTATTAGGTTTCATTCAGATCTTTTCCTTATTTATGATCTTATTTGGGGGGGAGGGGGCTGACCCCCAAAATATCATTCTGGATGGGTCACATTAATTAAACACCGCGTTGCAGAAGAGAGCCCATTGTGCAACTTCTACTAAGATATAGGGGCCATAGCTGCCCTTCTCTCACTGTTTCTCATAATATTAAATTGGGGGAGGGGGCTGACCCCCTAAAAATCATGAATGGAGAACTGTATGTAATGGAACATCTTTGGAGTAACCAGAGGAACTCACCTGGGAAGTTTCATTCAAGTTCATCAAATACTCAAAGATTAGGAGATGTTAAAGACCACACACACACACACACACACACACACACACACACACACACACACACAAGCGCGCGCGCCCCGTTCAGAGCACAACACTTGTTCTTGTTTTGCGAGTGCGCCTTTAACTACGAATTAAAACGTTTTTCATGTATTTTTAAAGACGTGATGAAACAGATTGTGTGTGTGTGTGTGTGTGTGTGTGTGTGTGTGAAAACAGAAGCGATTAAAGAAAAGAATGTAGAATAAGCAAGAGAAGAGGAAAGGAGCGTCGCAGGTGAAGTCAGCTTTAAGAGCTTGAAAGATGGATGGAAAATTTTAATCACAATAATAATTACAAGAGGCATGACGTGAGGGAACGAAAAAATATTAACAATAGAGGAAACTGGAAAAAAAAAAGTAAAACATGATTGAGAAAGATGGAATGAGTGCAAGAGTGAGAAGATAAACTGCCAATGAAGGAATGCTAACAATATTAAAAACTGAGAATGTACTGGGCCCAAATAAAAGAGAAATAAGTAACAAAAAATACAGGAAGATTCCGTGCACTTTTTGCAGCTTCTTGCTCTCTCCTCCACTTCTTTGTTCGTTTCCTTGGTTTCTTATTTCCTGTTCTTTTCTCTACGTCCACCTTTTCTTTGTTCACTGCCTTGTCTTCAGTTATTTATCATTTCCCTCTCTTTTGTTTTTAATAGCTTCAGTCTGGTTTTCTTAATTCCTGGTAATTAATTCATCGTTCCATTTATCCCTTTCATTTTCTTTTGCATTTGGCTTGTTTTCCATTGAGTATTTCTTCTACTTCGGGTTTTTTAATTCTTGGTGTTCTTTTTTTCTTCTGTTCCCTTCCAGTTATCTTAGCAAAATTTTGCTCTCTAATCATGCTTGTTTTTCCAGCAATAAAATTCCTATATTGCGCAAAAGTAATTCCTTCATTTAATTAGAATTTATTGTCCTTCCACTTTCTTTTTCCTTTGTCATATTTTCTTTAATCTTGAAGTTTGCTTCTCAACACGGTTAATACATTATTTTTAGTTACACCATTCCTAAAGAGGAGGTGGAAGAGGGAAAGAGTGAAAACGAGGTGGAGGGAGATTGTGATGAACGAAAGGAATAGAGAGACAAATAAAATGGAGAGGGAAAAGCTGAAAAGGAACTCTTAAATGAAACTCCATGTGTTCCTCTCTCTCTCTCTCTCTCTCTCTCTCTCTCTCTCTCTCTCTCTGTCCAACGGCCCGAGGTGAATTTACTACAACATTTTTCACCAGTATTGGTCCAGGCCTTGCCTGCAATAAATTAAACATAGTGAGACCTTGTGTTGCATACGCAAAATTTCAAAGAAAGCTTATCCTCGCTGTATAAGTTGCTGGTTCTAGAAATGCCCTAGTATTTTGTTGATTGTCTCACAGCGTACCGTAGTTCTCATATCGCAGTCTTCTTAAGCAGGATAGAAAAAATATGCATTATTTAATATGGTGTGTAGTTTGCCATTATGTTCGCGGGAAAGGGAGGACAAAAGCAATATTAGAGTGTAAGTAAGTTCCAGGAACAGGATCAAACGTCAAGGCTTTGCGCGGACAGTCTTTGCAAGCAGGCGACAAACACAAACTTTACTCACAAAGAAAACATGAAAGCATTCGCCTAGTACGCGACACACAACCATCCTCAATTATTGACCTTGATTGCATGCCACCAGTGGTCATAATACTGACTTGGTCGTGCGGAGATCGCTCGTGCGAACCTCAGTCCGTTCATATCATGTAAGCTATTACACACGCGCTTGTGAGAATGTTTTGACTGGTGTGTGTGTGTGTGTGTGTGTGTGTGTGTGTGTGTGTGTGTGTGTGTGTGTGTGTGAACACCACAAACAGTTTTTACTTCATTTTAGCGAAACTTAGTGGAAGCTTTGAGGGTCAGCCAATGAGGAAATTCTTTCTTATTAAAACACTAGGACAAGGCAGGATCAAATGCAGAACTAGCAAAATCAACAAAAACAGTTTTCATCCAGTTTTGACTAAACTTAGCTGAACGGTTCTGAGTAAGGCAACAATGAAGTGATTCAGTTTTGAGAACAATAGTCAAATGCCAGAGTCAATTTTCGACCAATGTGTGTGTGTGTGTGTGTGTGTGTGTGTGTGTGTGTGTGTGTGTGTGTGTGTGTGTGTGTGTGTGTGTTAGCAAATAATCCAAACGATTTTGTTCAGATTTAACCAAACCGAGAGGAAGTGTTAAGGGTCAGCCAGCCACGGAGATATCCCGTTGTTTTTTAGAACGGTTGATCAAAGGTCAAGGTGAAAGTTTAAGGTGTATCAGATAAAGCCAAGATTCCGGGGGCTTAAATGATAAGTGAACGGAAGCGTGGCCTCCTGAAGTAGGCAAACTTGGGCTGTTTGGACGTTCCTACTCCTCACCCTGCCTGCCCTAGGGTAGGAAAGGAGGTCCGGATGATGATTATATATATATATATATATATATATATATATATATATATATATATATATATATATATATATATATATATATATATATAACTGAGACAATTGTAGTCAAACTGATTAGAGAATATGATCACAGTGATTCAAGTAACAATACAAATGTTACAAGCGTTTAATTGATTCGTTGTGAATATTTTACACATGCCATAAAGTATTGACCTTGAAAATATTAAGGATTATAAGTTGAGGTAACATATTATCACTCTGTATGAAGTGTGGCGTGAGAAAAAAGTTTAATGTCCTGTTCACGCTCGTATTTTATTTTTTTCATTATTCACTATACACGTATTTTATGTTTGAATGTTGTATGATGTCTTTCCCGAAACCTGGACCAAACGATACATAAGGCACCGAACCCATTGGCTAAGCAACTTCCACAGACGGTGTTTGAACTACACCAGCTCTGTCTGGCCTTGGCTTTGTACTTTGACTACTGAAGCTTGGCAGGCTTGCATATGGGGTTATTACAACCCGGCTGGTTCATGAATAAAGATCGAGTTTTGAAGTATTTACGCGGATTTGGTAATGAAAAGACCAACAATTATTCCAGCACGATGAAACCTTTAAACCAACGTATACCACTTTGTCTTACCCTTGCCAGAGGATATATTCTAAAATGCTTACCATTTACCTTACGTGTGACAATAATGTGATGCTATGTGGGAAGGATTAAGCAGTATGCTCATGTACTTATATGTTGCACCTGACGAAATGGAATCATTAGCAAAAGCCGTCCGATAGCTACATCTATCAATCTATCTATCTATCTGTCTGTCTGTCTGTCTGTCTGTCTCTCTCTCTCTCTCTCTCTCTCTCTCTCTCTCTCTCTCTCTCTCCACACGTTGACGAAACAAGACAAGCATTGCAATATGGGTTGATACGTGGTACAATATGCTACGGAAATTACACTGTGGGATTGAGAAAGAGAAAGAAATTACTGACGCCATTACCACACGATATACGGGATGCATGTGACAAGGGCGTGGAGAGGAAAGAGAACTGGTCACACACACACACACATATATATATATATATATATATATATATATATATATATATATATATATATATATATATTGTTACGTTGTCCGCCTTTCCGTTCCCACGGATGCAGCCGTTACAGCTGGGCTAGGGGGATTATGCAGTATGTATCCGTGTCATTCGCGGAGTTTATATTAGCAAGTGCTACAAGTTCTTTTGTTTCTTTCGTTCTCGTCACTGAGGGCAATTTTATTTCATACCATGCTGAGTATGCATTTGATTATTTTGATTGTCTTGTGTGAGCTACCAGTATATTTAATAATGTTTTGCTTGCATTAGAAGTACCAGTTTATTGTAGAGAGAGAGAGGGGCACGAATATAAGTTCTTATTAATTAATTTGATTATGCGTTCGCGCTTGGCCGTGCGCGAGCCTTGATCAGGGGCAGTCTCTTCCCAGCTAGCTTCCGTATCGTGCGTGTGTGCACACTCTCTCCCCAGTTATTTTTATGCCGAGCTGGCGTTTTCATTTAAGTTTATTTTTATTCTTTTTGTTGCTGACTGAGGAAAGTAGTTATTTTATTTTGTTTTGTGACCTTGTTGTCTTTGGAGGGCCAGTCTGGCTCACCGTAGTTTCTCGCTGCCTTAATTAACGTTCCCCCAACACACGTACATACACACACACCCCTAACCCCTACACTGTTTAATCCCATCTCTTTGCACAAGGCTAGTGAGAACTATCGTGAGCCATTAACTGCGTTCCCCCTTGGACACGGGTTAAGTAGAAGTCGTCACCACCGGAAGTAAGTGGGAGGTGTTCCTGTATACTGTCTCGGGCGGTATTACTTCCGGTAGTGACGATAGTAGGCTAGATCTATAGGTAGGCTGTTCCGTTTTATTATCAAAGTACAGAGTGTTGCGTTCTTAAGTAAGTACCTTTCCGTTGCGCAGTTTTTCTCTAGTCTGCGGAGTGTCAGTGCCGGGGTCTGCGTTATTTTTGCAACGCAGTGGAGGCCGATCATCTAAGGCTGACTTGTTGTCTTTTTTGTAATAGCACCGGGCTGGCGCCACCGTAACAGTGGCGACCTCGCATCAGGATATCCTAACAGTGCCTTTTTCTTGCTAGGATATCGTTACCTTGGCGTTCTCTGTGCTTTGAGGTGAAGTTGATGTGTTTGTAGTTTCTCAGTCAGCATTAGTATTTCATTATTCAGTACTGCCATTGATTTGTCGCCATGGAGTCACGCGTGTCTACACCAGATCGCGTACGTGCTGAGTCACCTGTGGATATGGAAAATATGGAACAACGAGAGGCACATAGCAAAGGTACTCCCCGTGTGAGCCCTGAGTTTGACTATGGTGCTGAGTTGCCTCGTTTCGCTACCCCACCATTACCATCTATGATGCCGCCGAGCCAGTTTAGAGCAGTTCCCCCGGGTATGTCTGGTGCTTTCCCTGGAGCTGTTCATTCCACTCCCATATACCCTGGAGTCTTGTCACCGGAGGCTCAGTTGCAGTTGGAGTTAAAAAAGATAGAGATGCAGTGTGCAAAAGAAGAGAGGGAGATGGAGATGCAGCGTGCAAGAGAGGAGATGGAGTTGCAGCGTGAAAAAATGCGATTTGAGCTGGAGAAGACTCGCTTGGAGGTGATTGCTAATAGACCAACTTCAGATACCCAAACCTCAGGCCGTGCAGAGGATAGGGAGAGTTGGTTCTCAAGGAGTCTAAAATTAGTGCCAGCATTTGATGAGTTGAAGGTGACAGAATGGTTTGTCAGGTTTGAGAAGAAGGCTAGGGAGTTTGAGTGGCCAAGGCAGCGCTGGGTGGGGTTGGTATCTAATGTGCTGAAGGGAAAAGCCTTGGAAGTGTATAATAGGTTGAGCCCTGAGGATGTAGATGATGTTACGCTGTCCGCCTTTCCGTTCCCACGGATGCAGCCGTTACAGCTGGGCTAGGGGATTATGCAGTATGTATCCGTGTCATTCGCGGAGTTTACAGCAGGGATGTTCTGCCCAGAGACCCAATATATCGTACCGTAGCATGAAAATTATCGTATCTTACCCTAAAATTATCGTACAGGTAAATTTTCAATTAAAACAAGTTACCAGACGAGATGGTGTGTAAAAAAAGGTATGATGAAATGGTAAATGTAGACGGGGCATCATGAGCTTGACTGAGTCAATCCAGGAGAATCACAATTAGGTGAATACAAACTAGTAATTAAGACGGTACATTACTTTTGCCTTCCTTACACTCACGTTTCCCGGTAAGAAATTAAGAATATCCTACAAAGCTTTATGTATACCAGCATATCAACTGTACTTACGACTTTACTGAAGTCCTATACAAAGTTGCAGAGTGGGTAGTGGGTACAGCAGCACTACAGCTTGGCCAGGGCATTGAACCAGACCACTACCAAGCACCAAGTAAAGTTTGAACTAAGTCCTTGACATTTATGGGGTCGGGCGGGCTTGGCCCTGACCTCCCATGGGACTGGGAGGGGAAAGGAATTTCGTGAGTGACTCAGGGGAAGCGTGGGTTACTGGGGTGTGGGCACAATGAACCGTGTGGCGGGAATAGTGAGTGTTGTTAACCTGCAGTATATATATAAAAAAAAAAAAAAAACCTAGGGAAGCTGAAATAGACAAAAATTATCGTATATTTTGAATGTGATATCGTACATCGTACAAGCATCCCAAATTATAGTACAAATACGATAATTATCGTACGTAGAACATCCCTGGTTTACAGCGAGTGTTACAAGTTCTTTTGTTTCGTTCCTGCCACTGAGGGCAATTTTATTTAATACCATGCTGAGAATGCATTTGATTATTTTGATTGTCTTGTGTGAGCTACCAGTATATTTAATGATGTTTTGCTTGCATTAGAAGTACCAGTTTATTGTAGAGAGAGAGGGGCACGAATATAAGTTCTTATTAATTAATTTGATTCATGCGTTCGCGCTTGGCCGTGCGCGAGCCTTGATCAGGGGCAGTATCTTCCCAGCCAGCTTTAGTATCGGGTGTTTGTACACTCTCGCTCTCTCCCCAGTTATTTTTTATGCTGAGCTGGCGATTTCATTTAAGTTTATTTTTATTCTTTTTGTTGCTGACTGAGGGAAGTAGATATTTTATTTGTTTTTGTGACCTTGTTGTCTTTGGAGGGCCAGTTTGGCTCACCGTGGTCTTCTCGCTGCCTTTGTTAACGTTCCCCAACACACGTACATACACACACCCCTAACCCCTACACAGTTAATCCCATCTCTTTGCTCAAGGCTAGTGAGAACTATCGTGAGCCATTAACTGCGTTCCCCCTTGGACACGGGTTAAGTAGAAGTCGTCACCACCGGAAGCAAGTGGGAGGTGTTCCTGTGTACTGTCTCGGGCGGTATTACTTCCGGTAGTGACGATAGTAGGCTAGATCTAGAGGTAGGCTGTTCCGTTTTATTATCAAAGTACAGAGTGTTGCGTTCTTAAGTACCTTTCCGTTGCGCAGTTTTTCTCTAGTTTGCGGAGTGTCAGTGCCGGGGTCTGCGTTATTTTTGCAACACAGTGGAGGCCGATCATCTAAGGCTGACTTGTTGTCTTTTTTGTAATAGCCCCGGGCTGGCGCCACCGTAACAGTGACGACCTCGCATCAGGATATCCTAACAGTGCCTTTTTTTTGCTAGGATATCGTTACCTTGGCGTTCTCTGTGCTTTGAGGTGAAGTTGATGTGTTTGTAGTTTCTCAGTCAGCATTAGTATTTCAATATTCAGTACTGCCATTGATTTGTCGCCATGGAGTCACGCGTGTCTACACCAGATCGCGTACGTGCTGAGTCACCTGTGGATATGGAAAATATGGAACAACGAGAGGCACATAGCAAAGGTACTCCCCGTGTGAGCCCTGAGTTTGACTATGGTGCTGAGTTGCCTCGTTTCGCTACCCCACTATTACCATCTATGATGCCGCCGAGCCAGTTTAGAGCAGTTCCCCCGGGTATGTCTGGTGCTTTCCCTGGAGCTGTTCATTCCACTCCCATATACCCTGGAGTCTTGTCACCGGAGGCTCAGTTGCAGTTGGAGTTAAAAAAGATGGAGATGCAGCGTGCAAAAGAAGAGAGGGAGATGGAGATGCAGCGTGCAAGAGAGGAGATGGAGTTGCAGCGTGAAAAAATGCGATTTGAGCTGGAGAAGACTCGCTTGGAGGTGACTGCTAATAGACCAAATTCAGATACCCAAACCTCAGGCCGTGCAGAGGATAGGGAGAGTTGGTTCTCAAGGAGTCTAAAATTAGTGCCAGCATTTGATGAGTTGAAGGTGACAGAATGGTTTGTCAGGTTTGAGAAGAAGGCTAGGGAGTTTGAGTGGCCAAGGCAGCGCTGGGTGGGGTTGGTATCTAATGTGCTGAAGGGAAAAGCCTTGGAAGTGTATAATAGGTTGAGCCCTCAGGATGTAGATGATTATGATGAATTTAAAAAAGCCATCCTGAAGGCATATGAACTTAGACCAGAGGCTTATCGGTTGTTGTTCTGTGGTGCTCGGAAAAGGCCTGCTGACACCTATATGGCCTACGCCAGGTATCTGGAGCAGAGGTTAGACGAGTGGTTGCTGAGTGAGAGCGCCACTTCGTATAACGAGGTGCGTGAACTGCTTTTGATGGAACATTTTACCAACATGGCTGACAAAGAAATTGGTGTTAAAATTAGGGAGAAGAGATTCAAGACCGTGAAGGAAGCAGCGACGTGGGCTGATGACCGGGTGTTTGCCTTGCTGAGTATGGGGGTCAAGTACGCTAATTTTCAGTATTCCAGGGAGAGGACTGTGAGTGGCCCTGCCTGGGATAAATCTCCCGTGAATCAGTCCAAAGGAAGTTCAGAGGAGAAAAAGAATTCAGGGAGAAAGAGCCCTGTATCCAGTTAGAAGCTAGTTTGTTACTTTTGCAAACAGAGTGGGCACATCAAGCCTAACTGCCCTAAGTGGAAGGCCTCCCAAAATGCCAAACCAGTGGCACTAATTGTAGGTTTGAGTCAGGTGAACGAGAGGAGTTGGGAGAGTGGTAACAGTGAGGGAGAAGTCTGTGGAAAGCTGGAGTTCAGCCGGCTGTGCTCGCTGCCAGCTCAGGCTGAAAAGGTTACCCAACATGCTACGCCACCTCGGGATGAACTGTCTCAGAAATCGTCCCTAGACTGGTGTAAACCTTTTTTATGTCACGGCACAGTGAAAATTCATGGGATCAGTTATCCAGTTACTGTGGCTCGTGATACCTGTGCACAATAGTCTGTGTGCAGAAACGTGACTGGAGGGCCTGTAAACTCAGGGAAGTATGTGCTGTGTAGAGGCATGAACTCAGATGAATACTATGATTATGTTCATGTGGAACTCGATTGCCCCATTGTTCAGGCTGCAGCTCAAGTAGCTGTTGCTGATGTAATGCCAGTAGAGGGGATTGATTTTCTGCTGGGGAACGACCTGGCTGGGGAGAAAGTATTTCCATCTCTTCCCCCACCAGTTGTTGTGGCAGAGAAGTGTTTTGACGCCCCAGAAATTGGTATTGAAGTTGATGCAGAAGTGGAAGCCATGTTCCCGGTCTGTGCAATTACACGATCTATGGCACAGGTTGCAGCCCGGGAGGAAGAACTGGTGAAGTCACAGGTTCTTGGGGTCGACTGTGATGAGGCAGGGCCACAAATGGAGGAACCTAGTGAGCAGAGTGTTGCTGTAGTGGGTGAGGAGAGTGGGAATGCGTGCATGGGCGCCGCCCCACTTCCCACTCAGGACACTAGAGGTGGTGCTGAGTGTGTCTGTGTGGAGACTGAACCCAGCCCACCGACTGAATTAGAAGAATTTCAGGACGCTGGGGTCGACTGCGGGGATGCAGGACCACCGTCAAACGCGCCTGAGGAACAGAGTGTCACTGTTGAGGGTAGAGGTGATGATGATGTCAGTGTGGAGTCTGACATTCCTCCCCCTGTCGAGTGTACTAGAGGTGACGCTGAGATTGATCGCCCTTCGCAATCCAGTGTCCCGACCAGTCCCTTATCTCAGTCCTCAGTAGAGCTGGCGGGTGTTGGGCCAGCAGAATTGAGGGTGAAGCAACAGGAGGATGTAACATTAAAGCCCTTGTTTGCTCGAGTAGGGGAAGAAAGAAGTATGGAGTGTGGTAAGGAGGAGTTCCTGATTAAAGACAATGTTTTACATCGCCGATGGACGCCCACTGGCGCCACGGTGGATGGAGGAGTGGGTGAGTTAGTGCAGGTGGTGGTTCCTGTGCAGTATAGGGTGCCGTTAATACAGTTAGCACATGAGGGACCTTTAGCGGGTCACTTGGGAAACAGAAAGACAGTGCAGCGCTTAAGATATAATTTTTGGTGGCCAAGTATGCCGGGACAAGTTGCTGCGTACATCAAGAGCTGTCACACGTGTCAGATAGTGGGCAAGCCTAATCAAGTTCTTCCTGTGGCCCCTTTGATTCCCATTCCTGCAGTTGAACCTCCGTTTACCCGGGTAATCATTGATATCGTGGGCCCTTTACCTCCTACCTCTGCTGGAAACAAGTATTTGTTAACCATAATGGATGTTACAACGCGATACCCAGAGGCTATACCAATCAGAAGCATGCAGGCGAAGTCAGTAGTCAAGCAACTTATCCTGTTCTTTACTCATTTTGGCCTGCCCAAGGAGTTGCAGTCAGACCGTGGAGTGAATTTTACATCTAATTTGTTTAAACAGACAATGACAGAGTTGGGCATCAAACACATTTTGTCCAGTGCCTACCATCCGCAGTCACAAGGTGCCCTGGAGAGGCATCAGACCTTAAAGACCATGCTGCGCAGCTTCTGCTATGATTGTGGAAAGGATTGGGACCTAGCGGTACCCTTTGTTATGTTTGCAGTGAGAGAGGTACCAACTGAGTCGTTAGGGTTTTCACCCAATGAGTTAGTGTTTGGGCACCGAGTTCGTGGTCCCTTGGATGTGGTGCGAGAGGCCTGGAGTAACAACAAATCTGGCAACCAGGAATCCCTGCTTGACTATGTCTGCAGCACTCGGGAGAGACTGCATTGCGCTTTAGAGCTTGCCCGTGACAATCTAATCGGGGCTCAAGCGAAAATGAAGGCTCATTACGATAAGGTCAGAAGTCGTGAGTTTAAGCAAGGAGATGAAGTTTTGGCACTGCTGCCCATGCAAGGAAAACCTCTGGCGGCTAGATTCAGTGGTCCTTATATTGTGAAGAAGAGAGTTGGGGAACTTGACTATCTAATTGTTACCCCAGATAGGCGGAAGAGTACTCAGTTGTGCCACATTAATATGTTGAAGCCATACTAGCGCCCAGTTGATTCTCATTGTGGGATGACTGCTGATGTCTCTCATCTGGGATGTGAAGGACGGGGAAGGGAGGACGTGGCATCAAGGGAACGTGCTGTGGAGGGAGCTGTTGGTGCCGGTGATGTGAGTAGTGGACCAGGGTTACAGCCACAGTCCCTGGAAGGTGACTTTGGAGTGGACGTTGAGGGAACCAGGGATAAGAGCGCTCCTGTAGTTTTGGCGGTTGGTAGTGAGTTGGAGGAGCAGGAGAAAGTGCTTAGTCGTGGTGAGATGTTACCAGCTGACCTATGGGAGGGCAATGGTTATGCAGCTCTGGTGGAGAAATTGCGACACCTTGAGCCAGTAAAGCGAGAAGAGCTGTGCAACAGATTATGGAAACATCCGAAAGTTTTTGGAGATTCACCGGGATTGACAACTTGGGCTACTCATGACATTGACGTTGGGGATAGTAAGCCTGTAAAATTAGCTCCTTACCGCATCAACCCTATCAGACAGAAAGCTCTCGATAATGAGATCAAGTATATGTTGGACCATGGATTGATCAAGAGGAGTTTCAGTGAGTGGAGTTCACCAGTTACCTTGCAGCCGAAGCCAGATGGGAAGGTTAGGTTGTGTGTGGACTTCCGGAAAGTTAACTCACTGTCTAAGACCGATGCTTATCATTTACCTTGGGTCGATGACTCCGTGGACAAGGTGGGAAATGCCACTTATATCACCAAACTTGACTTAGTAAAAGGATACTGGCAGGCCCCGCTGACGGAACGGGCTAAACAAGTGGCTAGCTTTGTTGTCAGTGGTGCAGTATATCAGTGCCAGGTGATGCCTTATGGATTGAAGAATCCTCCAGCCACTTTCCAGAGGCTTATGGATAAAGTGGTGGATGGCATACCCAATTGTGTCGTTTACATCGATGATGTCATTGTGTATGACACGAAGTGGGAGGAGCACCTTGATCATGTGGAAATGCTCATTAAGCGGTTGGAGGAAGCTGGCTTAGTAGTCAACTTAGACAAGTGCGAGTTCGTACGTGCTAAGGTCCAGTACCTTGGATTTGTTGTGGGACATGGGCAAGTGGCTCCACCTCGGGCTAAGGTGGATGCCATTTCCAACTTTGCAGCACCCCAGTGTCGCCGTGCCCTCCAGCGATTTTTGGGCATGATCGGCTATTACCGAAGATTCATTGGGAATTACTCCACAGTGCTTGCCCCTCTTACTGACTTATTGCGCAAGGATAAGAAGTGGCAGTGGACAGCCGAGTGTGAGCAAGCTTTTATTACGGTTAAGTCTCTGCTGTGCCACCACCCTATATTGCGTGCATCAGATTTTGACAAACCTTTTGTGCTGGCAGTTGATGCTAGCCGAGTAGGGGTAGGAGCAGTGTTGATGCAGCCGGATGAGGGCCAGGTTGAACATCCCATATCATACTTCTCAAAGAAGTTTAATAGAGCCCAGAAGAACTATTCTGTCATAGAGCAGGAGTTATTAGCGATTATCCTGGCCCTGCAACACTTTGCTGTCTACCTGCCCCCTTTTGGCCCTGTGATCAAGATTTATTCAGACCATCATCCCCTGCAGTTTTTGAACAAGTTTAAATTTAAGAACCAGCGTTTGACCCACTGGAGTTTGCTTTTGCAAGAGTACAATTTAGAAGTTAAGCATATTAAGGGGATTGATAACGTAATTGCTGATTGTTTATCCAGGGAGGGGTCAGGGTCTTGATTCGAAAATTTTGATCCAGGGCTCAAAATTTTCCCTTGGGGAAGGGCGTGTTACGCTGTCTGCCTTTCCGTTCCCACGGATGCAGCCGTTACAGCTGGGCTAGGGGATTATGCAGTATGTATCCGTGTCATTCGCGGAGTTTACATTAGCGAGTGTTACAAGTTCTTTTGTTTCTTTCGTTCCTGCCACTGAGGGCAATTTTATTTAATACCATGCTGAGAATGCATTTGATTATTTTGATTGTCTTGTGTGAGCTACCAGTATATTTAATGTTTTGCTTGCATTAGAAGTACCAGTTTATTGTAGAGAGAGGGGCACGAATATAAGTTCTTATTAATTAATTTGATTCATGCGTTCGCGCTTGGCCGTGCGCGAGCCTTGATCAGGGGCAGTATCTTCCCAGCCAGCTTTAGTGTCGGGTGTTTGTACACTCTCGCTCTCTCCCCAGTTATTTTTATGCCGAGCTGGCGTTTTCATTTAAGTTTATTTTTATTCTTTTTGTTGCTGACTGAGGGAAGTAGATATTTTATTTGTTTTTGTGACCTTGTTGTCTTTGGAGGGCCAGTTTGGCTCACCGTGGTCTTCTCGCTGCCTTTGTTAACGTTCCCCAACACACGTACATACACACACACACCCCTAACCCCTACACAGTTAATCCCATCTCTTTGCTCAAGGCTAGTGAGAACTATCGTGAGCCATTAACTGCGTTCCCCCTTGGACACGGGTTAAGTAGAAGTCGTCACCACCGGAAGTGGGAGGTGTTCCTGTATACTGTCTCGGGCGGTATTACTTCCGGTAGTGACGATAGTAGGCTAGATCTAGAGGTAGGCTGTTCCGTTTTATTATCAAAGTACAGAGTGTTGCGTTCTTAAGTAAGTACCTTTCCGTTGCGCAGTTTTTCTCTAGTTTGCGGAGTGTCAGTGCCGGGGTCTGCGTTATTTTTGCAACGCAGTGGAGGCCGATCATCTAAGGCTGACTTGTCTTTTTTGTAATAGCCCCGGGCTGGCGCCACCTTAACAATGATTGTGATGAATTTAAAACAGCCATCCTGAAGGCATATGAACTTAGACCAGAGGCTTATCGGTTGTTGTTCCGTGGTGCTCGGAAAAGGCCTGCTGACACCTATATGGCCTACGCCAGGTATCTGGTGGAGAGGTTAGACGAGTGGTTGCTGAGTGAGAGCGCCACTTCGTATAACGAGGTGCGTGAACTGCTTTTGATGGAACATTTTACCAACATGGCTGACAAAGAAATTGGTGTTAAAATTAGGGAGAAGAGATTCAAGACTGTGAAGGAAGCAGCGACGTGGGCTGATGACCGGGTGTTTGCCTTGCGGAGTATGGGGGTCAAGTACGCTAATTTTCAGTATTCCAGGGAGAGGACTGTGAGTGGCCCTGCCTGGGATAAATCTCCAGTGAATCAGTCCAAGGGAAGTTCAGAGGAGAAAAGGAATTCTGGGAGAAAGAGCCCTGTATCCAGTTCGAAGCTAGTTTGTTACTTTTGCAAACAGAGTGGGCACATCAAGCCTAACTGCTCTAAGTGGAAGGCCTCCCAAAATGCCAAACCAGTGGCACTAGTTATAGGTTCGAGTCAGGTGAACGAGAGGAGTTGGGAGAGTGGTAACGGTGAGGGAGAAGTCTGTGGAAAGCTGGAGTGTAGCCGGCTGTGCTCGCTGCCAGCTCAGGCTGAAAAAGTTACCCAACATGCTACGCCACCTCCGGATGAACTGCCTCAGAAATCGTCCCTAGACTGGTGTAAACCTTTTTATGTGTCACGGCACAGTGAAAATTCATGGGATCAGTTATCCAGTTACTGTGGCTCGTGATACCTGTGCACAACAGTCTGTGTGCAGAAACGTGACTGGAGGGCCTGTAAACTCAGGGAAGTATGTGCTGTGTAGAGGCATGAACTCAGATGAATACTATGATTATGTTCATGTGGAACTCGATTGCCCCATTGTTCAGGCTGCAGCTCAAGTAGCTGTTGCTGATGTAATGCCAGTAGAGGGGATTGATTTTCTGCTGGGGAACGACCTGGCTGGGGAGAAAGTATTTCCATCTCTTCCCCCACCAGTTGTTGTGGCAGAGAAGTGTTTTGACGCCCCAGAAATTGGTATTGAAGTTGATGCAGAAGTGGAAGCCATGTTCCCGGTCTGTGCAATTACAAGATCTATGGCACAGGTTGCAGCCCGGGAGGAAGAACTGGTGAAGTCACAGGTTCTTGGGGTCGACTGTGGTGAGGCAGGGCCACCAATGGAGGAACCTAGTGAGCAGAGTGTTGCTGTAGTGGGTGAGGAGAGTGGGAATGCATGCATGGGCGCCGCCCCACTTCCCACTCAGGACACTAGAGGTGGTGTTGAGTGTGTCTGTGTGGAGACTGAACCCAGCCCATCGACTGAATTAGGAGAATTTCAGGACGCTGGGGTCGACTGCGGGGATGCAGGACCACCGTCAAACGCGCCTGAGGAACAGAGTGTCACTGTTGAGGGTAGAGGTGATGATGATGTCAGTGTGGAGTCTGACATTCCTCCCCGTCGAGTGTACTAGAGGTGACGCTGAGATTGATCGCCCTTCGCAATCCAGTGTCCCGACCAGTCCCTTATCTCAGTCCTCAGTAGAGCTGGCGGGTGTTGGGCCAGCAGAATTGAGGGTGAAGCAACAGGAGGATGTAACATTAAAGCCCTTGTTTGCTCGAGTAGGGGAAGAAAGAAGTATGGAGTGTGGTAAGGAGGAGTTCCTGATTAAAGACAATGTTTTACATCGCCGATGGACGCCCACTGGCGCCACGGTGGATGGAGGAGTGGGTGAGTTAGTGTAGGTGGTGGTTCCTGTGCAGTATAGGGTGCCGTTAATACAGTTAGCACATGAGGGACCTTTAGCGGGTCACTTGGGAAACAGAAAGACAGTGCAGCGCTTAAGATATAATTTTTGGTGGCCAAGTATGCCGGGACAAGTTGCTGCGTACATCAAGAGCTGTCACACGTGTCAGATAGTGGGCAAGCCTAATCAAGTTCTTCCTGTGGCCCCTTTGATTCCCATTCCTGCAGTTGAACCTCCGTTTACCCGGGTAATCATTGATATCGTGGGCCCTTTACCTCCTACCTCTGCTGGAAACAAGTATTTGTTAACCATAATGGATGTTACAACGCGATACCCAGAGGCTATACCAATCAGAAGCATGCAGGCGAAGTCAGTAGTTAAGCAACTTATCCTGTTCTTTACTCATTTTGGCCTGCCCAAGGAGTTGCAGTCAGACCGTGGAGTGAATTTTACATCTAATTTGTTTAAGCAGACAATGACAGAGTTGGGCATCAAACACATTTTGTCCAGTGCCTACCATCCGCAGTCACAAGGTGCCCTGGAGAGGCATCATCAGACCTTAAAGACCATGCTGCGCAGCTTCTGCTATGATAGTGGAAAGGATTGGGACCTAGCGGTACCCTTTGTTATGTTTGCAGTGAGAGAGGTACCAACTGAGTCGTTAGGGTTTTCACCCAATGAGTTAGTGTTTGGGCACCGAGTTCGTGGTCCCTTGGATGTGGTGCGAGAGGCCTGGAGTAACAACAAATCTGGCAACCAGGAATCCCTGCTTGACTATGTCTGCAGCACTCGGGAGAGACTGCATTGCGCTTTAGAGCTTGCCCGTGACAATCTAATCGGGGCTCAAGCGAAAATGAAGGCTCATTACGATAAGGTCAGAAGTCGTGAGTTTAAGCAAGGAGATGAAGTTTTGGCACTGCTGCCCATGCAAGGAAAACCTCTGGCGGCTAGATTCAGTGGTCCTTATATTGTGAAGAAGAGAGTTGGGGAACTTGACTATCTAATTGTTACCCCAGATAGGCGGAAGAGTACTCAGTTGTGCCACATTAATATGTAGAAGCCATACTACCGCCCAGTTGATTCTCATTGTGGGATGACTGCTGATGTCTCTCACCTGGGATGTGAAGGACGGGGAAGGGAGGACGTGGCATCAAGGGAACGTGCTGTGGAGGGAGCTGTTGGTGCCGGTGATGTGAGTAGTGGACCAGGGTTACAGCCACAGTCCCTGGAAGGTGATTTTGGAGTGGACGTTGAGGGAACCAGGGATAAGAGCGCTCCTGTAGTTTTGGTGGTTGGTAGTGAGTTGGAGGAGCAGGAGGAAGTGCTTAGTCGTGGTGAGATGTTACCAGCTGACCTATGGGAGGGCAATGGTTATGCAGCTCTGGTGGAGAAATTGCGACACCTTGATCCAGTAAAGCGAGAAGAGCTGTGCAACAGATTATGGAAACATCCGAAAGTTTTTGAAGATTCACCGGGATTGACAACTTGGGCTACTCATGACATCGACGTTGGGGATAGTAAGCCTGTAAAATTAGCTCCCTACCGCATCAACCCTATCAGACAGAAAGCTCTCGATAATGAGATCAAGTATATGTTGGACCATGGATTGATCAAGAGGAGTTTCAGTGAGTGGAGTTCACCAGTTACCTTGCAGCCGAAGCCAGATGGGAAGGTTAGGTTGTGTGTGGACTTCCGGAAAGTTAATTCACTGTCTAAGACCGATGCTTATCCTTTACCTCGGGTCGATGACTCCGTGGACAAGGTGGGAAATGCCACTTATATCACCAAACTTGACTTAGTAAAAGGATACTGGCAGGTCCCGCTGACGGAACGGGCTAAACAAGTGGCTAGCTTTGTTGTCAGTGGTGCAGTATATCAGTGCCAGGTGATGCCTTATGGATTGAAGAATGCTCCAGCCACTTTCCAGAGGCTTATGGATAAAGTGGTGGATGGCATACCCAATTGTGTCGTTTACATCGATGATGTCATTGTGTATGACACCAAGTGGGAGGAGCACCTTGATCATGTGGAAATGCTCATTAAGCGGTTGGAGGAAGCTGGCTTAGTAGTCAACTTAGACAAGTGTGAGTTCGTACGTGCTAAGGTCCAGTACCTTGGATTTGTTGTGGGACATGGGCAAGTGGCTCCACCTCGGGCTAAGGTGGATGCCATTTCCAACTTTGCAGCACCCCAGTGTCGCCGTGCCCTCCAGCGATTTTTGGGCATGATCGGCTATTACCGAAGATTCATTGGGAATTACTCCACAGTGCTTGCCCCTCTTACTGACTTATTGCGCAAGGATAAGAAGTGGCAGTGGACAGCCGAGTGTGAGCAAACTTTTATTACGGTTAAGTCTCTGCTGTGCCACCACCCTATATTGCGTGCACCAGATTTTGACAAACCTTTTGTGCTGGCAGTTGATGCTAGCCGAGTAGGGGTAGGAGCAGTGTTGATGCAGCCAGATGAGGGCCAGGTTGAACATCCCATATCATACTTCTCAAAGAAGTTTAATAGAGCCCAGAAGAACTATTCCGTCATAGAGCAGGAGTTATTAGCGATTATCCTGGCCCTGCAACACTTTGCTGTCTACCTGCCCCCTTTTGGCCCTGTGATCAAGATTTATTCAGACCATCATCCCCTGCAGTTTTTGAACAAGTTTAAATTTAAGAACCAGCGTTTGACCCGCTGGAGTTTGCTTTTGCAAGAGTACAATTTAGAAGTTAGGCATATTAAAGGGATTGATAACGTAATTGCTGATTGTTTATCCAGGGAGGGGTCAGGGTCTTGATTCGAAAATTTTGATCCAGGGCTCAAAATTTTCCCTTGGGGAAGGGCGTGTTACGTTGTCCGCCTTTCCGTTCCCACGGATGCAGCCATTACAGCTGGGCTAGGGGGATTATGCAGTATATATCCGTGTCATTCGCGGAGTTTATATTAGCGAGTGCTACAAGTTCTTTTGTTTCTTTCGTTCTCGCCACTGAGGGCAATTTTATTTCATACCATGCTGAGTATGCATTTGATTATTTTGATTGTCTTGTGTGAGCTACCAGTATATTTAATAATGTTTTGCTTGCATTAGAAGTACCAGTTTATTGTAGAGAGAGAGAGGGGCACGAATATAAGTTCTTATTAATTAATTTGATTATGCGTTCGTGCTTGGCCGTGCGCGAGCCTTGATCAGGGGCAGTCTCTTCCCAGCTAGCTTCCGTATCGTGCGTGTGTGCACACTCTCTCCCCAGTTATTTTTATGCCGAGCTGGCGTTTTCATTTAAGTTTATTTTTATTCTTTTTGTTGCTGACTGAGGAAAGTAGTTATTTTATTTTGTTTTGTGACCTTGTCTTTGGAGGGCCAGTCTGGCTCACCGTAGTTTCTCGCTGCCTTAATTAACGTTCCCCCAACACACGTACATACACACACACCCCTAACCCCTACACTGTTTAATCCCATCTCTTTGCACAAGGCTAGTGAGAACTATCGTGAGCCATTAACTGCGTTCCCCCTTGGACACGGGTTAAGTAGAAGTCGTCACCACCGGAAGTAAGTGGGAGGTGTTCCTGTATACTGTCTCGGGCGGTATTACTTCCGGTAGTGACGATAGTAGGCTAGATCTATAGGTAGGCTGTTCCGTTTTATTATCAAAGTACAGAGTGTTGCGTTCTTAAGTAAGTACCTTTCCGTTGCGCAGTTTTTCTCTAGTTTGCGGAGTGTCAGTGCCGGGGTCTGCGTTATTTTTGCAACGCAGTGGAGGCCGATCATCTAAGGCTGACTTGTTGTCTTTTTTGTAATAGCACCGGGCTGGCGCCACCGTAACAATATATATATATATATATATATATATATATATATATATATATATAAATATCTGGATCCCCCTCCAACATTTTATCAAGTCTTTTTTGGCCCATGGCCCACCTTTCCAGAATATTTCATTGAAATTTATTGAGAACGTTCGGAGATGTCGTGTGGACAAACAAACAAAAATATTCCTTGATCAGGATTATGATTTGGATCACCACCAAAATCCATTCGATTGTTATTTGGGCCACACCCTACCCCTGCGAAAACTCTTAGCAAAAATATTTCATAACGTCTTAAATAATCATGCTAACTGACAAATAGATGAAACTGCCATAGGCAGAGCACTTGCCGGATGGATCGGATTGTGTCTGTTTAGTTTTCACTGGCGTGTAGGCAGTCATGTGTCTGTTTTGCATTGCCGGATGGACCAGACGTTTCTCCCCAATTTGGTAAGAAAAAAATCAAGTTTTGAAAAAAAAAAAAAAAAAAAAAAAAAAAAGGTTCCTAGACCGGCCACTGGGTTCCGACGATTTCCGGGGCCAGGGCCATTGAGGTGTTTGAAGCCCCCACCCAGCTCAGGGTCTTTGACCGATTTTGATGAAAAATAATACGCTTCCAGGGTTTATGGATATCTACCTGCTGAAATTCTTTCAGCATGATTGGTGCAAAATTGTGACCTGAGAGAGCAGACAGATAAACAGACGGACAGACAAACATACGGAACTGATCAAAATGCATGTCGAATCTTTCGATTCCGGCAAGCAACAGACAAACAAACCAACGCCGGGAAAAACATAACCTCCTTGGCGGAGGAAATAACACATTCTTCTACATCGTTGTTAACCACTAATTCTACGTTATATATAGGTCAGGCTTTGATCCTTGTGTTTGCCAGATTTTTCTTTTGTACTTCATTTTCCCTTACTGCTATGAACACTGAATAATCATAGTTTGAATTGTACAGGAAGAATATGCTGGAGAGCAGGTGGAGGGTGTGTGAATGAGAAACTTTTCCTGCAAGTGATGTGGTGCCTGGGGTTAAGACAAGAGGTATGAGGGTGAAAAGAACAGCGTGGCAGAATGAAGAGGTGAAACGAGCTGCGGATAATACGTAGGAAGGATAGAATGACTGGGTGGGAAGTATAGGGAACGAAAATATGGGGAGATGCGGAAGAGAGAGAGAGAGAGAGAGAGAGAGAGAGAGACGGATGTGGAGTTTGCAAGAAGCTTGAGTGTATAATATAGGGGATATAAAGAAACCCTTTTGGAAGATAGTCAAAAACATAGGCAACGCTGCGCTGGTGCAACACTCCATCTGACCAAGCACATACCTCCCGCTTCCATCCCCATGCACACCAAAGCAAGCGCATAACGGCCCTTACTCCCCCACTCAATCTGTACAACACAGAGGCATTAAAACTTAATGAAATCAGTGATATGGAATTGGACGGTGTGATAGGAAGTATAAAACCACCACCATCATCATCATCATCAGCAGCAGCAGCAGCAGCACAACCATCATCACGACGACCACCATCATTACTACCACCACCATCATTACTACCACCGCCATCACCACCACCGCCACCATCGTCATCAATGCTACGCTGTTGCAACCTTTCGAGTGATCAAGCACATATCCTCCACCTCCCTGCACACCTAACGAAGCACACAACGGCTCTCAACCCCCCCCCCCCGCACTCACCCTCTGTATAACATAGAGACAGCAGGTCACATTGAAACCTCTGATAATTCATCATTAAAAACAAGATAAAAAACTATGTAAGACAGAATGATACCCATGAAAAAGCTCCAGTTCACTGAAAGACATAACTATGTGAAATTTCGTGACACTATAGTGAATGCTTTTTGATTTGTGGTTTAAAATTACCCGCTCAAGTCGCATTGAAAACTCAGATATTTTTTCATAAAAAAAATAAATAAAAAATAAGACAGCATTCTAGCTATCAATAGCCATCAGGTCACTATAAGACGCATAACTATGTGAAATATCATGACTCAATAGTTAATACATTCTGAGATTTGCTCCGGAAACGAAATCTCTACGCCCAGCCGCCCAACTCTACAGACGAACACCAGTGATAACAATCCCCTCATCTGACTTTGTCAGGTGGAGAGTAAATTTAAAATAGGTTCGTAAGGCAGGTAGCTGTGTGATGAACTATAAACATGGTAGAATGTTGGTGTAGAGAATAGACTGAAAGTGAACTTTATGTAAATGTTTAGTATAATAAACGAAAGCAGTGGTATGGTCGTAGCCAATGAGTCTAAAGGTTTCGTTGCCATGCCCTGGCAGCCTACCGATCAGCAGTGCGTTCGATTTCGTGTACAATATGATACTCATAGGAAACGGTGCTCAGTAGGCTATTATTTCAGTGGCCAAATACGCAGGCAGTAATGAAGAATAGGTTAATCTACTCAGTTTTAATTTTCAGAGAATTTCTACTGTAGCAGACAACTAATTTTGCCCGCCCCGTCCCGGAGATGCTCGGAGACGGGTATAGTTTTCACTCAGTTTGTCTATTATTTTTTTTTTCTGTCTGTCTGTCTGTCTGTCTGTCTCTGTCTGTCTATCTGTCTCTCCGTCTGTTAACAGCTTTGCGTGAAAACTACTGGTGCGATTTTGACTAAAATTGCAGGGATGTTGGGCTATCACCTTCTGAACACCTGACTAAATTTTGGGCCAAACTGGGCCAATGCTATAAGACCAAAAAATGTAAACAAAAAATAGTAATTTCACCATAACTCCTTTCAAATTCGTCATATCGACATGAAACCAATACCTAAAGGTGCGGCTTTCAAATCTGCATCCCATAACATGCCTTGTTACAACAGGGGAGGATCATCCCTCAGTTAACAGTAGGAGGGTCAATGTCAGTTGGGTCAGGCCTAAAATTTCAATTGGACTTAAAATCGTCAATTTTTACCCGATTTACTCAAAGTTTAATGTGATATCTTTGACTAGATACCCTGCTGTGTTTATGCATCAGTACTAAAATGACTGCCAGGGATGGGTTTGCTCTGCCTTGGCACCGCTTCTTGTCATTAATTTAAAATGTAGATCAACACTCCAGAGAGAGAGAGAGAGAGAGAGAGAGAGAGAGAGGTAGCGCACCCAGCTGAGTTACGACACCGATATACTATATAGAGTGATTTATGGTGACGTAATATATATCAGTTTTGATTCTTAGGTTATGTGTTTACCAAGAGAGCGAGTAGATAAGCGAGTGAGAGTGTGCGAAAGATTTGAAGGTGAGGAGTGTCATAATAATCAATATTACAGTACGAATCACTTGAAAAAACGATACTGAAGGCTCTATGGATGGAATGAGTACTGCACTCAAAACTTTTTCCTAACATTAAAATGATATAGACTGACGCAAAATAACAAACTGAAAGTACTTTACATACATTTTACAACAATAAACATTTCAGACTCAAAATAAGCAATAACCAACAATACTGCAATGTCACATATTTTGCGGAAAATAATCCAGGGAGTAAGGGTGCAAGGTAACCTATATGTTATGGTACATCAGAATATGACGTGATTAACATAAAGTGGATCAGCTGGGTGCACTGCTTTGGTCTGCAGAGAGCAGTGTTCGAGCCCTTTATAAATTATAAGCAGCGACCTTATGAATTAACAAAACAGCTGTTTGAGACAGTATTTATCCTCTGAAACTAAAAATCGACTTAATTAACGTTATTCTTCACTACTACCTGCATCTTTGGCCATTCAGATAATACTGACTATTTCCTATGCATATCATCTTATACACAAAATCGGACGCAATATTGATCGTAGGTTGCCAGGGTACGATAATGAAACCTTCAGACTCGTTGGCTGCGAGTATAGTATGTGATGAAAGCGTTACCAGGCATCAATAGAACTGCTTTTATTTTTTTTTTTTACGGTAAACCCTTAAACTAGACTCTGTTCTAAGACATGTTCACTTTTGTGAATTTTTCAAAACTTTGTTTTTATGTTGCAAAACTATGTTGATGAAGTGATCATATATGGTGCCTCGCCAGTCTCTGGCAAAAAAAAAAAAAATCATTACTGTAATTTTTAAAATAAGAAAAAATCATAAATAAACACTTTAAATACAAATACAATCTTTTTTTATTGTGAAGAATACAAATTTTGAGTTTGGTTAGAAAAATAAAGTTTGTGAATATATTTCCATCAGGCACTTGAAACACTGTCAGTCTTTTTGCCTGTTGAGTGGCAGATTTCACTAGGCAACAGGCTTATGGAACTGGAGGGAGGAGTTTCTTTCAGCATTTATGCACAGTTGCAGACCCCATAGACCATATTGAAGAGGATGATGTTACCCTTCTCGATGCAGCGTTTGCACTTCTGGCGGCCTGAGTACACTGGAATGTGGAAGAGGATCCTGTCAAATCGCACCGTGCTGTCTGGACTTTGGTAGCGTTGTCCCTGACTGAGCTTATGGATCTCTATGCTGTTGGTGGAAAGAAATGATATAGAATTTCAGAGAGGGCGAGAGATGACCTGTTTTTCTTGCTGTAAAACAGGAACACCAGCACACAGAAGTCCTTCAGTCTTATTGCATTCTCATTCAGTGCGTAGCAGTCACGCTTGTAACAGAGCTAGACATTAATGAGAAAGATGACAAGGCAATAGACCAAGGGCCTCAGGTACTATCTCTGCATTCATAGGGGTCCAGTACAGGCACAGCAACATGTCACATTTATCAGTACCCCTCATGTTTGCATTGTAACTCTTGAATAGGTACGGGTAATCGACTTCCTCCTTCTTTGTTTCTTTGGGGTAACGAAGGCACTTGGGCACTGGCTCGATTCCTAGGTCAGTGGACAGGACATTCACAACTTTATTGTCCTTTTACCTCACAGCTAGGATCCCATCATTGGTCATAAGAACAACGTGGGACAAAATTCTTCTCGAGTTCCTTGACCGTCTTCAGTGGAGGGTTGCCAATCATGTTATCCCTGGCCGTCCCAGTGTACCTGCAGTTTTGTCTAGGTTATGGTGCTCAGGGACGAAGTCAGGGTCGTGTCGTCATCATCCAGGAATTCATCATCTCTGATATTCGGATCAGCTGGTACGACTATCCCATCCCTGCCGTTCTTCCTGTAGAACATATTGAGTGGTAGCTGAAAAAGATAGTATAATAATTGTATTGGGACAAATATCAAGCATGCTTGGAGTTATAATGAATGTACAGTCGCGAGCTAATGGGACAGAGACACGAGCACACACACCTTGGGATCGCTTCTACTCTGCACTGAGGGACAAGCCAAATGGGTTTTTGTACACCAGGAAATCATTTACGACGCTGTGTGGTAACCGTATAACCAAATTTTGGAGCCTAGTGGTTTAGTGGGTAATTACGGCGCCCCAATTGGATTGAGCCTGTGAAGGTTTATATCCAAGGAGTGGTTGAGGTTTATTGCTCACTTAATGCCATTCAGGGATGAATGAGGCTGGTCACTCATCTTAAATGTCAGAACCGACTTGCCTAGCCCCAGGCTCCTACGCTTCTCATGGGGCAACATCGGATTGGATGATGGTTGGATTATTATTACTATTATTATTACGTTCTTCCCCTTCTTCTTCTTCTTCATCTTCTTTTCTTCTTCTTCTTCTTCTGCATCTTCTTTTCTTCATCTTCTACTTCGTCGTCTTGTACTTGTTGTTGTTGTAGTTATTGTTGTTGTTGTTGTCGTTCATGTTGTAGTTATTGTTGTTGTTGTTGCTGTTTATTTTATTCTATTCTTTTTTTTAAATCTCGGTTAGCTCTGTCACTTTTATGTTTCTCCTATGATATATCCTCAAGAGTATTTTGCTGGTAATCCTTTTCACTCCCCTACTCTTCCGTTATTTCGCCTCATCCTCCGCATTAGTTCTCCTTTATTCTTTTTTTCATTATTCATCATTTATGTCTGATTTTAGAATATTATTATGTAAGTATCTATTATTATACCAATATTGTTTTGATCCACTTTTTTTTTTTTTTTTTTTTTACTTCTCCCCGCCCCGAAGGAGCTCGGGAACTTGTATTGTTTTCACTCGGTTTGTCTGTTTGTTTGTCTGTCAGTCTTTCTGTAAACAACTTTACGCGAAAACTACTGGTGCGGTTTTGACTAAATGCACAGGGATGATGGGCCATGACCCTCTGATCACCTGATTAAATGTTCGGCCAAATTGGGCCAAGGCTCAGGCTGTTGGCCCAAAAATGTAGGAAAAAATGATTTTTTTTTTCCCACCATAACTCCATTCAAATTCGTCATATCGACATGAAACCTAGATTTAAAGGTGCACCTTTCAAATCTGCATCCTATAACATGCTCATTACATCAGGGGGGTTACCCATCAGTGAGCGGTAAGAGGTTCAATGCCAGGTGGGTGGGGCCTATAATTTCAAATGGACATAAAATCATCAACCGATTTACTCTAAATCTGGTATGTGACATCGCTGACTGGATATCCTATTGTGTTTATACGTCAGCACTAAAATGACTGCCGGGAACAGGTTTGCTGTGCCTTGGCACCGCTTGTCGTTTCCTTTTGACTTTAGTACCCTTTTTGCAAGTCGATATGGCCCATTATGCTTCAGAATATATGCCATGCTTTTAAGAATGTTCCTACAAGTGGTTGGCACATCATATCATAAACCAATTTGCCTCTGAATCTGTGTGTAATTATACATTAATAATTTTCTTTTTATGTGTCCGACCCTGGGCATAGCCTTCACAGCCTGCTCCCAAGGTCCAGTAGTCCTCCTACATACCAAGCACCTCTACATGTCACCACTTCGGCACTAACAACCACTATCCATACTGAATACATGCTAAGGCTAACTCATACAGGACTCGTCTATTGGTATTAGCGGGGGTAATTTTACGACATGTCGGCGGGTCTTCTGTTAGATCGGTAAAGTCTGCTTTTAAGAAATTCGAATCCTTAAACTTTTCCCTGATCCAGCGGGGATTTGAACCTGGGTTCGATAGGTCTGCAGGCCACCTCTCTACCGACTGAGCCACCGCCTCCCCCTAATCATACACCAAACAATTCATAAAACAAGTAAAGTAAGGGGCAAAAGCTAAACGGACTATTCTCGACAACTCATTTACTCAGGTGGCAGGAAACTCACCCCGTAAGCCCGAATACTGCAACTGGAGACCATGCTTTACCTTCATTATTACCATCCTACTTACTATTCCTTCATTTGCCACCCTGGTGAGGTGTGGCTTACTGCACACTCCTCCCCAGTTAAACGGTATGATGCTGCGCCGGAAATGTTTTAGACTGACAAATATATTTCTCACACACTCTCAGTATGAAATATATATCATGTCTATTCTTTGTTCTGCCGCAGTTTCTCATCCTTTACATACCTCAAGCTCAACAATCGTCTGATATTTTACCCCTCCATTCATTCAACCACACCTCTCCATTCCCTTAACCCTTACTTCTCCAGTCTCTTATCCGTTCCCTTACCTCTCCATTCTCACTCCCCCTCGCCCCACTATTATCTAACCCCCTTACCTCTGCATTTTCTCGCCCGTTTCCCAACCCCCCGCCCATTCTCTCCCCGCGCCATTCTCTCATGACTTATTTAATTCTCTCTCTCTCTTTCTCTCTCTCTCTCTCTCTCTCTCTCTCTCTCTCTCTCTCTCTCTCTCTCTCACTGTGTGTGTGTGTGTGTGTGTGTGTGTGTGTGTGTGTGTGATCATCCACTCAGCTCCTCGACGTATCCTTTTCCTTTCCCCTGAATGTCCACACTCGCCTCGTTCCCTCTCTCTTATTGAGCCCACCTCTTTTATGAAACCGGGGTTTACAGAGGGTTGGTCCTACTTTAGTCAGACTGATTTTTTAGGGTATTACGGTATGTACTGATTATGTTGCGAAACATTTTTGTAAGCATAAAAAGTTCCATATCGACAGGTCTCCTTTATCCTCGTAACATTAGAAATGTCATGTACAGTTGTACTTTTAGTTCGCGCGCGTGAAAAATAGAAAGTGGTGTTAACAAGTGTGTGTGTGTGTGTGTGTGTGTGTGTGTGTGTGTGTGTGTGTGTGTGTGTGTGTGTGTGTGTCAACTCTACATTATACTGTTCCAAATCATATTTTTTAATTAAAAAAGTTTGTTCTTTTTATAGTCATTCATAAGCACAGATTGTGCTATGCATTTGTCATATTTGGAAACCTGTGTGGTTCCTGTCAATCCACTCATATAAATGGACAATGCACACTCTACATGCGTCATATTGCTTGTAGTTCTAAATCGACCCAAATGTAGCGCCTGCCACGACGGTAAAGCTAATTCGTCCTCCAAGACGGAGTCATTAAAATAAACAATATTTCTACTCATATCTTAGTTTTTATTCTCTTAGCATCACACACACACACACACACACACACACAATATATATATATATATATATATATATATATATATATATATATATATATATATATATATATATATATATATATATATATGATGCCTCGCCACAGCCTCTCAGACGAGGAGATTCAGGAGCCCCTGAACATAAGAACATAAGAATAGAGGATAACTGCAGTAGGCCGGTTGGCCCATGCTAGGCAGCTCCTAGAAGAGTAACTGAACTACTAGAATAAGATAAGGATAGTAAAGACGAACGCTCTCCCCCGCCCTCCAAACCCTCCAACCGAAGCCGGCAGGAAAAAGTCAGAAAGAACATCAAGCAGGATAGAAAAACTGGCGTGGACATTTCATAGGAAAGTGTGAAAGGAGAATAGAGACTACCATTGTGTAACCTGAAAAGGAAAAATTATGAATTAGGATTGGTTATAAGATTTTTTTTTTCTATACCCACCCCTTATTTGTCATATGCTTATCTAGTCTATGCTTGAAACTCTCAATGGAAGAGGCAGAAACTGCTTTACTAGGTAGATTATTCCATTCGTCTACTACTCTATTACCAAAGCAATTTCTACCTGTTTCCTTATTAAAATTAAATTTTTCTAGTTTGAAACCATTAGCTCTAGTTCTATCCTGTTTGCTCACTTTAAGTACCTTACTAATATCTCCCTTATTTATACCCTTCATCCACTTAAACACCTCAATTAAGTCTTCGCTTACACTACGCCTCTCTAGCGAATGCAGACTTGTCTTTTCAGTCTGTCTCCATATAACAGGCTCCAAACGCAACTTATCATTTTTGTCATTCTTCTCTGTACATTTTCTAACGAGTTAATATCCATCCTATAGTATGGACGCTTTAAAAAAGTAGCCTACTGTGTAGTCTAAATGTGGCCTTACTAATGCTAGATAAAGTTGCAGTAATACATTTGATGACCTGTTGCTCACGCTTCTCGAAATAAGTTCTAGGACCCTGTTTGCTTTATTTCTTGCATTAATAGACTGTTCCCTTGGTTTGAGGTCGTAACTAACCATAACTCCTACATCTCTCTCGCATTCCGATTTGCTAATTTCTTTGTTACCTAAGCTGTATTTAATATCTCCAATGGTTTTGCCTACGTTAAGTACTTTACATTTTTCAATGTTAAATTCCATTTTCCCAATTTTAGACCATTTGGACAATATATCGTGGTCCTTTTGTAAGTTATGGCAATCGTCAGTCGAGTTAATGATACGCCCTATTTTTGTATCGTCGGTAAATTTGCTGATGCTGCTAATGACTCCTAAGTCTAGATCATTAATATATATAACAAATAGTAAGGGACCGAGTACTGAACCAAGTGGTACACCGCTAGTTACTAATCCCCACTCCGACTTAGTACCATATATTAATACTCTCTTTTCGTCCTTTCAGCCAGGATTCAATCCATTTTAAGATATCGCCGTCTATACCGTGTGCTCGAACCTTTCTAACTAACCTTTTGTGTGGGACCCTATCAAAAGCTTTACTAAAGTCCAGATAAATAACATCGTAAGCTTTATCGCTATCTATTTCCTCATAAACCTCCGAGTAGAATGACAAGTTTGTGAGGTAGGATCGTCCTTGCCTGAATCCGTGCTGACTTTCATTTATAAGATTAAATCTTTCTAAGTGTTCTCTAATCTTAGTTGCCAAAATTGTCTCTAACATTTTTCCTACTATTGACGTTAGACTTATCGGACGATAATTCGACGCAGCTGATTTATCACCCTTTTTAAAGATGGGCACTACTATTGCTGTCTTCCACGCCTCTGGAACTTCTCCTAAAAGTAAAGACTCATTAAATATCGTTAAAAGTGGCTGACATTGTAATACCCGTCATTTTATCCCACCGGTTGACACCAGTGTAACGCTAGAGATTTTTGTCCCACCAGTATTCTTCAATCAGAGTAATGACGGATATTTATAATCTTACCGGTTGTTGGTACTGGTTAACTTTACCCATGGGTAATACAGGTGGTACTCGACTTAGTATAGTAGATGATAATTATTTAAGAAAAAAATTTTGGTAGCGTTTGTAGTTTTTGGCCGAGCTTAGACTTAGTCAGTACCACAGGTGGTCGTCGTTCCCTCAGCGAAGGAATCTTGAATTGGAAGGGAAGTGAACCAGGCATGAGGACACAATCTCCTTGATTAGGTACACCAAGAAAGAAAATGACATATATTTTACTCTACTTTAATAATTTTTTTATGCTGGTTTTCAAAAGACAATTTTAATTACATGACCCTTTGTAATATGAAAGAAGATTGCACATTAAAACCATGGTTTGGATGATCATTCCTCCAACATTGTCATCAAGCAAAAACAATTGGGTACATACGAGCGATTTATGTGGTCATTGTACCTTACTTTCTTTTTGTCAGTTATTCTTGGGCTCGAGAATAGCCTCAAGACAGGGACCTTTTTACGAGCATGTGTTGTCTTTTCGGGCTGGCATAGCCTCGAACCAAAGAGAATTATTACTTGTGTTCATTTTCGTCCATATAATATACTCTCATCATGTAATTCTCTATAATCCACTATCAGTTCAGGATTATTTATAGTTCATAATCATCATTACTACATAATCACCAAAAATGCATAATCACTCGGGCTTGTGTAGCCTCGAGGTACGATTTAAAAAAATGTTTAATCACCAAGAATTCGTAATCACTCGGGCTTGTTTAGCCTCGAGGTACAATTCAGACATTGCATAATCACCAAGAATACTTAATCACTCGGGCTTGTTTAGCCTCGAGGTTCAATTCAAAATTACATCATTGCTCACAATCACTAAGTTCCCTTCCACGCTCCTAATTTCCTAACCTTAATTTAAGAAAGAAAACGGTTAATGGTTTTGAATTTCGCCCTTCCGTTACTAGATTACATCACTTTTAAATTTCTATTTCTTATTTACAAAAAAAAAAATTCACGATAGATCAATAATACTATTACAATTACATGTGGTTTATAAAATAATTCATGGGTAGTGTAAGTGTGTATGTTCATGTCTTTGGACAATACTACGGGAAGACCTCGTGCTCACAGTGACGTCGCCGGTGTCTGGGGACTGAACGAACGTCCATTATACACGACGTCTGGGCCTCGAGAGTCTACATTAAACTTTCAACAATATTACTTCATATAGTCCATTCCAAGTAAGGATTAAACAAAGAAAAAGAAGGGAGGAAGGAGAAATGTGGACAGCTCACTTGAACGAACGTCCATTATACACGACGTCTGGGCCTCGAGTGGGCTTCCTGGGTACGCTAGAGACGCCACTGCTAAGTCAAATGAGGTGGTGTTTTTGTAATATGGTGGGTTTCAATTCTCTTTACAATTTATTTAGCAGTGTACCCATGACGCCAGGACTTTTGATTGAATTGGGGAAAATTTGGGATTTAATCCTTACTTAATTTAGATACTGATTTTATCACTATCCCGCCTTGAATTTTGGGGCAGCTTATGCCATCTAGTGACGGCTAAGATAAACGGGACCTTTAAATCCTCACAAATGACATTATTTAGGCTTTTTTGACTGTTAATCTCACATATTTGGGTTCTAGCAGCTTCATTAATAAACATTTCACAACTAGGATACGGAAAGAATTGTATATTCATCACTATTCTGTTTAAGGTTTAAACTCGGCGCCCAACAACGACAAGAAAAGCTGCACGCATCTGTTATTCATTACTCGACCAGACGGAGGAATTCCCATAGCTCAACATCCACAATTACATCACCCTATGCATAGATACAGAGATACATACATATAAAAGTAAAGTTAACCCTACATCAATCATCAACACATGAATTACTACTTAGGATAGGAATTTATAGACTAGTATTCAGGTTACATCCTAACTTAAAAATTACAGTTCTTCTAAACACATACATGAATATTAATTTGTGGCACTACAGACATAATTCTTCTTTGGTTTCGTTTATAATATTTGCATATACAGTATATCACCCGGACCTGACGATTTTCGAGGTTTTAACTTATTATTTTCTTTCAATACGTCATTCTTCCTAATGGTTATTTTATTAAGAATATTTTCCGTATTACCATCGTAAATATTTGCTGCTTGAGGGACCAGGTCTAGATTTTCCTTGGTGAATACTGATATGAAATAATTATTTAGGATGGAGCACGTTTCTTTATCTTCACTGGTAATATCACCTGATTCTATTCAAAGTGGTCCTATCCTATCTTTATTATTCGTACAGTACATTTGATAAAAACCCTTGGGGTTTTCTTTCGATTCACTAGCAACCTTAGTTTCATAACTTCTCTTGGCTTTCCGTATTTCCTTCTTTACTTCTCTATTTAAAATCAAGTACCGGTTATGTAAGTGTTCCTCTCCACGTTTTATTTTTCTATATATTCCTTTCCTTTGGCCTATGAGAGATTTTAATCAGTTGTTTCATCATCTTGGTTCTGGAATGTTCGTTCTAAATGGTTTTGAAAGGATATATCTATCTTGGCCTCTATGTATTATATTTACTAACTCGTTATATTTCTCACTGGCCGAGCGTCGCTTGGTACTGGACCTGAGTCAACCCTCATCACGAAAGCTACACTCTCACCTGGAACCTGACCCTCCCTAGAGACTTGGGGCCCCATTCCCACCTGTTTCCTGGCCCTCACCTATGACCTGGGCTTCCTCAACGTCCCGACACTCCCTAAAATAGCTATTCTCCCTATGGAATACCGTTCTAAAATAAGCTTTTAATCCATCAAAATCTCGTAGACGAAAATTGGGAACGGTGGAGGGATTTTCAGTGGAACAGACATCCCAAATAAATTTGAACTTAATTTCTTCATGATCGCTATTACCAAGTCGTCCACCAACCTCTATATCACTACTGACATTTTCTTTATTAGCTAAAACCAAATCTAGTATATTATTACGTCTGGTGAGCTCCCTGATATACTGATACAGGAAATTATCCTGTACTACCTCTAGAAATTCCTCTGACTCTGCATCCCCTGTCTGATTTCGCCAAGATATCCTTGGCAAATTAAGGTCCCCTACAATTATTACTAAGCTGGACTGTGACACTTTCCTAATTTCCTCCCAAAGGTATTTACTATCTGCTCTGCTTAATTTTGGAGGTCTGTAAATAGCTCCTAAGACCAATATTTCGCTATTGTTACTAATTTCAACCCAGACACTTTCTGTGTCCATATTTACTTTAATGTCTGCTTTATTGTAACAGTTTAATGAATCCTTTACATAAATAGCTACCCCGCCCCCCTTTCTTCCTTGATGGTTTGATACAAAAATATTATAGCCCTTTATCTGATATTCTGCAAAAAATTCTCGAGTGTCTGTGTTCATCCAAATTTCACTAATTACGGCAATGTCTATTTTTCTATACAAATTTAAGCCCTCAGTTCATTCATTTTATTACGTAAACTCCGGCTGTTTGTGTAGTACACTTTCAGGTTATTACGAGTAGTTATGCCTGTACTTTGGGACTTAATATTTTTCTTATTTTGTCACTAACTGGGAAACTCTTTACTTTACAAATATATATATTTTTTTATACTATCACTTATCGCCCCTCTATCGTCCCTTGTTCTGTCCTCTATCATCGCCTGCTCATTTTGAGGTGCCTGAGTGGATGTATCTACACTAATGGTTAAACTGTTGTTCTTACTTTGGAAGTCTTGATGCATCTATCCAAACATGATAATACTGATTTCTGAGTGTAGCTGCTGTAACTTCTTGTACATCTACTTCTCAACCTCGAAAAAAAAAACCCTAACTCCCTATCTATCATTCCAGCTAGAACAGTAACTCCCTGTCTGCTAAGATGAGTCCCATCCCAACTATGCAAGGCACCCCGACCATAAAACCGGTCCCAGCTGTCTATGAAAGGTATTGCGTTATCTTTCCAATACCTTTCAAGGCGGCAATTAAAACCTATTGCCCTGCTCAACCACTCCCTCCTCACCAGCTTTCTAGGTAGAACACCGAGTACTACAGGGGTCCCTCCCCTCTCCCTAACCTTATGTAAAATATCCTTGTACTCAGGGTCGTACCTAGAGATTTTGGGGCCCGGGGGGTTAGGTTCTTTGTGGGGCCCCCCTCCTGGAGGGGGGGGGGCCCGCAAGGAATCCAGCCCCCCTAATTCTCAAAACTTATCTAATATCTTGGCCGGGATTGTCGAGATGACAAATATATATATTTTTAAATATTAATAAAAAAGCTTATAAATTTTCAAGGCTTTGGGGGGTCCCCCCCTCAATTGGGGGCCAGGGGGACAGTTTCAAAAAGCCCCCCCGCCCCCCCTCAGGTACGCCACTGCTTGTACTGCTGCCACAGTACCTCATTCTTATGCCTACTAATATCATTGTCCCCTACACTTAGGCACACAGTGGGTTTGTCTCCATTATCCTTCACGATATTTGAAATTTTCTCTATTACATTATCCATCCTGGCCCCTGGAAGACACACATGATTAGTGAGTGGAGAATACACTGCTCTGTTAAGATATCTTACCTGTGAGTCCCCAACAACGGCAACATTTTATTTACCTTTCTTGTTCTCACTATACTTCAATTGGAGAAGCTCTTTCTTTAACTGAAGGTATTCTTTCTCAAAATCTGCAGCAGGGACACAACTCTCCATAGGGGACGCCAACACTCACAAATTCACAGGGGTATCACAGGTCACTACAGCACACTAAAACAACTATCACACATCACTAGCACAGCACTATCACAGGTCACTAGCACAACACTATCACAAGTCACTATCACAGTTCACTACAACACACTAGCACAACACTATCACAGATCACAGCTAGCTAAATCACATACGCCAGGAGACGTCTGAACAGACTGACCTCATGAGAGCGACTGATTGACCTCACGAGAAGGTCCCTTACGCTGGGGAAAGTGATGTGGATGACGACATGCAGGATAAAGACTACGTCCAGCCTGATGAGGAGAGTCCTAGTGATGAGGAAATTTCCTCACCACGAAAATCAAGGCATGTGGGGTATGTTAGGGCAACACATGGAAGGAGGCCACCTGCACATCGTCGTCTTGCACGTCATGACGATGAGGAGGAAGGCGAGGAAGAAGGTAGTTCAGCTGCTCAGGGGTGGTTGGGGAAGCAAAGGATTTCCCTACGTGGGGAGGATTGATTAATTGATTGATTGAAAATAATTAAAATCTGGCGGCGCGACTGCCAGGGACATATGCCGCCGGACAACAAAGTAAAGGGCGCTGCAAAAAAAAGTGCATATTCAAAATAAAGTTACTTTCTGTTAGTAGGAATAAAACACTGAGTATAATAGAAGAATAATTTATAAAATATAAATTACTTACAAAAGTGGAAGGAGGCCCACCTCCTGAAGAAAACTTAAAACATCACTAAAATCGCTAGAGGCTTCACCGAGCATCGAGGACAAACGGTAGGCACCATCTGCCCTCTTATGCCTATGGAGGAATATCTGATGCAGGTCCCCCAGACTCGTACACTCGACCAGCAAGTGACGGACAGTAAGGGGAACAAGGCAGTCATCACAGTACGGTTGAGTCTCACCACCCATGAGGAACCCATGTGTAAGCCGAGAGTGCCCAATGCAAAGCCTAGCAAGAGCCACCTCCAATCACCAAGACATGGAGGGAAGAACTCTTGGCACAACCACTCTCTGAAAGATTTCTTTTAGTTTATTATGAGAAACAACATCCCAGTGTCTCTGCCAACATTTACGAACTGCGTACCGCAAGTAAGGTGTTACATCAGAAGCAGGAAGTGGGTAGTCGGTTGGGGGCTGTTGAGAAGAAGCAGCTTTAGCTAAAGTATCTGCCCTCTCATTGCCCACCACACCAACATGTGCGGGAACCCAACAGAAGTTCACATGGCGGCCACGACGGCCAAGAAGAAAAAGCCACTCTAAAATTGATCAGATCAATGGATGGGATGCATTAAAAGACTCCAGTGCAGACAGAGCACTACGTGAGTCACTAAAAATTACAAAAAAGGATTTGGGGAGAGTAAAAATGATTTTAAGAGCATATAAAATTGCGGTCAGTTCTGCCGTACACACTGAAGTAATGCCAGAAAGGCTACCTCCCCTACTAAAGGAAGGGAAGACAACACCCAATCCTACTCCAGTATCAGTCTTAGACCCATCAGTATAGACGGGGACAGAACCCTCATGAATGGAGGCATGTTCTAAAATGAGAGAGAGGGACACCTGAGAGGGAAGTGAGTCCTTTTTTTCAACAACGGACCAACAAAATGTCACACAAGGGAGTAGCCAAGAACCCACTCTTGGGATCCGATGTGGACAAATTGCCAGTCTCGGGACAGATAGGGCTAACATAACAGACCAGACCCTGCAACCAAATGGTTTCGGGAAAGTAGGACGCATGTCATAAACAGAAGATTGGGAATCCTGGGAGATGATGGCACAAGAAATTAAGTCTGGAATGCGGTGAAGATGATACCAACACCTCATCATTAGCAACTGGCATTGGAAATCCAAGGGGAGTACACCAGCATCCACTAACAAACTTCAAATCAGGGATGATATGAATGCCCCAGTTGCCAGACGTACACCAGCATGATGCACAGAATTTAACAACTGGAGACAGGCATCTGTTTGCAGAGGAGTAAACCTCACATCCATATTCAAGTTTAGGAAGAATAAGAGACCTATGCAAGAGGAACAAGGTCTGACGGTCAGCACTCCAAGCGGTATGAGCTAAAACCTTCAAAAGACTCAAAGCTTTATGACAAGCCACCTTAACAGAACGAATATGAGAAACCCAGGTTAGTCGTCTATCAAACAAAAGACCCAGAAACCGTGTCTTTTCCACACAGGATATTCTGCGACCATAGAGATACAAGTCAGGGTCTGGGTGAACCCCTCGAAGATGAATGTATAGCCACTGTCTTTGTTAAAGAAAAACGGAAACCGCGAGACTCTGCCCAGCCAGAAATTCTATTAAGAGCAAGTTGCAACTTCCTCTCTATCAGAGACATTGTAGACGTGGTGAAGGAAATTGAGAGGTCATCAACATATAATGATCCTCGTACACCGTCAGGAAGTACACTGATTACACTGTTAATGGCTACAGCAAACAGAGTAACACTTAGGATACTCCCTTGTGATACTCCATCTCCTAGTTCATGGGCATTAGAAAGCACTCCTCCCAGTCTGACCCTTAAAAAACTGTTAGATAAAAACTGTTGAATAAAAATAGGCAAGCGCCCACAAAGACCAAACTCATGAAGGGAAAGTAAAATGCCATGACGCCAAGCAGTGTCATATGCCTTCTCCAGATCAAAGAAAACTGTGACCTGGTATTGGTTAGTGGAGAAAGCCTCACAGACTGAAGATTTCAAGGACAGCAGTGCATCACAGGTAGATAGCATTTTTTGAAAACCATACTGGGCAAGGGATAATAAGTCACCTCTCTCCAAAACCACACAAGCCTGACATTGACCATCTTTTCCAGAACTTTACATATACATGACGTTAGAGAAATAGGCCGATAATTCATTCCCTGTAGGTGGTCCTTACCTGGTTTGGGGATGGGGATAACCACAGCAACACCCCCAACAAGCCGGAAACTCCCCAGAACACCAGATCTTATTATACAGTGAAAGCAAAAACAAAAGCGTATCTGCATTCTTCTGTGACACACTGGCAAAATGATCAACCAGCATCTCTGCAACAGCAAAAGGATCAGCCACAGTTCCACCTGCTGCAGATAAAACGGGAGGAGATGGAACAGTAAATTTCCCTGAAATTTTCCTTACCCGGTTCCACACCTGGGTGATAGAAGTCCTCCAATTGATGGAGGAAACATATCCCCTCCAGTATGAACACCTGGCCTCCTTTAAAACCCGCCTCATATGAGCTCGTGCCCTCCGATACGCCACAGTATACTGAGGATCCCCACCGTCATGACGAAGTCGAAAGAAGGTGACTCGTTTGGCTCTCACTACGGAACCGCACTCAGAATTCCACCAAGGAACCAGACGTTTTGGAAACTGACCCTTCGTTTTTGGAATAGATAATCGGGCTGCTGAGTGCAACATGTTATTGAAATATGACACTGCCTCAGTAAGACAGCCAAATTCATTGACAGAAAGGGAAATGGAACTTAATTCCCTGAAACGTGGCCAGTCAGCCTTATAAAGAAGCCAGCGAGGAAGACGTGGCTGAGATCCACCTGCACCAGCAGTTAAGAGTAACGAAAAATGGTCGCTGCCATACAGGTCTAACAACACATCCCAGTTAAAATCTAAAACAGCATCAGGTGAACATAAGGACAAATCAATGTCAGTAAAAGTTCCTGTCTGGCTATGGAAATAAGTCATTTTATTGGAGTTTAAAATGCCCAACTCCTCATCTTCCACTACAGAGGCCAGCATTACACCCCAGGGGTTGGCCTCACTGTTACCCCATAGTGGATGGTGTCCATTCATATCTCCTAGTAATAGAAAGGGAGAAGGAAGGCCGTGTATAAGGCGTTCCAGATCTGCCCTTTCAACAGTAGCACTGGGAGGAAGATAAAGACTGCAAACTGTATACTGCCGACGTAAAAACATCCGGACAGCAACTGCCTGCAGGGGACCAGAAATATCCATTGACTACATGGAATATCCTGGCGAAGGAAGATAGCAGTCCCTCCATGACGACCTTGGCCTGGCACAGGATCAGAATAAAAAACACTGTAGCCAGAAGGACCGGGAGGAACAGCCTCACCAACAATGGTCTCCTGGATACACATGCATAAAGGAGTAAATTGAGAAACTAGATAACACAGTTCCTCATAGCTGGCACACAAACCTTGACAATTCCACTGGATGATAGAACCCATTGTGGAAGGGAAAATGATGATTAAGTGCAGGACTGTACACCTCCTGACATACAAGGAGGTTTGGAATTATGCTTAGGAAGGCCCTTGGGAAGAGACTGCCCAGCACCAGGAACCCGCACCCTATGTCGAACAACCGTGGGCAAACGTGAGGACGAGGAAGAGGAAAATTTTACAACACTCTTCCTCTGAGGTGGAGTAACATTCGGTTTGGAAAGTGGCTTGGAGGCTGCCTTGGGTGATGTGGGATGGCCAGTGCCTCTATTAGAAGCCCTATAAGTGGAAAGAGTGTCAACAGGATTTGAACTCTGTGAGGATGACTTTGTATTATTCAGAACTAAAGCACCAACGGTTTCTCCAACACCATCCCTAGGTGGGGACTTGACCACAGGTGAACCACCAGCTGCATCTTCCACCTGGCTAGACCCCTCAGCCTCTGAGGCAGAGGAAATAAGAGAGAGGGTGATACAAGGTTCGACAATAGAGACCTTAGATGGCTGGTTGTCAGGCTCTAAGGACTCTGACGAGTTACGGTGACGTTTACTCGGTACAGAAGAAGCCTCATGCATACTGGACAAAGCAGGACGAGTTATATCAACGTGTACATCCACTGTCACCACAGAAGTGCACAAACCGTCAGCTTCCGAAGTGGAGGTAGAAACAGTTGGAGCAGTGGGTGGGCGAGGAACATTCTCACATACATTAGTAATTTCAGGGGTAATATCCTTCAAATCAGTAGTTGGGGATGTGGTCACTGTAAATGGTCATGGCAACTTCTGGGTCACAGTAGGACGTACATGTGCCCCTGAAAGGACAGAAGCATAAGTAACTCCAGGCTGAAAGAAGAGAGTCTGGGCCCTTCTCTTTGCTTCTGGAAAAGAAACCTTCTCACAAATGCGAATGCTCAGAACCTCCTTTCCAAGGCAGTAGCGAGGACAGTTTTTAGAAGATACAGCAGGAGGATCCCCACAGTGATAGCATTTAAGGGGTCCTCGACAGTCACTGGTATGACTTGATTCACCACAGGAGATACAGACACCAGGAAGGCCAGCCAGTGCATGCCAACAAAATTTGCTTACATGTCCATACCCCTGACAGTGGAAACACTGCTTTGGGTACAGAACATAAGGCTCCACAGAAAGAGAGAGCCAAACAAGTTTCACGGAAGCAGGCAAAGTTAAGCGGTCAAAAGTCAGAAACAGCGTCTGAGTTGGGGGTCAGAACACCATTGATCTTCTTCTGTACCGGGTCAACCTTTACAACACCATAAGACTGTAGTTCTTCTAGTAACCATGATTCGGGGTATCGGAGGAGGTCCCGGGAGTAAATGACACCCTTACACTGGTTAAAGGTGGCATGAGGTGTACAGGATACACTGTGACCGGAAACGGAGGTCAGAGTCTGGAGACGTGAGTTTTCTCATGGGGAGGAAACCTCAATTAGGAGGCTACCATCCCCTTGGGTGGATATCACTGGTTCACGGCCACAGGCAGACACAATGGCACGGTACAGATTAAAGATTTCCATATCCAGCACTGAGCCACCTGCAGAGGATTTCAGCACTAGATACTTCTTGAAATTTTCTTTTACTGCTTTCTCTGGGCCGAACCTCAGAGTCAAAGCAACCGTACAAGACCTCCTCCCAGTCCCAGTTGAACACTGGGGCAGAGGAGGGAAGTCCCAAGGGGCCTGAAAAGGCTCCATAGTGGCAATAAGGGTTGCAGAGTCTGAGAAATGGCCGGGGACATATCCATCATCGTCAACAGTTTTATGTGATAGCACCATATGATACATCAAAAAACTTCATTCTCCCACCCCTCCACCCACCATGAAGCCCAACAAGGGGAGGTCATATGCCAGGGGTAACACCGCTGGCGACCCCAGAGGTAGTGGGAGAGTATACATGGGTAACCACCAAGGGAACCTGGACAAGGGAGACTCCAGGACGATAGGAGCCACCAGGCCCCCCAGTGCCCACTTGACCCTAGGCAACACATGACCAGCCGATTGACCTGGTCGGGCCAAACCAGACCGCCTGTCTAGCCAGAATAAGGGACCAAAGAGGTGTATTGCTAGCTGCAGGGTGCATTGTGCAGCATTGCTCAACCTCCAGGAGTCCCATCTCCCAGCATTATGGGACGACACACACGGCAAACACGTGGGGAGGCGACAGTCCTGCCCTAGATGGCAAGTGGGCAGGGACTGACACCACCAGTAGGCCTCCTCCACAAGTGATGTAGGGGGTGTTTGGTCCACGAGACCGACAAATGCCGAACCCAACAAAGGTAGGCATGCCTCCAAAGTAGGTGGCATAGCCAGCCATGCTTCAAGCCCCGCCACCATGTTAAGGTGACCCCTCTCAGCAGGGTATGTGGGGAGGAAAGTGTGAGGAGGAAGAGGGACCGATTTGGGAAAATTCCATTGTTGGGGAAGAGTGAGTCATCTCGCCTATGCCCTCCTCACCCCCAAGTGACCCAGCTCAACCTAGCACCTCACGACACAGTCTTCCCGCCTTCCCCACACCCAGCACCTCACGAGAAACTCTTTCTCCATTCCCCACACTTCCCCATGGCCCGAGGACGACGGAAGCAATGATGATGATGAGGAGGAAACGACGTGGGAGTGGAAGGATGGGAATGACTTTGTCCCCCACATTCATCCGTTCACCCACGAGAATGAGGCCAGATGTACTGTTCCACAGCTCAACAATAGCTCAAGTAGGCTGGACTTTTTTAGGAACTACTTCCATGTGGACTTTGTATTGAAAACTGTTGCCCTAACAAACGCCTTTGCAGCATTTGAGCTTGAGGAACGACATGGACACCACACAGCCTATTGTTTGAACCTGACGTGACACTGAGTGAGATGTACGTGTTCCTAGCACGTGTGCTTTTGCAGGGGAAATTGAAAAAAATCAACTTCCTTCCTATTGGACTGTGGATCCAGTAATGGCGATATAATTTTTTGGCAAGGTGATGGGGAGGAAATGATTTCAATACATCCTGAGCTGCCTACATTTTTTTGACACCCTTGACCCAGCTAACGCTAACAACGCGGACAGGATGAGAAGGATAAGTCTAATTTTTGATCAGCTGCGAGAGAAATTCTGTACCTCCTTCTCTCCATACCGAGACCTCGTCACAGACGAGAGTCTCATGCTATGGAGAGGTAATATCGCTTTCCATCAGTATCTTCCCAGCAAAAGACACAGGTTCAGCTTTAACCCTTTAAACGTGGGTGTCATTCCAGAATGACACTGCAAACACTGGACCAAACCGCGGGTGTCATTCTGGAATCTTTGTGAATATTTTGAATACCGCGCATTTTTTCCACGCGCCAATTGTTTCAAGGGAGAGTAGCTATTAAGTTCTTTCACTCCAGCTGACCCTCACCTCCCTCCTCCCACCCCCCAGGCCCCCACCTCCTACCCCCCAGGCCTCCCACCCCCCGGGCCCCCACCTCCCACCCCCCAGGCCTCCCACCCCACGGGCCCCCACCTCCCACCCCCCAGGCCCCCCACCCCATCCCTGACCAAACACGCATCAGTATCTGTCCAGCTTTGTGAGTGACAACAGCGCTGATGTGGCAGTGAAGTGCGCGCAATTACAGTGCCTTTTACCTGCCTCAGTGAACACAGAGTGGGTGTTTATCGTATGTGCAGTGTTCATATATGTTTATAGTATTATTATCAGAATGAGGTTGGCATTTGGTAATGGTGTGTGAGCGAAAAATAGTGATTTTAGATCGCTCACTTCTAATGGCACTGCCCATCCAGTGATAGTCAACGAAATCATGAAACCTACATCATTGCAAAGCCGAAGGTTAGTACTTTCTAATGGTACCTTATTTTTCGCTCTAGATTTATTCTGTGCAGAGTTATAAAGGTTTAAAGTTTGTTTACATTTTGGCTGGAACCCCCGCGGGGGGGCCAGTTGGGTCAAAACAATGCCCGCGGTTAAAGGGTTAAAATCTTCGTGATGTGCGACTGTAAGACTGGGTATGTGCAGGACATAGTCCTGTACAAAGGTGTTCAGACGGACATCACAGAAGAAAGACTCTTGGGACTGTCAGAGGCTGTGGTAAAAACGATGATTGAGAAACACCTTCATTGTGGGCACGTCCTGTACTTGGGTAAGTGGTACACAAGCCTCCTTCTTGCCAGGTATCATCACTTGCAAGGAACTGGTCTGTGTGGCACCGTAAAGAAGATCCGTCGACACATGGTGAAGGTGGGGAGGAATAATATCCTCACCACAGCATGGCACCACAAACACGAAGTATTCCTCCTCTCGTCTGTTCATCGGCACCTTGTACACCGCACAGACAGTATAGATTACAGGGCAGAAGGGCGGTGCCACGTGTGGAAACCAGAGCCTGTCATGGTCTACAATGAGAACATGCGACATGTGGATCAATTGGACGCCATGGTTTCCAGCGTGGACTGTGCCAGGCCCACGATGAAGTGGCATAAGAAATTATTCTTCCACCTCCTCGACATCACCGTCCTCAATGCTCACTATCTCCACACACATACCACTGGCATCCAAGAGACCTTCAAGAGATATATTCATGAGCTGGTGCAGGAGATAGTGGGGGAATATGGGGAAGATAAAGGAGCTGCTCGCCACCGCCACACCGCCGCCACACCTATCCGCCTCACCACTAGACAACTTCCCCAAGATCGTCCCTCCAAGTGCAACACATCAAAATCCCCAGTGGAGGTATCACGTGTGTGCAAACAGCACTGTAAGGCCACATACTCAGCAAATGGACTCAAGGTATATATGTGCAGAGTTCCACACTCTCGCTAACTACTGAGTAACAATAGTGTGGTAATCACGAGCGACAAAAAGATGCTCAAAAAGTGTTGTAAGTACGGAAAAAGACGGTCAGAAAGTGTTACAAGTACTGGACACAGTGAAGGCATGTTGTAAATATTTTCTCATAAGTGTAAGGACTGAACGTAGTAGAGTAAAATTTTACATATGTTCTCATAAATGTAAGACGATGTATTCACAGTGAGATGCTCAAAAATACTCTTATAATGTCTGTGTATACTGAAGGCATGCTGTAAATAATATACCATAAGTGAAAGGGCTGTACATTGTGAAGTCAAGTTGTGCATATTTTCTTGTACCTGTAAGACAACGTATTCACAGTAATACGTATAGTGTTGCAGTAGTAAGTGACATATTTGCGAAGAAAAGATGCTTTCTTTATGAAATATTATGAAATAAAAATTGTGAGTGTGAAGTGGACAGAAAAGTGTAAAGAACATTCCTATACCTTCCCTGAGTCACGTTGGCGAGAATACCTGAGTTTACCTTCCATAGAAAACTGGTTTTCTCTCACCTCTGCTGGGGATTCCCTGGATGCACTCACCTTCAGGCGGGCGGTGGGACTACAGGAAATGCACTTCTGACCTCCGGTGAGTTTTTTTCATGACGATATTAGTTTTTCACTTCAAAATCTATCATTCTAGCAAAAAAAAAAAAAAAAAAAAATGAAAATTGGCCGGCAAGGGGGTGACACATACACTAGGGCTAGAAGTGTCCGGCATGCGGCGGGTTAAACTGCGACGTCTCTGTTTCTCTTTCTTACCTTTCTTTGTCTCTCCTGTTACAAAAACTCCCTACTGTGAGGAACCATTACACAGTTTGCTTGCTCATTTAATTGTTCGCATTTGCATTCAGCATATTTTTTTCATTTTTTTACATACTCTTGAGTCATAGTCCAAGGAATGAATAACTCTGTGCACTGCACGTCGAATTTATATGCAGGAAGGATGAGAGAAATTATGTTGTGTATGAAGTACCCTGCCTACAGGAAAAGAAAACGGTGTCAAAGTGGAGACTAATGATTTTGTCCACCAGACGATGTTCACACGTCTGATAAATACTGACAGAAATTAACGAGTGAATAACCTTGACTTAGTAAGGCACCGTTCATAAGCATAGCCAGTCATCGTTCATTCCGATATAGCTACAGACTCAGTGGAAGCACATCATGGATCATATTGCATGCTGACTTTGGCAATGCAGCCAACCACATAACAATCAAGACCTTCACCCATTTTGGCAGGAATGCCTGGGGAGATGCACTCCGACCTCCAAGGTCATATATCTTGTGACGACACGAGCCTCCTTGTGTGAAGATGATCAGTTTTTTATACTGAAGTGCACAGACCTGGATACTGACATATTCACCACAAGTTTAGCATGTGAGATCGAAGAACTCCATCATGCCTAGGCTCTGGTATCCATTTACAGTATTACTTGAGGTTATCTATCCGTTCTAATGGGAGGAGCAGAGATTTAGGACTTCCTTACCCCAGTTTTTTTCCACTTAGAACTGCAATAGTGACCTGGATTATAAAACAATATTGGCATGTCACAGTCAGGGGTAATGTTTGTGTGCTTTTCTTTCCAGTAATATTTGTATGTTTTTGTGACTGTCCACTCCCTGCAAAAGAATGCTTGTGCAAGCTGAATTACTTTCCAATGCTTGTTTCATTCCCCGAAGTTCACTTTCATACCATTTCATTCTTCCCTCTCCTAGTCTTCTGACATGCCCATGGTGGTAATTTCCCATAACATTCTGACGCTTTGCCTTTCAACCACGCTTGGGAGGTGCGAGAAAAAACAAATTAGAAGGATAAAGTGGAAGATTACATAGGTAAAAGTGAGGAATGGAGGGAGGGAGTTGTATTCTAGAGGATTTACGGTATTATTGGACAGTCACTCTAGATGATGGCTGAGATGAGCATAGTACAGTATATAAATAGTAACATCGAGCCGTGAAAGCACCCTTGTTTGCATGGTGCTCGAATCCACCTCGTCAGTGCAGATCTAAAAGGCAAGTGACCGCCATTTGATAATGTTTATCCTTGTTTTCGGATCCACACACCACGATCCATTACAATGTGGAGGGTGGGAGTAGTAAGCTTAAGGTAGACCAGACACGATGGTTGAACGGTTGTGTGTAAAATGACAAGCTGTGATAACATAGACCCGCGAAAGCACCCTCATTTGCGTTGGACTCGAACATACCTCGCCACTCGCCTTTTAGACCTGCACTGAGGTTGGTTCGAACCCCACGCCATGGTTCTTTCACAGGTCGATGTTATCACATCCCCATGTGCTCGACAAACCCCCCACTGTAAGATACTGGTGTAACTCCAGTGCAGAGGGGTACAGGCCACATTGCCGATATTACATCTCTGTACGGTCTGTATGCCGTGCGAATGTAAAAGTTAGTCTCACTGAATGCAGAAGGGAGGTACAGATCGTTCACCTCCATTTCCATGCGAGAAACACGTGTACATCTCAAGGCTCCAAGACACATTCGTAAACAGATATTCCGCAACACAGCCAACCTACTTAATGTGGCCTTAGATGCTGAACCACACAGCTGTGAACCATAGTTTAATTTAGACCTAGTAAGAGACTTATACAACATTTTCTGTCGGCTCCCCGAGTAGTACAAGCTTGGTAAACTTTATGGTTTATTACAATAAGCAATTAATTAAATTAACATAAATATTAAAATTTAATCTCCGATCAAAATGTAGGTGCAAAAATCTTACAGAATTTTGAAAAGGTGTCGGATGATTATCCAAAGTCAAATTCAAGTTAGGGACGTTAAGGTGGTAAAAAACTAAAGCGGTACACTTAGGGATGGAAAAGTTGAAGTCTCACTGCAAGGCCCACTGAAGGGCGGAATCAAAGGCTGCTTGAATCCTACCAGCCGAAAATTGTGCACTACGAAAGAAGTGCCATAATGCACGATCGTCAGCATAGAGTGAGTATTTGTGATTCAGCGGTATGGGAGCTAATGACAGAATAACCTTGATCATAATCCTAAATGAATTATAACTAAACACATTGCCCTAAGGCACCTTGTTTTCTTGGAGGGGAAAAAATTCGATATTATGATATGGGGAAATTTGACAGAGAAAGTTCTGTTCTTAGTAGCTCGGCGTGGACCTCAACAACTGTGACAAGTTGGTATTTAAAAATATAGTACCTTGGGAGCCACCAGACTGTGCTGTTGTCTGTTCTTGGTTCCCAGCTCCGAAGATCAAGGAGTTTGAGACGTAGGTCGACAACTTGTTAATATCATCAAAAGCCTTTTAGGGTCCCACCAATTGTACACTGATGGCTCCTGAAAGAATGTGTGGGTGCTGGTGTGTGGTTGACTAAATGTGCTCTCAAGTCTTGGTTGCCGACTTATACCGCTGCACTTACAAAGCCATAGACACTGCTCTTAATTCTGGACCTATTCATTTATCGTTTTTTCTGACTCTGAGTCAGACCTTCAGGCAAGTGATTCTTGCAAGACTGATTCTAATGAGATCTAAGGCTACACTGTTAATAAACTATATTCGTGCAACAAGCCTTTCACGCTAGTCAGGGTTCGTGGTAATTGTTGTTTCTACGGCAAAGAGCAAGGTGGTTTACTTGCCAAGTCGGCTGTGGAGCTCAAGGGGTCTTAGGACGTTCCTCGTGAGCTGTAGTCTAGTCTTTCCTTCGAATAAAAATCAGTGAATCTTCTGTGACAAGGTCGTGGACCAGACTTATTATACAAACATACAAAGAGACGCTTGGCAACTGGGCATATGTTAATCGTTCTAGTCGCCGGGAAGAGAGTGTATTAGTATTTGTACACCTATTATACACATGTTGCCTTATATGGAAAAAACAATTTCCATCTCACTGTGACTTCTGTGGTGCAGTGTTATCTATCGTTCATATCATCCTGTGCAGCAAGCGATTTATTCATGAACACGCTTCACTTATAAATTATGCAGCAGACATTCCCTTCACACTATTCACCACCTTAGGTGATGGAGATGTGATTATGATTGATAAGTTGATAGCTTACTCGAGGAAAACCATGTGATTGTACTGTGTATGGTTATGATTTCTGTCGATTGTAAATATGTATATATTGTAAGAGTATATTTTGATTTAGGTGGGCACAGTTGACGTATTTGGAATAATTTCTGCTTCTGACTGATCTGTTTCTTATATTTGATGTCCCCTATATTTAACAGACCTCGCCTGACAGTCACCAGCTGATGAGGGCAAGGGTGCAATAGAGGGAGGTATTGGGCACTTTAAGTCGATGGTGTAGTGCTGGGCGAGGTATTTAATTTTTTGTGCGTATGTAAATGTTTTGCATCTCTTTGAATAAATATTCTTAATTAGCGTCGACAGTTGAGATACTGTACAAGAAATAGCTCCCTGCTCATCTGGTTCTCCTTCATATATTGATCTCCGCCATATTAATACATGTGCCTCGCCTAACAGTCAACAGGTGATGAGTGCAGGTGTGTAATGCGGATAGGTATTACACACTTGCAATCGACGGTGTTCTCTTGGATGACGTATTTTACCAATTAGTCTAAGTCCTCTTGAGCAATTGTCTCTTCAGCTCTTAGTGTAGGACAGTGATTCGTTTGTTAGGTTTATCGATAATAGGGTCTTGGCATGGGTTTATTTCGTGTTCTTGAACACATTATTGTAGCCAGTATTTCTCTATTCTTTTCTTTATTTACCTCATGTTCAGATGCATAAAAGTTTATATAAATGTGAAAGAACTGATAATATATTTTCAACCTAAAACAATTAGGAAGAGAAAATAAAAATTAATAAAAAAAATGAAATTATAAACAATAACTAAATTTTTGCCAATAACCTTGGTCCCGGGCATTTGGTCAATTGGGAAAAAAAGTTCAATAAGAATTTATCTTTTTAAAAGTCTCAAACAATAATAATAAGGTTTATAAGAGCGGATATGGGCAACTTAGGGTCTTTATTAATGAAATATGCGTTTGGTTAATCAACTTTGCGGAAAGAGAGGTGAATTATATACAATGTTTTTTTCTCTGTTCACTGAAATGTTTCCGGCGCGCGCGTGCGTGCGTGTGTGTGTGTGTGTGTGTGTGTGTGTGTGTGTGTGTGTGTGTGTGTGTGTGTGTGTGTGTGTGTGTGTGTGTGTGTGTGTGTGTGTGTGTGTGTGTGTGTGTGTGTGTGTGTGTGTGTGAGAGAGAGAGAGAGAGAGAGAGAGAGAGAGAGAGAGAGAGCTGATACAGTAGAAAGTACTTTCGTTTAGGTCTCTCAAACATCCGTTGCTTTGCTCTCCGCCCCTGTTTTGCTGTTTATTTCATTTGTCAACTATTCATCACCGTTAGTGCCTCTTTATTCCCACAACTCAGTTTCTTCATTTATGCTTAACTTCTTCCTTCCCTTTCCACAGACCATCATCCCATGTTCTATTGATCTACTTACCATGTTCATCTTTCATTTTTTTCCCTTTATTTTTACTAGAACTTTCATCATTTTTACATAGTTTATCATCTATACTATTATGCAGCATTGGTTCACCATTATTTTATCCGCTTGTTTTCACAAGACACTACACCTTTATCAGTTGCTTTTTCGTGTCTTCTCTATCTTTTGGCTTTCATCTATGATCATTTTTGCTTTTCTTCTCTCTCCAATCCTTTCATGTTCTCTTTCATGGATTCATTTAATTTTTCTAGATAGTAATGTTTTTTTTCCATACTTTCCTATTCCTTTCTCCATTGCTTTCCCCCTTTTCTCCTATATTCTTAGAATTTTTCTCTCCCACTCCCTGCCCCCCTTTCTCTCTTGTTTTGCCTCCTCTCTTTCTTCCCTTCAATTTTTCACTCTTTTCACTGGTACTCTCTTTCTCTCTCACTTATTTCCTCCCTTCTCCCCCGTCTCCCAGACCAACAAGTGTTGAATGTAGACCTCGCCATCAGCATATTCCGCTCAACTCCCAGTCCAGTATTTCAGTGCCTCGTGAAACTTAAGGAGCCGTTCTTGGGGATTGGATGTTTGTGATAATGCTCCCTTCATCGCTCTATCTTCCTCCCCCACTTTATCCAGCACTACACACACACACACACACACACACACACACACACACACACACACACACACACACACACACACACACACACACACGGTCCCGATCTCTTGTTATCTTGAAGTCTGACCGATAAAGCTTTGGGTGTTGGAAATGTTGATTGAAATTTTTCCTTCATGCATTGGGCATTCGTGGAACACCTTTCCGACAGTTTCCAAGGAATAGCGTTTACATAGTCATTCCTGGGGAGAAATAATATATTGTTACAAAGTATGTTGCTAAGTCATCACACGATATGAATTACGGCGCTTTATGGTTTTTGTCGTATACAATTTCAGAAACACATGGCTGAAGTGCATAACTTATAATCACAAACGTATTAGCAAATTCCAATCCAAATTGATGGGCATCGATTTTGATAATACTGTCCTCAAGAAATACCAAAATGCATAGGCAGTCATGAAAACTCCATAATGCATTTGTACAAGTAACGTGGGAAAACGTATATAGAATATATGTATTGCTGACTGTCTTACTGTCATTAACCATTCGAGGTTCATCATTCTAGTACTGCTAAAAGAGTTCTACTTTACTGCATTACATACCCGATATGTTTCCCCTCAATTAATCTTCGTACACCTTCGCTGTTGCGGCATTTGTTCTTTTTGTATTTTACATTCACTAGCCTCCCTCGTTCCATTCGATGCTTAGTTTCTTACAATTTCCCCCATATCATCATCCTCAGTGTCAGGCTCTTATCAGTGTCTGCTTGTTCTCTCCCTCATTACTTTTTTCCTATCCTCGGTTGTCCTTAATCTGTGAACTGAAAGTCGTTTCCCAATCCCCTCTTTAACTTGTTTCTGTTTCCTTCTAAATTTCGTTCTTCGTTTGGTTGAATTTTTCCCCTAACTTCTTAACCTCTCCTCTCCCTCTTTCTCCTTTCTCTGTGACATTGGATATTCTTCCCCTTCTCCTTCCCTTACTCTTACTCTGCTTCTTCGTCCCTCCTTTTTTATTTCTCTCTTGTTTTTTTTTTCCCTCGTCTTCCTTAAATATTTTGGCTATTCTTGTGTTCCTGTCTCTTACTCTTCATATTTACATCCTTCCTTCTGCACCTCATGCCCTGCTCCATGTCTCTTCCTGTGCCCTTTCAGCCTAGTAATATTATACTGACAAATCCATATCAGGGAAGACCGTAAAATATATGGGCCGCATTTTTGTATATCGTGCTATTATCAGTAACCACCACCATCACCATCACCACCAACATCATCATCATCATCATCATCACTAGACAGTCAACACACATATTCACATAAATCTTCATCACCATCATCATAATTATTGCTATAACCCATTTTTCCACGGTAACAAAAGGCAGGATAGGACAAAAAATATGAAAAAAAATGTGGAAAGGCAAAAACTTGGATGGGCGAACAACACAGAGTTCAAGATGTTTGTGTATTATTGTTCCTTGGAAAGTCAGGGTAAATTTTGATCCAGGTGCATTCTCTCTCTCTCTCTCTCTCTCTCTCTCTCTCTCTCTCTCTCTCTCTCTCCTTATGCTTCATAATGACAACAGGTTTAATATTTTACTCCATCGAAATCTCTCCAAATCAGTATTACCACTGTCTTTCATTTCTTGTTACACCCACGCTTGCGGAGCGAAAGCCTCCCTAGACAAGTGTCGTACTGTCTGGGCTTCACCATTAGCATATTCTCCTTAGCTCCTCGCCCACTCTCTCAGGGCCTCATGAAACTTAAAGAGCAGCACTTGAGAGTGGATGTTTGGGGTAACACTCCTTTCATCGCTCCCTCTTCATCCCTTAACACACACACACACACACACACACACACACACACACACACACACACACACACACACTGAGTCTGACCAGTAAAAAGTTGATTGGGAGAAATGCTTCTGAGTGTTTCAATCATATTCACTGTTGGTTCATATAATAATTGGCTTTGGTCGTGGCGGAGTTGCCTCCAAAAAACTTGTATGGAACAGTGTTTAGATAATAATTGAGAAAAGAGTACTCTAGATAATAATAAAATCCAATTTTTACAGCATTCCTGCCAATTTCATCGCCTGCAGTAAATCACTGTTATTAATCATTTTTGTCATATACAGTTTTTGCGGTAAATAAATCATAATCCAGCATATTATCATCAAAAACCAGTCTAGACTGATGGTCATCAGCTTTTTGTGTAATTCCCCATTGAAAGACCTATAAACATAGGAGGAGAGATACATCCATTACGCTTTCATTCCATGAACTGGGAAACCATGATTACAGCCTTTCGTATTGCTGACTGTCGTTAGCTGTCTGAGATCTGTATTTTTTATATACTAGTAAATGGTTCTGATTATGATTCACTACATAAACATGTTTCACCCTTAAATAAACTATGGACCCCCAGTTTATGCTTTAGTTTTTTTTATGTTTTACATTCAACTCTCACTCTAGTTTCATTTTGCTTTTATTCCTGTATCACTGTCTACTAGTTTTTTTTTTCCATTACCTTCTGTTCTGTCTGTTATTAGTCTTTCCTTTCATCAGTCGATTTTAATATAAGACATTTTTTTCCTTCCCTCAGTTTCCTACTCACCTTCGTTCCCCGTTAATCTAAACATCTTCCATCTCTTTCTTCCTCATCCTCTTACTCCTCTTTCTTCCTCTCTGTTTTCTTCCTCTTCTATGTTTCTTTCATTCGCTTCCTTCGTATCTACCTTTGTTTTCTCGTTTTCGTCTTCTCTTGTCCTTTTAACCATTTCTTATGTCCCTCTCATCCTCTCGGAGAGTCTCCTTTCCTCCCTCCTACCTTTGCTGCTTGCTAGCCTGTCTGATAAGCCCATGGGTGTTTTTCCAGCTTGGCATGCTTCGTCTCATAAACTTGCTCCAGGGAAGAACGCATATTATCTGGGTCTGTCTTTTCACTGCACGGCTGCATCTTCATCTCTTTTCTATCGCTACATCCATGGTTACTGCTCCTCTGAATTGTCTGTTTGCACCCCCCCACCACTACGGCAGGTGCATTGCACCCGTCTAGTAGAAAACTCCCATCCCTTTTCCCTCCAACTCTAAAGCAAAGAGTTTACCATTATGCCCAGTCCTTCATGTAAGCAACAGGCCAGCTCCGAAACTGTCTCATGTGCCTGTATTTCGTACTGCATATGATTCATAGTATTTTAAATGCAGTTTGTCCAACCTTCTCGAAATGAACGGATCTTGAATGTCTCTCTTTGTTATTTTGTTTTGTTTTTTCTTGGAGGGAACAATCGTACTGTCTTCCGGCTTTGGTTCCTTCTTCCTCGCAGGAAAAAAAAAATGTAACATTCATGCAGTGTGCCAGGATATATCTGACCTGGGCCAGTTTATTATTTTGGGTCGGTAATTTGAAAGGATTTTAACTCATCATGCTCTGTCACTTCCTTGACTAATAACGTATAGTCTCCTGGTCCTGAGAAAACAGACTGTGGGATAGGAATGTTTACGTTCCTTTCTTTAGTGAAATCACTGTGGAAGGAGTCATTCAGTATTTCCAGTATTGTTTGGTTGTCATGAACCAAATCTCCTTCCGAGTTTAGTTGAGGGCCTATACTGTCTTTTACATTTTTTACCTCCGCCAACGAAGTTGGATGAGGTTATGTATTCACCTACGCTTGTTTGTTTGTTTGTCCACACGATATCTCCAAAAGTTCTAAATGATTTTCACTGAAATTTTGTAGAAGGGTGTGCCATGGGACAAGAGAGATTTGATTAAATTTGGGGGGCGGATCGGATACGGATCTGGAGTATCCCTCAATATCTCCAAAAGTGTTCAATGAATTTCATTGAAATTTTGCGGAAGGGTGGGCCATAAGCCAGGAAAGAATTGTTTAAATTTGGAGGCGGATCCGGATCCTATGTATTCCGCACACAATCTCCAAAACTTCTTTGTGAGTTTCAATAACATTTTGTGGGAGAGTGGGCCATGGGTCTAGAATCAATTGATTAAATTTGGGGGCGGATCCGGATCATATGTATTTCACACAATATCTCCACGGTTCCGGATCCGGATCTCTTGTAACGACAATGGCGTTGGCGGAGGTATGCACTATTTTTGCGCTGACTAGTTCTTACTGACCTCATAATGATAAAAAGAATCGGGTTTGAATTTTCTTCACAAGCATTTTTTGCTTGATAATTTCGATTAGTTTTCCCAATAATTTTCGTCTATTGCCACCGAAACTGAAACTGTTCAATAATTTCATTGTGATTTCCTGTAAGTTTATCATCTTTATATGCCCTTCTCTTGCGACCAATGATTTCTTTAGTATTTTTCGATGTACAGTCTGATTTATCAGCGTTATTACTTCGTCGGGCAACTGTCGCTGTATATCTTCGTTCGATAGACATCCTTCTCTCCATCGAGAGAGAGAGAGAGAGAGAGAGAGAGAGAGAGAGAGAGAGAGAGACTTAGATGTAAATTTGCCTTGACTTCTCTGGAGACAATAAAATACAAACAGGGCTAATTACCAGCTTTGCACTCTTAACACCTGAATTGTTCGTTCATCCTGTTCTTGCCTTTTGCATTTTTATGTTTCAGTTTCCTACGCAGCCATTTGCGATCGTATAAAAAGGAGTGATGGCAATAGTTATGATGATGATACGGGGAGTTAGAGAGGGAGAACACTGGTGGTGATACCATGCATGAGAGTTGTATTCTACATAGGGGTAGACTGTAGCACCAGTCGAGCAGGGCAGTACTCCTAAGGTGGATGGAAAGCAGATGACAAGGAGAGCTGGAGCTCCCGTTTCATCAGCCCTCGGGACTAGGTCCCGACCATCCCCCTTTGCTGAACTTTTTCAGTGTCTCAGTAACACAGAGAGTAGTCCAGCATGCTCTCCAATACAAGTTTCTCTAACTATCTGCATCAAACTACATGCACAGTACACACCACACTTCAAAATCTGGAAAAAAATGGCGTCGAATAACATAGCCTCGGAGTCCTCGAGGGGGAGGGGGGGGAACCATAAATGTCCCCACCTTCTGCCCCTTTTCCGGTGAGGACTCAACATGCCTGGAACCACTGTCTGACTCTCTTCTTCTTCATTTATGCAACATTCATGGCCTTTCCTCTAACTTTTGCTCTGTTGAGCACCACCTCTTCTTCTCTAAACCTCACATTCTTTTTCTAACTGAGACTCAGCTGTCTCAGGCAACTGACATCAGACACTTTTCTGTATCCTCGTACTTTCTCTATATTCATTTCAAAACCAAAGGTGGCTGTTGTGTATATATACGGAACAACTTATCTTGCTCTCGTGTTCCTGAACTCGATTCTTCTGAATTCTTTACACTCTGGCTTCGGGTTTCCTGTCATTCTCTGACTACATGTATCTGTGCTGTTTACTTATCTCCTAACTCTACTGACTATCAAAAATTCTTTGACTATCTTACTTCTATGATGGAACACATTCTATCCATTTCTCCTTTCTCTAAAATCTTCATTCTAGGAGATTTCAATGTTCACCACCACCTTTGGCTCTCCTCTCCTTTCACTGATCCACCTGGTGAAAAAGCCAACACTTTTTCTATCCTTAATGACCTAGAGCAGCTTGTACAGCACTCTACCCGTATCCCTGACCGCCTTGGAGAGAGTTCCAACATACTTGACCTCTTCCTTACAACTAATCCTTCTGCTTACACTGTTAATCTTTTCTCTCCGTTGGGCTCCTCTGATCACAACCTTATCACCTTAACAAGTCCTATCACTCCGGTATGGCCTGCGGACCCTCCAAAGAAACGTCGTCAGTGGCACTTTGGAGCTTTGGATTGGGAGGACCTCAGGCAGTACTTCTTTGATTTTCTCTGGAATGATTATTGCTTCCATTGCCGGGAGCCATCTGGGTGTGCCTTGCGCATTATGGAGGTTATTCTCTTGGGCATGGAAGCATACATTCCTTTCTGATATCCTTTGACTAATGCACGAAAGCCTTGGTTGAATCACGCATGTTCTAATGCTCTCTGCAACAAGGAGAGGGCCTATAAAAGGTACTGGAGCCAACCCACCCCTGAATCACATATTTTATACGTTTGTGCCTGGAATCGTGCTAAGTCTGTTCTTCGCTCTGCTAAAAATAATTTCATCTGTACTCAATGCTCTCAACTCTCTAACTCGAATTCTTCCCGCTTCTTCTGGCACCTTGCCAAAAACCTTTCTAACAACTTTACCTCATCATCCTTCCCTCCTCTTTTCTACTCTGATGGCTCTGTAGCTATTTCTTCTACTAATAAAGCAGATCTCTTCGCTCAGACTTTTTCCTCCAATTCCACCTTAGACGATTCCGGTGCTGTCCTCCATCACTTCCCCCCTCTGACTTCCTCATGGCTGACATTAAAATTTCTTCAGCTGATGTGTTTTCTGGCATCACAGGCTTCAATACTAATAAGGCATATGGGCCTGATGAAATCCCTACTGTTGTTCTCAAGAACTGTGCTTCAGTGCTTACACCCTGCCTAGGCAAACTCTTTCGCCTTTGTCTATCAACTTGTACTTTTCCTTCTTGCTGCAAGTTTGCTCTCATTCAGCCAGTCCCAAAGGAAGGTGACCATTCCCAACCCTCTAACTATCGTTCAATTGCTTTAACATCCTGTATCACAAAAGTTTTCGAGTCTGTTCTTAATAGAAAAATTTTAAAGCATCTTTCCTTTCCTATTTTAAAGCATCTTTCTCATCATCAGTATGGGTTCTGTCAGGGACGCTCCACAGGCGATCTTCTCACCTTCCTTTCAGACTCCTGGTCATCCTCCTTTCGGGACTTTGGCGAAAGCTTTGCCATTGCACTTGACATCTCAAAGGTTTTCGATCGACTCTGACATAAATCTTTAATTTCCAAACTGCCCTCTTACGGTGTCTATCCTTCTATCTGTGCCTTCATCTCTAGCTTCCTTTCTGGTCGTTCTATAGCCGCTGTTGTAGACGGCCATCGTTCTTCTCCCAGATTTGTTAACAGTGGTGTTTCTCAGGGCTTTGTCCTATCACCAACCCTCTTCCTTTTATTCATCAATGACCTTCTAAGCTGTACATCTAACCCTATCCACTCATACGCTGATGACTCTACCCTCCACCTTTCTATTCGATTCCCGCAACGTCCATCTCAGCAGTTACTTCAACAAACAAGGGATGAGGCTATTGGCACACCTAATGTCTGACTTGGTTCGTATCTCTGACTGGGGAAAAATAATCTGGTTGTTTTTAATGCATCAAAGACTCAGTTTTTGCACCTATCAACTCGACAAAATCTTCAACAGGTATACCCATTAATGTTTATTAATATTCAGCTTAATCCTGCATCATCCTTGAACATGCTTGGGGTTTCATTTGCTCGGGACTTGTCTTGGAAAGATCATATTACATCTCTTGTAAAATCTGCTTCCAAGAGATTAGGTGTGCTAAGCCAACTCAGTTCCTTCTTTACCCCTGCACAATTGTTGACTCTATACAGGAGTTTTATCCACCCCTGCGTGGAGTACAACTCTCATGTGTGGGGAGGCTCCCCACATACAGCTCTTCTCAATAGGGTGGAGTCAAAGGCTTTTCGCCTCATTAACTCTCCTCCTCTTACTGACTCCCTTTAACCTCTGACTCTTCGCCGCACTGTTGCATCTTTATCTTTTTTCTATCGCTACTTCAATGGTCACTGCTCCTCTGAACTGTCTGCATGCATTCCTCCACCTCTACGACGGGCACGTAGCACCCGTCTAGCAGCAAACTTCATCCCTTTTCTGTCCAACTCTAATGCAAGAGGTAACCGTTATTCCCAGTCCTTCATTTATGTGACAGGTCAGCTCTGGAACTGTCTCCTTCTGTCTGTATTTCCTGCTTCCTATGATCTCCAGTCTTTCAAACGCAGTGTGTCAAGGCATCTCGAAATAATCGGATCTTGAATTTGGCTCTCTCTTGTATTATGTTTTTCTCATGGAGGAAACAGTTTTGCAGGCTTGATGCCTTTGGTTTCTTCTTCCTCACATAAAAAAAAATAAATAAATAAATAAAACCTCAGCATAAAGTCAACAGCTGCACAAAGGTAAGGCACATAGTCAGCTTAGCACATCTAATCACTTTGAGGCAGATTTTACACAAGAGATAAAATGATCTTTCCACAATTATCCTGAGATAGTGAAACCCCTAGTATGTTCAGATACGATGAATCTTAGAATTGGATAATGTTAATGCAAAGATGATACTTCAGCATAAGATTTTAATAGGTTGATGAAAGCACTAATTTTTTTATGCATTAACGACAACCAAGTTACTATTACCACAGTCAGAGATATGACTTATGTCAGATATGAAAGTGTGCCACAACCTCATCCCATGTTTGTTGAAGTAAGTGCTGTGATGGATACTGCTGAAGCGAATGGAAAGGTGAAGGGTGAAATCATCACAGTATGAGTGGATAGGGTTTGAAGGTCACTGATGAATAGAAGGAAAAGATGTTGTGATAAGACAGAGCCCTGGGGAACACCACTATTGATAGATCTAGGAGAAGAACGGTGCCCATCTACGCAGCAGCTACAGAACGCCCAGGAAGGAAGCTAGAGATGAAGGCACAGAATGAAGGATGGGAACCATAAGAGGGAAGTTTGTAAATTAAAGATTTATGGCAGACTCGATCGAAAGCCTTTGAGATGCCAAGTACAAGGGCAAAGGTTTTGCCAAAGTCCCGAAAGAGGGATGGCCAGGAGTCTGAAAGGAAATTGAGAAGATCGCCACAGAAGCGTCCCTAGAGCAACCCATTCTGGCGGTCAGAAAGGTTCTGATAGGAAAGGCGCTTCAATTTTTCTTTCTTTGTTAAGAATAGATTCAAGATGTTAGAAATACAGGATGTTAAATCAACTGGGCGGTAGTTAGAGAGCTGGGAAAGGATACCCATCTTTGGAACTGGCTGAATGAGAGCAAACCGCCAACAAGATGGAAACGTAAAATACCACAGACAAAGGCAAAAGACTTTACCTAAGCAGGGTGTTAACACAGAAGCACAGTTTTTGAGGACATCAGCTATTCCTATAACAAAAATATTCAGTAAAGCACTACCTGAATGTACAGAACCAAATCAGTGGAAACTAGCAAACATATTACCTATCTTATAAAAACGCGATAAAAATGTGCGACAAATGACCGCCCAATATGTCTAACCTCAGTACTATACAAGTTAAAAAGAAAATTGTTATTATTATCCTTAACATGCATAATCTGATAACAGTCAAGATGGGTTTGGTAATAACAAATATTGCCATACAAACCTACTTAAATTTTATCAAACATACCATAAACCGAACCACAAAACATCGTCGGATGTCATATACCTTGATTTCCAGAAAGGGTTTAATAAGGTCTAGGACTACCAGGAAAACTAGAAGCCCAAGATCTCTCTGACAAACCATGTTAATGGACTGGGGACTGGTTAAAGAATCGCATGCAGCATGTCGTAACAAAGGACAAATCATCGGACTGGCTAGATCTAATAAGGGAGTTCCTTAAGGGTTAATTCTAACACCACGTCTTTTCTCTCTAACAATGATCTGGAAAATGCATTCGTTTCTCAGGTAGCAAAATACGTTCATGATACGAAGATTGCAGATGAAGTAATTACGAGAGAAGACTGATTCTATATAATGACCCGGATAAGTTAATGAACAGGAGTGAAAAATGGCAGATGAATTATTCTGTTGTAGATAATTGTATGGTGGAGCACCATGTTGACTAAAACATTAAATATGAATACTGCATGTGCAAAACTTCACTGGCGGAAGGAAAGAACGGTGTTACCAGATCCCATTTGCAGAATTTTACTAAACTTCATCTTAAATTATGCAAAGTTAAGCAAAATTGTGCACAAGAAGTGACAAAATTATGCAACATTGTGACAAAATTATGCCAACATTGTACCAAACACATTGGTCTATCATACCAATCAGAATTACGGTATGTGCACAGTGAAATAAATTAATCCTATAATGATACATACAGTACTATATAAAATTCACTCTTTGAAACAAGGAAAATGATATAGGTGTGAAAATTCGCATATACAATCACACTAAAGTCGACGAAGAAGATATTATCTAAATGCGATTGCTCATTTCATCAGGTTATTGTGTAATTAATGATATGAGGCGCCGCGCATCGAAAGGGGTAAGGTGCCAAAAACAAAGTTCGCAGCAAATAGCTCCGAAAGAGTGGCGACATTTAAATATATGTAACTGGTTTATTTGTGGGTTTCGGGAGGTAATTGTTGTACACAGTGTAGATAAAAGTGTACAGATTGATTGTACTATGACAGATCCGAGCACGGTCAATTTTATTACACCAAAATATACGGTACACGCGCATGTGTCTATAGTTAGTTGTTACGGCCAAACTAAGGGAGCGATTTGTGACATTATAATGTTACAATGTTGCTATTTCAAATATTCCAGGACATGGAGTTACGATTCTGTGTTACTTTTAGGGTAAAGGATGAAAAAAAAAAAAAAGAAATGAGAAGAAAAAGAAAGACAAGAAACTAAGAAAGGGTAATAATCACACAGAAGTTCAATATGCGACAGACGAATCCTGCTGAACGTGTGTATAACAACCTGAATAATGATGATAATCTTAACACTACCAATAATGGTCTACTTATCACTTCGCTCACTATCCTGGACGTAGTCAGGGTCGTCCACTCTGTCGTCAATTTGGATAACAGGGACGAGTTATGGTGGGACAATGGAATCACGTCACCACGTATAAAGTCCTTTGATCCAGTGTCAGAGGGACTAACCTTACTCATATCACGCTCACTGTCTTCACGAAGCATTGTTGCACAGTGTTGTCAGCAAAAATAGATAGCTTGTTCTGTTTCTCATTTTAAAAATTTAGCTAAACAATTTGATTTTTTTTTTTTTTCAGACACTCTCCTTTGGACATCCTTGGCATTTTATTAACATTGAAGTATTCTTCTTCAGTATATAATTTTTATTGATGTATACATGTTTCTAAACAACGAATATCATTCACAATTTCTTAAGAGTAATTTTGCTTTAAATGACACCCAAGGTAACTTGAGACTGTTATTTCAACAATTTTTATTTGGACCAACAGTTGCTACACAGTCATAACAACACCGCCAGTACCAACAATAATAACAGTAGGCATCACTATCATCCATTCTTTTTTCTTTTTTTCGCCATCAGGAACGTTGAGTTTGGGGCTATGCCACTCATTCCCGATATTAATGGCAAGGATGGCCAGCTTAACAACCCCTGTGTCGCATTAAATGAACAATAAACTCCAACCGACCCTCTGATATAAACCCTTACATGTTAAATCTCGTTGGAGCACTCGACCCGTTAGACCAGGCGTCATTTTGTTACACGATTACCACTCAGCACAGTAACTGGTTCTCTGGTGTATAGGAAACCATTTGACTTGTCACTCATTGAAGTCACCCACAGGCAACACTACATCAAATGAGTGAATGATTGGCACCCCTACCTAATAATAATAATAATAATAATAATAATACATGCAGCGGGAGAAAAGGCTGAACTAGCTTAGCATTTTTCTATTTGAAATAAACCTCACGAACCTTATACTTCCTTTTTCGGACGTTGGCAGTGCCGGGTATGTCTTCAATATCAAAATTATGGGAACATAGCACAGGTATCTCTGGCGTTATGTTATAACTGCATATTTTATAAAGTTTCCACTGGCTGAATCAGATTTTGTTCCAAGAAGCAACAAATACATATTTGTTTGGCAGGTGTCACAACTGAATTAAAGTATTTTGAAGTGTTTTCTGTTTAACTCTCATCATTTGTCAACTTGTCTTCTATCCACTTCCGTTGCAAGGGACCTCCGGGGTTATTAATCCCATAAGTAGATTAACCCGCCGCGTGCCAGTGCCGTTTTAAAACGGTCTGAAATAATGCCACGACCAGTGTCAGTGCCGTTTTAAAACAGTCTAAAATTAAAAAAACTTCACTGTGACCGCATTTTTCAAGATTCGCGAATAAAAATTGGCAGGCATGTAAGGTAACTGTTTCTCTACCATCCCCCAGGCTGTCAAGGCCATACACTCACTCGCTTCCCCCCTCTCGCTCGCTCTGCCTCACTCTGCCTGTGTGTCTCACCCAGTACTGTACATAGTGAAGGCATTTTGTAAATATTTTCATGTAAGTGTAAGTCGTAAATATTTTCTTGTAGGTGTAAGGACTATATTGTGAAGTCAAGTTGTAAATACCTTCTTGTAAGTGCCAGGACTGTATGAAATGAAGTCAGGTTGTACCTATCTTCAAGTAGGTGTAAGATAATGCATTCACAGTGAGAAAGACATGCAAATTGTGATAGATGCTGAAGTAATAAGTGATCAGAAAGGTGTACTGAACATTGCTTTACCTTCCCAGCATAAATACCTGAGTATAGGCTACCTGAAATAGAAAATGGCTTTCACGTACTTAGTGGGCGTGGGAGAGCGGCTATACCTGTACACGAGTACACAGGACTCACTAAAACTCTTTTTAGTGCCTCGGTGAGCATTTTAATGGCGAAATTCGTTGTTTCCACATCAAAATCTATCATTTTAGCCAAAAAAAAAAAAAGGTCGAGAAATGGCTGGCACTGGGGTGTCCCAGATGGCTAAAAATAGCCAGCACGTAGCGGGTTAATGACATTGATGGGGGGGGGGAGATAATCATCGACCGAAGTATCACAGAAATAAAAAAAAGTATCAGCGAAAAAAGTGTCCCTGTTACTTCCCTTGGACATCACTTCTGAGGTGCAAACATCTAACTCTAGAAAAGACAATGGGAAGTGCGCAGCAGACACTCAGGCAGCTAGGAGTGTGAACAGATTGTGGTGACAGGTTGGATGGTATGAGTTCCTGCCTCCTGGCGCCTTTGTGGCCAAAGGCAGCTTCCATAACATTTTACCAGCTACTATAGCGAAGCTGGTATTGTTTTCAGTTTGTGTGTGTGTGTGTGTGTGTGTGTGTGTGTGTGTGTGTGTGTGTGTGTGTGTGTGTGTGTGTGTTTGTGTGTGTGTGTGTGTGTTAGCACGATAACTTCGCAACTGCTCAAGATAACAACACAAAATTTTACAGGTGTATAGTAGGGAAAAAAAGGCTATCACGAATTCGAAATTCGTGAAAGTAGTTCAAGGTCTGTCTTTTTGTTACCACGGTAACTTCGCAACCGCTCAAGATAACATCAGAAAAAATTACAGATGTGTTGTAAGGATAAACATCTCCTACGAGTGTTGTTTTCAGTTTGCCTGTATGTCTGTTAGCACGATAATTCCGCAACCGCTCAAGACATCATCACAAAATTTTGCAGGAAGGAAAATCTCCTTCGAGTTCGATATTGGTGAAAGCAGGACAATGTTTGTGTGTCTGTTAACATGAATACTTGACAACCGCTCAAGATATCATCACAAAATTTTACAGGGATGAAAATCTCCTACGAGTTCAAAATTGGTGAAAGTATATGAAGGTCAAGGTCATATTCCGAGCCGCGCTAGATATGTATCGGCTCACGGCTGGTGTGATTCCCCCTTGGGGGGCCTCTAGTTATTATTATTATTATTTTTTTAAGTGACAGCTATATGGATTCATTGCATTATGAATAACCTTGTTCACGATATCCTGTTATTTTTTTTCTTTAAACATTATTCTAGGTTAAAGCTGTGTAAAATAATCTAGCTATAATTATGCTAATTCTCTTAGTATGTTTGAAATTATGCTACCCTTTGAAATTTGGCTCAGACTGTGCAAAAAGCATAAAATTATGCTATGCCCGGTAACGCTATTATCGGGCAAGAAGGATTTAGAGGTTACCATCAATAATGAGAGCATCCAGTAACAAGGCAAACAAAATGCTCGACGTCATCATCAAGAACTTTGATCATAAAATGCCCGAGGTAATCTCAAAGCATAATACATCATTAGTTTGACTAAACCCTCTCTCTCTCTCTCTCTCTCAAAAAAAAAAAAAAAAAAAAAAAAAAAAATCAGAGGAGATCTAAGTGAAGTAATTTTAAAAGTTACTGAAAAATTTACGATGTTAAATCTGATAATTTGTTCGAAATACAGTATGCTACTGGGACTAGAGACAATGGAGTGACGCTGAAATGCAAGAGACGCAGTATTAATAGGGGGAAAAATTATTTCAATATTCGCGTAGTGGACCAATGGAACAGGCTACCAGGAATAGTTTTAAAGTTCGTCTTTAATCTCAAAATCTTTCAGATTGTTAGTTATAACCAATTTAGTGTTGCTTATTTCCAGGTTGAGGTGTACGAGTATGTTGACGACAGTGAGACGTTTGCATGATAATGAGAATGTTAGCAGTTGTGTACGCTTTCCTTTACAGATCTTAAGAAGAGAAATTAAAAAGCACTTAGGTGTTCTTCTCTCTCCTATTAAAATTTCCATGCGTTTTCTTTCTACGGAACATGAGGTTTTCTTCTTTTTCCTGCTGGTTTAACAGGATGGTGTGGTAAACGGGGAGAGCATTAGTCTTTTCTACCCTTTTCTCGTACACGTTGCTTAAATCTTAGGAGAATAAGCATAGTTTCCAACAGATATCCTCGTCATGGGCCAATTAGCCTCCCGATCAATACTGCCCGCATACACTCTCTCTCTCTCTCTCTCTCTCTCTCTCTCTCTCTCATGCGCCTGCTTTTTTCTTCTTGAAAAGAATGTATTTGATATTTTCCTCCCTGCTCATCAGCCCAAAATAACACTTTCTTTTTCCTTACGTCTGTTTTTCCTTATATGCGTCCTTTCTTTCTTAAGTATCTGGTAACATTTTCACCCACACACACATCACTGATCGTTTCATGGGTATGATATCCTCTCTAAGGTTTCTCTTCGTCCCTTCGCCTCTTCTCTCTTCAACACTGTTAGAAAAAAAAATGAATAAATAAGTGGTGCCAGGCACAAAAAAAAACTTCGCCTGACAACAGTTATTTTATTGCTGTTAAATATGGACTTATTTCTGCCATTCAGTGTCAGTGCACAATTAAAGTCTATGGTAATGGTGCAAATGTTTTCAAGATACGTCCTCTGAAAATCCGTGATCTTGCATTTGACCTTTAAAGATTACTCAAGGTCAAAGGTCATGCTGCCAAATGAAGGCCCATATGAGACTTCCTATATATTGGTAATAGAAAATACCTCTACCTTCAACGAGTTTCGAGTTATAGCCCCCTGAAAACCGTGACCTTGAGTTGACCTCTCAAGGTCACTTACAGTCAAAGGTCAAGGTATCACTTAAAAACTCATATGGGATTTTCTATATGTTGATAATAGCAAATATCTCTCTATCATTAATCAGTCTCGAATTATAGCCCCCTGAATATCCGTTACCTTGAGTCTGACCTTTCAAGACCATTCAAGGTCAGTGGTCTTGGTGCCAAATGTATTTTCATAATAGTAAATATCTCTATCTGCAACCGTTTTCAAGTTATAGCCCTCTGAATATGCGTGACCTTGATGAAGTGCCCACATATTCTGAAAGTTTCATGTAATACCATTCAGCCTTTTTTCCATGATGTCGCTAACAAAGAAACAAACAACAGCCAACAAGTAGACAACAAACAACCAACAAGCAGACGACAAACAAACAAACTCGACCAAAAATAATACCTTGTCGGACTCCGTGTGGACGTGTAATAAATATAGACGTTCACCAACAGGCGCCAGCGTCCCCTTCTGCTCCGCTGCAGGGCAACAGAAATTGGAAATATCTTACAGGAAAGATTACCAGATGCAGTTTACACACGATTGTTCTGTAAATTAACACAGTGTAGTGTGTTGCAGTATCAGGAACTTCCTGCTGTTGATATCTTCAGCTATGATGATTAAGCCAACATGTGGTCAAGGTTTCATCATATATTGTCATGTACTGACTCTTTTCCACTGTGATATACCAGGAATATTTTGTATACCTGCATCATAAATACAGTGTAGTATTACAAGAATTACTCATCTGAGATGCTCAGCAACTGTGTCTCAATCAAAGATAACCACTAGCTTAAATTCCTAACATAATTCTATTATAATCCATCAGTTATAGATGAATGAATACAAAGAGTATTTTATGATCTTCAGAGTTTATATGATCAGTAATACAACTAGTTTCAGTCACTGTCATCCATCAGTGGTGGTGTTGTTTTGATTTTTTATCAATATAATTATGCCCAAAGGAAAACATAGCTATAACTGTATAACAGGACTATGATGCCAAGTATTATGTTCAGACCAGAGCTGGGCACCGCAAATGAAAATTCACTTCCGCACACACAAATCCGCAAACTCAAACCATTAAAATCCTCAACCAGAAACTTCTTGAAATTTGCAGTTCCATAAATGCAAACGCAAACGCAAACCATTTGTATAATTTTCAGTACCACAGCATCAGTTTCATTTTATTTTGGATACCATTAGAGGATTTTATTAAGTTTAGGATGATATTTTTCGTAATCAAGAAGGTTAATAAAATTCACATCTAGTTACTCATCCACTACAATTATATCTACATTTATTCTAACTAACAATAGGAGGTGGCTTTATGAAGTTCGGGAAGTGCCTGTAGTACTGAATGAGATATATGAAATTATTTGTATAGTAAATCTTAAATATACACAGTAACCCCTACCCCCCCAAAATGCAGGAGTTATGTTCCAACCCCCCCTCACTAATTCTTGAAATGCGCTAATTCTTGACACTTTCATGAAAATGACATTCACCGGTAACTGCGTAGCCTATGAATCACTAATACTGTACTGCAATGCACATAAATAAACGTTTGTAAAATCTGTTTCCCCGTTGTGTTTAGCTGTTCAGCTGTGACAACTCTTGTTTGATTCGTCAGCGTAATGGTGGAAGGGACTGTCCTAAATGTTTAACAAAACCAATCCCAACCTGGTTTAACTCGTACAATCCCGCCGTCGGCATGGTGCCGACAGTACAAAACGTCTCGATTAATCCCAGCAACGTGATGGTGCCGACAGCAAAATTCGAGTGCTGTAGCATGTCTCAAACTGCTTTAATCTAACCAATTTTTTGATAAGGACTAGCTTAATGTATTGGCAACACTATGTCCAAGCAATTGTAGTACTGAGTTTGGTTCTGTGTGGGTGGGTAACATCTGTGTGCCACTGTCCGTCATAATATCAGAACGTTGCGATAATCATGCCATTTGTCCGCCTCATTAGCCTGGAGGAGGCTGTTGAAATTGTCACATGGACCCTTCTGTCCCTTCATTTTGTGATCCTTCAGAAGAGAAAGACCTGGATGCCGATTCTTGGTAGGAATATGGGCCAGTGGAGGACACTGAGAAAAGGGAATCCCCCATTCTCCCCCCCCCCATTTCTCTCTCATCCCGCCCAACTGGGTGGGAAAATGTTGCTCACGGCTTGGGAAACTGGGCTAAAAACACGACGGACGGCCATCCTGCTTCTATTTCTCTTATAAGGAGTACTATTTTTGGCATTTCCTTGGCTTATATGTCCTTTTGGATAGTTTTATGCAAAAAAAAAAAAAAATCCGTTTTTGATCCGGGATTAGGTGGGTATAAAATTGCAAAAATGCCTGGGATGGTACGGGTTAACTGTACCTAATAATTTAACCAAACCAAACGTAACCTACACTTAGGAAACTGGGAAGCAAAATCCACCTTTGAGTGCGTAAAGCAAGTTTCTGCCATTGCGCCAGAAACAAACGCTTGTACGCATAGCTTAATGGCTTAACTCGATGGTCGTGGGTCCAGAAATTTGCGCACACCCCTGGCCGGCCCCGAAACGATTTTTTAAAGTGCTCTAAAATCAATTTATTTTCATTACAGATGTGAAGAGAATTGTCTAGCACACCTACCAATGTGTTTTTTTAGCTTCCTATACCCATCCTGTGATTCGCTATAATTCATAAAATTACGGTGCATGTGCCATATGGACGAAAACATCTGATTCTGAGATTAAGTGACCGCCTGACTGCTTGGGATTGTAGGGTAGGGTCGTTTAGACGTACCAGTGACCTTCATTCCCTTCCCATAATTGTTCACAGTTTTTTATACCTCTATCTAACTCGACGTCACTGACACGTTGTTCAAAGCCAAAGGTTATTAAGGGGTTAATGGAATATATTACTGTTTGCTCTTTCACATACATACACAAAAACGAACGAAAGAGTGAGCGCTAAATGTACTTATAGATGTTGGCAGAAATACCTTACTATTTCCATTGATATTCCTCCAGTTCATTTTCTGTGTTCTTCCGACTTTTTTTCTTTTTCAGGAATAACTCGCTTATTAGTGGAGTCGTTAATTATGAGTTCAGTAATTATGCATTTGTGTAGTATTTAAAATATTATTAGATTAGTATTTAGACTGTTTTTAGTACAGAACAAGGGTAAATCATTCACTGCTGTACATAAATGAATTAAATTACTACTCTTCACAGCTCACACTTGACAAGTTGACACACCAGTCCACCTGTATTCCTGGCCTCTAAGCTCCACAGTCCTCACTTCTCAGCCACAGACTCCAACAACTGAGACAACTCCATCTTCAGCAGATCCATGCTGCCCCTCATAAACACAAACTGCTCAAAGTTCTCAGAGGTCAGGCATGGTTTGAGGGCAGGTTTGCGTTTGCCAAAGTACTTCAACAAATGCAAAACCGCAAATTTGAGTAAAATTTGTCACTAACGCAATTCCGCAAACAAAATCACACCTCCATAATTGTGGAGTTTGCAGCTTGCGGAAGTGGTCAGCTCTAGTAAGGAGGAACTCGTGTCTTACAGAGTCCGATGTTTTGTTACATAAATATATTGGAGTTTATGAAACAGGAGTTAGCATCCACCAAAGTGTGAATGTCTCACGAGAATGATATCAAAATGACTGTCTGCCAGTAGATAATTACATATATCAGTCAGTGACTGTCTCTGAAGCAGTAGGTCCCTGACTGAAGGACACTCAAGGCAGCTATGCTGAAGATTGTTGGCATCAGGATGGTTTCATAGTTTTCAGGAAGAGAAGTGAGGCATGTCCCCTGCCTCAGAGATTTACCAGACAGTGCGATATCCTAGCCAAAGTCGAGCAGACACAACATTGTGCCTACGAACCATAAATCTATGTTCATGATACTTGGGAGGAGATTGACGGAAATCATCGTAGTATTGGATGGACACACTCTGAGTCTGCTCAACATTCCTGCATTGGAGTGTAAGAAGAAGAGTGGCTGACTGTATCTGTTTTTTGCACCAGAAGAGGGAGGATGTATCATCATCAGGCAGAGGCAATCCACAGGCATATTTCACGAGAAGGTCAAAGGTGTCATTGGCTATAATTCCAACATGCAATGGAATCCACAAGAACTGTGTGGTAAGAGAATTTTCATGAGCTGAAACTAACTGATGCAAGATTTGTTGAACATATCGGTGACATGTGAGTTTTGGAGACTCACTCAACGCTGAGAGAGGAGATTAACTGCATGTAAGAGTCCCTGTAGCTTACAGTACGTAGTGGTAGATGAGTTCAGTAGTCTGCAGCCAACCCAGCCTCTCTCCGGTGGGTCCAAATCGGGTGAATTGATGGCACATCCAGCACTCCCATCTGCTTGCAGGGAACCGTTGATGTAGAGATGGTGTGCAGCAGGAACTGAGGAAGACACTCTTGTGATGGTCTTCAGAGCTAGTTGTTTCTGGAGGAGTGGTAGGTCTGCCTTGGAGGTATGAGTAAAGCAGACTTCAAGATGAGGGATTCTCCAGGGAGGTGCAGCATGATCATCTTCTGCCGCAGGAATATATCAGCCTGTATTAATGAGGGTGCAGACGCCAGGGTGAATTGAAGGTCGAGGTGTAACAGGGTCAATTGAAGTTCTGATGACTTATGAATAATGAGGGGCAAGATGGGAAGAGTGAGGGCATTTGACACTGAGGTACCAGACATTGGTGTATGTTCTCCCAGCGGGGGAGGGGGGAATATTAAGCTCAGTTTACATGTTAACTATTCTGGTGGAAATAGGACAGCCCTGGATTGATTGATTGATTTAAAAAATTTTAAAATCTGGTGGTGTAACTGCCAGGGTCATATGCCACCAGACAACAAGGTAAAAGATGCAACAAAATAAAAAGTCTATCCATCTATCTATAGCCCGACGTCCTAATCCCGCAAAGGATGGATGCAGACATAACGCCTCCAAGTCGCTCTGTCACCCACCATTTGACTACCCTCCCCCAGCTTACTCCCCCCTCCCTAATATACCTCTCAACTCCATCTCTCCACCTCATCCTCGGTCTTCCCCTCCCTCTCCCTCCCCCCACCTCACCTACATACACCCTCTTAGTCAGTCTTTCATTCTTCATTCTCTCCACATGTCCAAACCATCTCAGTGTATTTCTACTAATTTTCTCAACCACATCCACCCCACAACGTTCCTTCTCTTCTTCATTCATCAACCTGTCCCTCCATGTCACTCCACATGTTCCTCTCAAGTAACTCATTTCCACTGCTCGCACTCTTGACTTGTTCCCCTCTTCCAAGGTCCATGCCTCGCTTCCATACGTCAGGGTAGGGATCATAATACTATCATGCAGTGACATCTTAATTTCCATACTCACCTCCCTATTTCTCATCACTGCTTTCAGTGAGCCATCAACTTTCCTTCCCTGCTGTACCCTTTCAAGCACTTCATCCCCCAAAGTTCCATCCTTACTCATCACACTACCCAATTACTTGAATGCACTCACATTCTCCATATCCTCACCATCCAACCTCACTGCATTCTATGACTTCATTCATCTCAAACACCATAACTTTACTCTTGTTTACATTATCTTTCAGCTTCCTCTTCCTACACACTGTCCCAAATTCATTCACCATGCCTTGCAACTCCCATTCATCTTCACTCAACAATACTGTATCATTAGTAAACAGCAACACTGGAATCTTCCAAATCTCACCCTCATTCATTAGAGCCACCCCCACATCCACTGCCCTACTTTGCACCTCCTTTACAACCCCATCCATGTATATATTAAACAGCCATAGAGACATCACACAAGCTTGTTTCAGTCCCACATTCAGATCAAAGAACTCACTTAGCTCACCATCCACTCGCACCGTAGCCCTAGCTCCTTCGTACATACTCTTCACAGCACTCAACAATTTCCCTTCCACTCCATGTATTCTTAATACCTTCCACATGCCATGCCTATCTATTCTGTCATATGCTTTCTCCAAGTCCATGAAGGCAGCATACACTTTCTTTTCTCTAGATACTTCTCCACTAAACATCTTAGAGCAAATATCTGATCTACACATCCTTTTCCCTTCCTAAATCCTCCTTGTTCTTCTCCAACTAGCTCCTCCGTTATATGCCTAACCCTATCAGTGAGTATTCTACCATATATTTTTCCAGTCACACAAAGAGGGCAAATACCCCTATGGTCACACATACTTCTCTCTCCCCTTTTCCTTTGTATAAAGGAACAGTTTTACCTGATTTCCAGTCCTCTGGAACCCTTCCCTCTTCCCAAGCCAATCAACACAACTTCCATATCCACTCCACAACAATCTCACCCCCATACCTCAGATTTTCACCACACACTTCATGAATTCCTGGGGCCTTTCCCATTTTGATCTTCGTCATTGATTCCACTACTTCCGCCCTACTGATCTCTTCCTCCCTCCTCTCATCTCTTCATCTCCTAGCCATTCCCCAACCACTTGTACTCACACTGCTGTCACTCTCTACATTCAACAAATCCTCAAAGTGCTCCTTCCATCTCCTCATTTAATCACTGTTCTCCACCAACCATATATTATTCCTATCTTTCACTCCCCCACTATTTCCCCTTTCACATTGCCTTACTTTCTTTACCTCCTTCCAAAACAATTTCTTACTCTCCCTCCATTTCACACTCAGATTCCTCTCAAACTCTTCATCCACTTTCTTCTTACTCTCCTTCACCAATCTCTTCACCTCCCTTCTCATACTCACATATATCTCTTTCTTCTTTCTCATCTTCTCCCCCACCTCTACTCGCTAGCCATTCACTATATGCCTTCTTCTTTCGTTCCACAGTTTGTTTCACCTCATCATTCCACCATGCTGTCCCTTGTACACCCTTGCATCTCCTCCTCACTGCACAAACCACCTCACACGCTGCGCCTATCTCTTCCGTGAATATCTTACATACCTCTTCCAGCCCTTCCATCTGCTCTGACTCATACCTTCCCAATCTTTCTTTGACTATGCTCTTATACTCTGCCATTTTCTCACTGTCTTGCAACTTCACTATTCTCACAGGAGCTGTTTCCTCCTGTCTCCAAGTATACCTGTGAATCATCTTATGCCGAAAGTAGGTGTTAGCTATTGCCAACCCCTTACCAGGACAGATGTCCACCAAAGCACTACGATTCCCATCTACTTCAGCTGGCACATCCCACTGTATATTCAAAATAAAGTTCATATTTGTTAGTAGGAATAAAACACTGAAAATAATAAAAGAATAGTTTATAAAATATCAATTGCTTATAAAAGTGGAAGGAGGCCCGCCTCCGGAAGAAAACTAAAAACATCAGTAAAATCACTAGATTCTTCACCGAACACTGAGGACAAACAGTACGCACCATCTGCCCTCTTGTGCCTATGGAGGAGTCTCTGACGTAGGTCCCCCAGACTCGGACACTCGACCAGCAAGTGACGGACAGTAAAGGGAACAAGGCAGTCATCACAGTACTGTTGAGTCTCATCACTCATGAGGAACCCATGTGTAAGCCTTGAGTGCCCAATGAGAAGCCTAGCAAGAGCCACCTCCAGTCACCGAGACATGGAAGGAAGAACCCTTGGCACAACCACTCCCTGAATGATTTCTTTTAGTTTATTATGAACAACACCATCCCACTGTCTCTGGCAACACTCATGAATTGCATACTGCATGTAAGGTGTTACATCAGAAGCAGGAAGTGGGCAGTTGGTCGGGGACTGTCAAGAAGACACAGCTTTAGCTAATGTATCTGCCCTCTCATTGCCCACCACACGAACATGTGCGGGAACCCAACAGAAGTCCACATGGCAGCCACGACAGCCAAAAAGAAAAAGCCACTCTAAAATTGATAAAACCAATGGATGAGATGTATTAAAAGACTCCAGTGCAGACAGAGCACTACGTGAGTCACTAAAAATCACAAAACTGGATTGGGGGAGAGTAAAAATGATCTTAAGAACACATAAAATTGCAATCAGTTCTTCCGTATACACTGAGGTAATGCCAGGAAGCTACCGCCCCTACTAAAGCAAGGGAAGACAATACCAAATCCTACTCCAGCATCAGTCTTAGACCTGTCAGTATAGATGGGGACAGAACCCTCATGAATTGAGGCATGTTCTAAAAAGAGAGAGAGGGACACCTGAGAGGGAAGTGAACCCTTTTTTCTAACAACAGACCCACCAAATGTAGCCGAGAGCCCACCCTTGGGATCTGATGTGGACAAATTGCCAGTCTCGGAATACAGAGGGCTAACATAACAGACCGAATCCTGTAACCAAATGGCTTTGGGAAACTAGTTAGGGTATCATAAACAGAAGGTCGAGAATCCTGGGAGACGATGGCATAAGAAACTAAGTCTGGAGTGCAGTGAAGACGATACCAACACCTCATCATTAGCAACTGGCATCGCAAATCCAAGGGGAGTACACCAGCATCCGCAAACAAACTTGAAATCGGGGATGATCTGAATGCTCTGGTTGCCAGACGTACACCAGCATTGATTCACTTTATTCAACAACAGGAGACTGGCTCAAGTTTAGGAAGTATACGAGACGTGCAAAAGGAGGAGGGTCTGATGGTCAGCACTCCAAGAAGTATGAGCTAAAACCATCAAAAGACTCAGAGCTTAAAGACAAGCCGTCTTAACAGAACGAATATGAGGAACCCAGGTTACTTGTCTATCAAACAGAAGACCCAGAAACTGCTTCCCTTCCACATAGGGTAATTTCCTACCATAGAGTTACAAGTCCAGGTCTGGGTGAACCCCATGAAGACGACAAAAATGCATAGCCACAGTCTTTGTTAAAGAAAAACGGAAACCATGAGACTCAGCCCAGTCAGAAATTCTATTGAGTGCCAGCTGCAACTTCCCCTCTATCATAGACATTCTAGATGCGGTGAAGGAATTGAGAGGTCATTGATATATATTGATCCTCGTACATCATCAGAAAGTACACTGACTACACTGTTAATGGCTACAGCAAACAGAATAACACTAAGGAAACTCCCCTGTGGTACTCCATCTTTTAGTTCACAGGCACTAGAAAGCAGTCCTCCCACTCTGACCCTTAAAAAATGGTTAGATATAAACTTTTGAATAAAAATAGGCAAGCGCCGATGAAGACCAAACTCATGAAGAGAAAGTAAAATGCCATGATGCCAGGCAGTGTCATGTTCCTTCTGCAGATCGAAGAAGACCATGACCTGGTGTTGGTTAGTGGAGAAAGCCTCACAGACAGAAGATTCCAATGACAGCAGTGCATCGGAGTTAGATCACATTTTTCGATAACCATACTGGGCAGGTGATAAAAAAGTCACTTCTCTCTCAAAACCACACAAGCCTAACATTGATCATCTTTTCCAGAACTTTACATATACAAGACGTCAGAGAAATCGACCAATAATTCGTTGCCTGTAGGTGGTCCTTACCTGGTTTGGGGATGGGGATAACCACAGCAGTACCCCAACAAGCCGGAAACTCCCCCAGAACACCAGAACTTATTAAATAGTGAAAGCAAAAACAAAACGGACTCATCAGACAGGTGACGTAAAAAGGCATAAGAAATATCATCATAACCAGGGGAGGAATCATGGCACTGCGACAGGGCTGCCTGGAGTTCAGAAATTGAAAATGGAACATTGTAAGGCTCTCCCCCAGCAGAGGCAAAACTGAGACCACAAGACTTTAGGCGCTGACAGTGGCAAGCCGAAGGCGTATCTGCATCCTTGTGTGACACACTGACAAAATGATCAGCAAGCAACTCGTCAGCAGCAAAAGGATCAGCCACAGTTCCACCTGCTGCAGATAAAACAGGAGGCGAGGGAACAGTAAATTTCCCTGAAATTTTCCTTACTCGGTTCCACACCTGGCTGATGGAAGTCCTTGAGGTGATGGAGGAAACACAACCCTTCCAAGATAAACGCCTGGCCTCCTTTAAAACCTGCCTCATATGAGCTCGTGCCCTCTGATACGCCACCAATTATTGAGGATCCCCTTCAGTGAAGACGAAGTCGAGAGAAGGCGATGCATTTGGCTCTCACTGTGGAACTGCACTCAGAGTTCCACCAAAGAACCAGACGTTCAGGAAATTGATCCCTCATTCTTGAAATAGTTAAAAGGGCTGCTGAGTGCAACAACTTATTGAAATATGACACTGCCTATGTAAGACAGCCATACTCATTGACAGAAAGGGAAGTGGAACTTAATGCCCTGAAACATGGTCAGTTAGCCTCATCCAGAAGCCAGTGAGGATGACGTGGCTGAGGTCCACCTGCACTAGCAGTTAAAAGTAAGGGAAAATGGTCACTGCCATACAGGTCTGGCAACATATCCCAGGTAAAATCTAAAACAGCATCATCTGAGCATAAAGACAAATTAGTGGCAGTAAAAATTTCAGTCTGGCTATGGAATTAAGTCATTTTAACGGCAATGAAAATGCCCAACCCCTCATCTTCCACTAACAAGGCCAGCATGACACCTCGAGGGTTGGCCTCACTGTTTCCCCACAGTGGATGGTGTCCATTCATATCTCCCAGTAACAGAAAGGGAGAAGGAAGGCTACGAATAAGGTGTTCCAGATCCGCCCTTTGAACAGTAGCACTAGGGGGAAGATAAAGACTGCAAACTGTATACTGTAGATGTAAAAACATCCTGACAGTGACAGCCTGCAGGGGAGTATAGATGTCCAGATGACTGTACGGAATATTCTGGCAAAGGAAGATAGCAGCACCTCCATGACGACATTGACCCAGCACAGGCTCAGAATAAAAGGCATGGTAGCCAGAAGGACCACAAGGAAGTGCATCACCTACCACTGTGTCCTGGATGCATATGCACAGAGGAGTAAATTGAGAAACAAGATGACACAGTTCCTCATAGTTAGCTTGTAAACCCCGACAATTCCACTGCATAATAGAACCCATAATGGAGGAATAATGATTAAGCGTGAGGCTGTACACATGAAAAGCAAGTGGGTTTGGATTGATGCTTATGAAGGCCCTTTGCAGGAGCCTGCCCAGCACCAGAAACCTGCACCCTCTGTTGAACATCCGTGAGCAAACGAGAGGACGAGGAAGGAAGTTTTTACAACATTCCTTCTTGGAGTGGACATACCACTATGTTTGGAAGATGGCTTGGGGGTTGCCTTTGGAGGTGTAGGACAGCCAGTGCCCCCACCAGAAGTCCCAGAAGTGGAAGTAGAGTCCACAGGACTCGAATCATTTGAGGATGGCATCTTATGCTTTAGATCTGAAGTGCCAACAATTTGTCCAACAACTTCCCCACGTGAGGACCGGACCAGAGGTGAACCATCAGCTTCAGCTGTTACCTGGCTAGATGCCTCAGCCTGTGGGCCAGAGGGAACAGGAGAGCGGTCGACACAAGGGCTGACAACAGAGACCTTAGGTGGCTGGTCTTCAGGCTCAGAGGACTCTGACAAACAACTGTGGCGTTTGCTAGGTACAGATGAAGCCTTGGTCATACTGGGTAAGACGAGAAGGAGTCTGGTCAGTGTGGACATCTGCCACCACCACAGAAGTGTGCAAGCTGTCAGCCACCGAAATAGGGGCAGAAACTGCAAGTGTAGAGGGTGGGCGAACATCAGTCTCACAAACAGTACAACTCTTGGGGACATCAATCTGTAAAACACTAGTCAAAGGAGTGGGCACTGGAATGGATTTGGGCTGCCTCTGAGACACAGGGCACCGCACTGACACTCCAGAAAGGACAGCAGCATAAGTAACTCCAGGCTGGAAAAAGCAAGTCTGGGCTCTCTTCTTAGCTTCAGGAAATGAAACCCTCTCAGTTGTTCAAGTAGACAAAATCTACTTTTCCAGGCAGTAGCAAGGGCAGTTTTTACTGTAGAATTTACAGCATGAGGACCCCCACAGTGATAGCATTTAAGGGGTCCTGGACAGTCATTGGTATGACTTGGTCCACCACAGGAGACACATACACTAGGAAGGCCAACTTGAGCACGGCGGCAAAAGCGGCTGACATGTCCATATCCCTGGCAGTGGAAATAGCGCTTTGGGGTTGGTATGTATGGTTTCACAGGAAGAAATAGCCAAGCCAACTTCATTGAGGCAGGCAAGGTCAACCTGTCAAATGTCAGGAATAAGGTCGGAGTCGGGGTCAAGACACCATCTACCTTCTTCCGCAGGCACTCTACATCCACCACACCAGCGGATCGCAGCTCCTCCAACAACTGTGCATCCAAGTTCAGAGGAGGTCACGACAAAATACTATTCCCTTGCATCTGTTAAATGTAGCTTGTGGAATGCATGAAACCTCTGCACCAGAAACTGATGTCAAAGACATCAGGATGCTTCCATCCCCCTGAGATGAGATTTTTGGTTCTCTCTTACAGGCCGATTAAATTGCACGGTATAGCTCAAAAATATCTATCTCTTTCACTTATCCACCCACGGAGGATTTCAGCACTAGATACTTTGTAAAAGACTATGGCACCGTGTTTTCTGGGGAGAACTCCATAGCCGAACCTAGTTCAACTGGAACTAGAAGTTCTTCCTAGTTCCTCTTGAATGCTGGGGAAGAAGAGGAAAGTCCCCAGGGGCCTGGAAAGGCTCCAGGTTGGCAATAAGAGAAGACTCCGAAGAACGTCTGGGGACAGAGCCAGCTTCGTCAACAAAGTTATGTGAATTCATAGCCATATTTTAGACACAAAAGAACTTCATTCCCCCACCCTTCCACCCTCCACGAAGCCCAACAAGGGGAGGTCACATGCCAGGGATAACACCACTGGCGACCCCAGAGGTAGCGGGAAAGTAAATGCAGGTATCCACTGGGGGACCTGGACAAGGGTGACACCAGAACAATTGGAGCCACCAGGCCCCCCTCAGTGCCCACTTGACCCTAGCCAACGCATGAGCAGCCGACTGACCAGGTCGGGCTCAACCAGGCCACCCGCCTAGCCAGAATAAGGGTCCAAAGAGGTGTATTGCTAGCTACAGGGCGCATCATGCAGCATCACTAAACCTCAAGGACTCCCGTCTCCCAGCATTACGGGATACCACACACGGCAAACACGTGGGGAGGCAACAGTCCCGTCCTAGATAGCAAATGAGCAGGGACTAACATCACCATTAGGCCTCGTCTATCTGTGATAGAGGGGGTGCTTGGTCCATGAGGTTGACAAATACCGAACCCGACAAAGGCAGGCTAGCCTCCCGAGTAGGTGGCATTGCCACCCACGCTTCAAGCCCTGCCACCACGTCAATGTGACCCCCCTCAGCGGGGGACTGCCCGGATATATCTGAAATATATCCAGGGCTGAAATTTTTCAGTGGGTTTAAGGATGTAATTGGGAGTTAACTGAGAGCACAGGAGAGGTAATCGACAACTGATCATACGAATACAATGTGGATAGTTTTGGCCACAGGGATAGAGATTCCAGCAGTGTCACTGCTGAGCCACTTGAGATGAATTAAGTGCTGCTGCATCCAATCTAGGAGGTCTTGGATGATGGGATGAACACTTCGTTTTGCAGGTATGGTTGGGGTAATCCATACAGATTCACCCAGGCAGAGGGTTTGCCTGCACAGGGGGATGACATTACTGTATTCATAGAGTGAATTCTGGAAGCATTCCTGGGTTGCAGGGAGAGAAGATTTTACTTTTCTCTGGGGAGAGAATGAGGCCACAAGTGGAAGACGACTGACAGAATGACTGGAGAAAGTGTCGGAGATCTTCTGGACACCTGGTGTGAATGCAGATATCATCAGTGTAACAGTGGTTTGGGAATGTTGGGAAGAAGAGAGAGAGTAACCAGTGCATAAGGACATTAACCCCTAACTGCCAGCTAACGTGTATAGCTGTCACGATTCAAAGCGTAGAGCGCCGCAGGCTTACGGGATATGCCACAAGCACCTTCCCCCCACCCTTTGAACTCGCAGCCATTTTCTGTGACAACCACAGGGTAGGTAGGTACCCAAGGTACCCCACTGATGCACGGCTAAGTCTGTACATGGCACAGGTAGTGTAGAGTGACGTCTTTCTTATCCTCCTCATCTGATTCTGTCCCTCCATGCGTGGGGCCGCTTGCATCATTGACCTCCGTGAAACTTCTGCCCTTACCACCGGGGAAAGGGCTCAGTGACTGAGCAGGTGTGTGGGAAATTGTAACTAGTAAACAGGTATACTCAAGTGTGTGTGTGTGATTTTTTTGTACATAGCTGAAATGTAAGATAAGTTATATCTAGTAAATGCTTGATATAAGTGTTTTATATGTTTTACAGGTGCATTCCAATAAGTGTTACTGTTTATGGTTATTTGTGAAACACTGAGTGGAAATACCCTGAGTAACCTTATCTAGTATAATGAAAGAAAACCAAAAGTGCATGGGAGAGAAAGAAAAGGACCTGGTTGGCTGTAACTAAATTTTTTCCCTCGTTACTCAGAAAATAATGTTGAAAATGTGAGCATTAGCGTATCTGTGATGTGAAGTGCAAAAAAATGTAAGTTGTGTAGAACTTTAGTAAAATTTTCACATTGCCCCTGATTAGTACAAATTAGTCACAATTTCTGTAACAAGTAATTACCTCATACTCAACTATACTGCATGAAACAGCCCGAGCATTTACTTCTCAAAGTGAAATTACCCATAATCATGATGCAATCGTGATGGCAGATGCAAATATAAGTGCCATAGTAGAGGGAAATTATTATAATTGACGTATAATGTGAGTACAGAAAAGCAAAGAGCTATTTTTTTCCAACACACCTACGGGGCATAGTGGCATATGAAACGGGCGGAAAACCCTTCGGGGAGCCACATGGACAGAGTGATGACTGATCCTTACAACGGTGAGTAAGGAAAAGTCGAGGATCAAGTGGAAATTTCCACATTCCATGGAAGGATGCCCAGGTAGTGTTACAATCACCACTCCGGTCAGTGCTGCCAATGCTAGCCAGCAAGTCCAAGGTCACAGCCAGTGGTGTGCCCTCAGAACCAACCCGCCTAAGCGTGTAAAACCAGTCATCTTCAACTTATTCTTACTCATCGATGGGACCACCTGGGGACTTCGGGATACCTTCAGTAAAAAGATGAAGAGTTGGCGAGTCTTATGTATTTTTGTTTTTTTCTCTAACTATTATAGTTTGGCAGATATTAGGGTTTGAAGTAAGGATATTTTCTCCAATATCTCGAAATTCCCCGTAAGGAGGAGTGGGCGATGGCAGGAAACCACCGGCAGGTATGGGTTAAAAAGAAACGGGCTTAGTATACCACCTTGCGTAGTTCGAAGGCCTTGGAGGAGATACATGCACACTTAAAAAGGACATGGAAGGTTCTGTTATGGAGGTAACCCTGTATCCATCTCAAGAAGTTTTCTTGGACACCAAATTCCACTAGCTGGTTGAGGATGATATTAGTGATTGCAACATCAAAGGCACTTTTGAGATCAGTGAATGCTACAACACTGGTGGGGTAGAGGAGGTTATAGAGTTCCATTAGACAGTGGTGTGTACTTCTTTGTGGCAGAAAACCATACAGTCTGGATGAGAGTTTGTCCTCCTGCCAAAATATGAGATGGATAAGGAAAATGCATTTGAGCACCTAGCTGAAACAGGAAGTGAGAGAAATGGGTCTGAATTTGTCAGTATAAGGTTTCAGAATGGGCACAATCGTGCTGGAGGTCCCGGCATTAGGTGAATACCCCTTAAAGAAGCAAAGATTGTAGAGCTGTAGCATGGGACTGCCAGGGATTTTCAAGAATACGTGACGGACAGGGTAAGTGATGCAATCATCCCTGGGGGCTGTTGCCTTACTCCTAATGAGAGTACATCACATTTCATCCTCAGTTATCAGCAGGTAACCATCTACATCTGCCTTCAGCAATGCAGCCATTAGAAGGATAGTGCAAACATTTTGATGGGAGGAGAGTGCATCTTGAATATGTGCCATGTATTAATAAGATATTGTGCATATTCAGCTGGACTGTGGCAGAGAGCACTGGAGGGCTTTTTCCTGACAACCTTGTTTATTAGATGCCACATGGATCCAACGCTCGTGTGAATGTTCATGCTATCTGTGAACTTCCACCAGGATTCATTATGGATGCATTGTTGGACGGCAATCAGATCGTCTCTTGAGGCCTGGTATTGGTGCGGACAGTCAGGTGTTGGTTGCCTCTGGAAAGAGAGATCATCTTCCATCATCTCCCTTTCTGCTTGGATGATGCATTGATCAAGTGTCCAAGTATGAGCTTCAGGGCTATTTTTAATGCGTGCTCTTGTAACACAGCAACTGTGGAAATCATGAGTGGAGTATACCAGGGAGGAAATTAAGTTATCAGGTGACTGTTAATCAAATGTGGGGAGGAGGTTGGAAAAGTGTGAGATGTACGTAAGGCAGTACATACAACTGGAAAAATGGCAATGTGGGTGCAAGTGTGAGGAGGGGAAGGTCCAGCAGGAAGGGAATAGTGAGGGCTGAAGGCAACAGGGTCTGAGGAGAGCTTTGGGATGGAAGAGCACCTAATGTGGGATGGCACTTGCCTGGATGTTACCAAAGCTGGGAATAGCGCTGCTATTATTAGCGGCGCTACATAGCACCGCTACTATATTAATAGCGATGGTGGTAACACCATTACTTTTTTTTAGCCAGTAGCGGAACTGAGAGCGCTGCTACTTTTTGGCCATACTCACGCGTTACCGCGCTCCCCACTATTCACGTGACGAATACAGGTCTGGAGTCGGTGGGTGCATATAGATATGCCGAAGTTTGGTTGTATTTATTACTGACGAAAAATATTACTTTTGTCAATTCTGTCAATTAAGGATGTCAGCTAGATGTAGGCAATGCTAACACACACACACACACACACACACACACACACACACACACACACACACACCTCTAACTATCCCAGTCTCTAACTCCCGCTCTCTCCCTCCCTCTCTCTTTCAGACTAATTCTTACTCACTACGTTATTATTTCGTAACAGTGAGTTTCTTTGTTTAAAGTAATGGAAGAAAAACATTGCTATTGTATAAATAGCCTTTAAAAGAAAGCCCCAGTTTACTTTTACTTTCATTTTCGTCCATATCTTAAATAGGTATCACTGACAATATAATAAATCTATATAATATGTATGAATGGTAGGCCACATTTTTTTGCCTTTTATTTACGTATGTTACTTTCAGTAGGTATACTAGGTAACAATGTAAAAGAACATTTGTTACATTATACAGTAAATAGCTTTTTCCTGATCTTCGGCTCTAAGCTTCACTAAAGTGACACCGACATGTATAGTTTTTTTTTTTTTTTTAAATTTTCAATATAAGTATATACTGACATTACAGGTACACAACATAACCACTCAGACTGACTAATATTATCAAAATAGTATATAGTGTATTGCTATATAACAGATTTTTGTTAACCTTTCCTTCGTATACCTTTTACTTATCCAAAGTACCGGTAGCGCCACTACATTTCGTATCAAGTAGCGAAACCAGTAACGCCACTACTTTTTCGAGCTAATAACGGGAATGGGAGCGCCGGTACTTTTTATGAGTAGCGTTCCCAGCACTGGATGTTACGATGTGATCAAGAATGTCACCATGAGTGTGTGTGGCACCACCAGTGTCCCAGCAAGTGAGTTGCCAGTGGTAGATGTATTCAAGGAGAGGAATCCCATTGCGATTTAGAGTAGGAGAGAGGTCACCCAGAGCAGGATGTTGGGCATTTAAGTCACCCATGTAAATCATGCTGCAAATTGTAGGAGTACGGACAGCAGAATAGACATTACATGAGTGGATCCTACCATTGCCTACTGTGACCTCAAGAAAGCTGAAAGGTCATATCATTTACAAAGCAACAGAGAAGTTGATGTGGTATGGAGGAATGAATGTAACTAATGAGACCATTCCTAGGGAGGTGAACATATGAAATGTAGCCAGTAAGTGAGGGAGCCTCTCCCCCCGGTAGAGGACTACCAACTAAAGCTTTGTGAATGAATATATTCAGCGGGTGATGATGACATACACAGCTCTTGAATACAGAAAGTTCAAATGACTTCTGGCTCCACAGGCATTCCAAGAGATAACATGAAGTGGCATTTGGTTAACAAATTATGCATTTAGGTTTCCAGGAGTCTGGCGGGGATGAGAAGGGAGCATGAGCACTGTTTTATGGTGTGGTATGTGAGGGGCCCTTTGTCGAGAGATCACTGATCATCTCAAGGTGAGAGGTGATAGCATCCAGCTTCTCAGCGAACGTGGTGATACTAGTGACAATAACCACATAAGACTCAACAAGAGAAGCAAGTGTGTTTTCGGTGCTGGTTTGCTAACTGATCAGGCCATCGATGCTTGCCTCAGTGGCATCGAAGCGTGCTGTAAGCACTGCGCACCGAGACATCAGAGAGTCAACGTCTTTACAGAGAGCAATTACTTGTGCAAACTCGGGAGTGGAAGAAGAGGTAGGTGAGGTGGAAGCGTCAAGTGGCAGCATCTGGTGGCGGTGGCAGTAGTGGTGGTGGCGAGTGTGGTAGTACAGTTCTGGGAGTTGCAGCAGGACCTGAGCATCTGGTACAACCATGCCATGCATTGACTCCTGGCTTATATTAATGAGGACATCACTGCGAGATGTCTGGTGCAGGTAAGAGTAACGATTCCGGAGTAGAAGTGGCAGCAGCAGTGGTGAGTGATGAAGGGGTGCGATATGGGCAAGGCCAGGAAGCATGGTTGGCAGCACACCATACACACTTCTTCGAGGCAGAGCAGTCGTATCATATATGCCCAATTCCCCAGCATCTGAAGATCCATGGCTGTTCGTCCTTCATTCTGCATAGCTTACAGGATGGGAGACAAGGGAGGAAAATGAAATTGACAAATGGCAGAGGAGGGTTTGGGAGACTCCAGGTGACAACAGGCCAGTTACTGTGCATCCCATTTTGATGGAAATGACGAGCAGTGTAGATGCCAGGTAGTTCTCTGGCCAAGGAAGAGTCAATGCCAACAGGGTAGCTGGTGATGAGGTTGGTAGGGAACTTACAGGACCTGTCGACTGAGTCCTGAACATTCAGGAACATGGACAGGAACTCACCACTCGTGACCCTGTCTATGTTGTCCGTATTTTGTCTTAAGATAAGGACGAAGTGGAAGGTGATAGCCGACATCTTGACCTCAGCTAGCTCCCAATCGAGACGAAACGAATGACAACCTCAGATAGCCATCGATGCTTCACAACAACAGTTGGGTACTCTTTGAAGAGGAGTTTGACGTTCTCAGGCCGGAGAGCAGAGGCTGGAGGAACTGTTGGAGGCTGGAAAAGTGTTCTCAGAGTAGAGAGGCAAGGAGGAAATGATCAGGAACCTTGAGCTGAGAAAGTCTCATTGCGCTTGGATGTTTTTGCACTGTGACTGCAGTATATGTGGAGCCTGGGTATCTATGATTGGTCAAATAGTGGCCAAGCTTCCTCAGATGGGATGTCATCATCACTGAGCACTAAGTTTACCTCAAGATCAGTGGGGGTGGCAGGTCTAGAGTATTCCATATCACAGAGCGTTGGCAAAATCTTCACCATTGAAGTGGAGTTGGTGCATGCACTCAGGCAGAGTGACGAAGCTATGATGATACTACACATCAAGCTCCTCGCACTGCGCATGCGCAGACACGAGAAATTTCAACCAGAGGGGACTGGCTGGCTGATTGAGTTTTTGTATAAAAAATTCTGAGAAAGTCAAAAAACCCTTAAATTCCCAGGTGACACTATACTAAACACTAGGTCTTGCTACAACCCTCTGCCAAGGCTGGTGGGTGGCAGCTTGCTAGATCCTTCAGAATTTCGTGAAACACAGGAGAGCTTTCTCAGGGGTTTCTTTACTTGCCGCGAGCGCCACCTGTTGTCCTTGTTGTGGAGTATTTTGTAAAGTCTACCTCTTGTTGAATGAAGCAGCCTCTTTGCTGGATTTTCATCGAGTTGGTGAGGAGGTTTATCTACACAAGATACAACAGTCTGTTGTCTCAGGGACCAGGGTATCTGTATCATGAAATCCTGCTCCCAGCAGCACATTCAGTGTCAGCCTGGAAAAATGTTGAATCACCTTAACACTTTAAGTCGGAGATTTTCTACTTCACTATGTTTTAGATAACATCAAACGATTCTATTTAGCTTTGGAGAACCAACTAGTAATGAAGGGGTTCATGAAAGCTACATCTTAACCACTCTACTTCGAAACGACTCTCCAAAGTTAGAGATCATCCTGATATGATAGGAATAAATAACAGTAGATGCAATAGATGCGAGTTTCAGGGCTCACTGGAGTCGAACTCGGTCCAAACGATAACTACATTGGAAGACGAAAAAGAGCACGTGCTTGTATTAGAATGATTGTTTTATATCTGGTTCTTTTGTGCTCGTCTTTAGTATTTCTGAGTGGTCCTTTTAGAGTCTGAGGAGTTATAAAACAATGATAAAAGACGATATAAACCCTGAGTGGGGTGGCTAAACATATCAGTACGTGAGCAATAACCCCAACCACCCCTTGGATATAAACCTTCACTGGCTCAATCTGATTGGAGCGATGTAATTACCCACTAAACCACCAGGCACCAGAATTTGATTATGTGGTTACCACCCAGCATCCTAAATGGTTTCCTGGTGTACAGGAAACCATTAGGCTTGTCATTGGGTGTAGAGTCACCCACAGGTAGAAGGAAGAGGAAAGAATGATGGAAAGAAAGACGAAAGAGGGAGTGTAAAGTCACCCGTAGGCAGAAGAACGAGGAAAGGATGAGTAAACAAAAACAGAAGAGGAAGGAAGGAATGGAAGGAGAGGATAAGGAAGATACCCGAGAGCAGGACTATATCGAGTGAGTGGATGGTGAGCGCCCCCACCTACCACATACATGACAGTATTGTGATACCAGCTCTAACGTATGGTAGTGAAGCTTGGACCTTGTTGGAGGGACAGAAGTCGGGGGTGGGAGCAGTGGAAATGAGTTATTTGAGAGGAACATGTGTAGTCACATGGAGAGACAGATTGACAAATGTGGATGTGAAGGAGCGTTGTGGTGTGGATGTGGATGTGATAGGAAGCATTAGAAGAAACACACTGAGGTGGTTTGGCCATGTGGAGAGGATGGAGAGTGAGAAACTGACGAGGAGAGTGTATGTGAGTGAGGTGGAGGGGGGAAGAGGGAGGGAGAGACCAAGGATGAGATGGAGGGATGGAGTGGAGAGGATATGAGAGAGGGGTGTGTGAGCTGGAAGCAGGGCAGTGAAATAGCTGGGGACAGGGCTACATGGAGGCGATTTATTTCTGGCCATCCCTTACAGGATTGAGGCGTCTTTCAAACGCAGTGTTTCCGGGCATCTCGAAAAGAACGGATCTTGAATTTGGCTCTCTTTTGTATTTTTTTCTTTTTTTGAAGGAACGTTTTGCGGGCTCTTTTCCTTTGGTTCCTTCTTTCTTGCATAATATAACAGTATATCTATCTATCTATCTCTATATCTATCTATCTATCTATCTATCTATATATATATGTGTATGTGTGTGTGCGTGTATATATGGAATGACCCACAGAAAGACAGATAATGAGATAGATTCATATATATATATATATATATATATATATATATATATATATATATATATATATATATATATATATATATGCACACACAGTAGATATAGGCTATACAATAGAGACGGTGGTTTATCAGAATACTAATATAATGATTAACGAAAGTTTTCTTCCAGTATACTGTATTAATAAATATTCTTTTTGTCCAATTAGCTTCATGATTTTGCCCACAGTTTCACTTGTTTAAGAAGCCATCTTTCTTTTCCCACAGATCACTGATAGTGTTGCCCTTTGCTAGCTCTAGAATTTTTGACCCGGAAACTTCAATTCGTTTAACAGGCCAGAGAAACCTGAGGAGTTTAGGAAAGTGCAACACGCTATTTCTTTTGAAAGAGCAAGGAATGCAGGAAAAGAAAAAGTTCTTACGAGGTCTGTGCTCTGATGGTCATCAACGCAACGAGGTGTTGCCGCTTTGAACCTTAGTGTAAAAGCTAAGGTCTCATGTGTCGTGAGTGCTTTCTCGCGTTTGTGTGTGTGTGTGTGTGTGTGTGTGTGTGTGTGTGTGTGTGTGTGTGTGTGTGTGTGTGTGTGTGTGTGTGTGTGTGAGAGAGAGAGAGAGAGAGAGAGAGAGGGGTTGGGGAATCTACGGCATAACTGATTAACGTTTGATCATGTAAATTACATCATACTGGAATAAAAATTTTATATTCATTCAAGTGTAATCGAGAAATGATAAAGAGGAAAGTTGGTAACGTGAAGGTGAATGTGGGTAGCAGTACACTGAAGTGTGACGGATGGAAAGAGAAGAATGGAAGTGTATATAAATGAGAGGGTGTGACAGAAGGGAGTGAGGGTGGAGAGTGATGGGACATGAGGTGGGGACGGAGGCGACCGAGGGTTGTGATGGACTAGAGATATCACACTCAACATCTATCTATCTATCTATTGTTTGACACCACAATCCCGCAAAGGGTGGCCATTTGACACTGAGTTAGTTGTTTTACAGGGAGCGGCACCAACCCTCCACCAACCCACTTGTTGACACGTAAGGAACACGTATGGTTTGGTTATATGGTTACCACCCAGCGTTGTAAATGGTTTCTTGGCTTACAGGAAACCATTTGGCTTGTCACTCAATGTAAAGCCACCTGTAAAGGAAAGAAAAGGAATAAGAAGTGACAGGAAAGATGGGAGAAATAGGAAGAGAGGAGGGCAGGCACAGGAAAAGAATGATAAAAGCTAAGGAAGTTATGGTGGTGAAAATTGATGGGGATATTTTACTGAAGTTTCTGAAGGTTGATTCTGTTCTTAAAATTAGGAAAAAGTGGTCGAGCAATATAATATGGATCTTGAACCACTCTTCAACAACAACAACAACATTTAAACAGCTTTCAAATGAACTGCTTTTCAATGTTTTACATACTCAAAAGGGAATAGATTTCTGGATGAAGGCAATTTTCCCTCGGGTCAATAAGACTGTCAGGTCGTAGTCAGAATATATACTAAAACCTAATAATATTCCTTAACCCGCGCCGTCCCGAGGACGTACTTCCACGTCCTCACGTTTTGTCACAGCCAGTCCCGAGGACGTACTTCAACGTCCTGCAATTGCAAGGTTCATAATTTCCACAAATTTCAAAATTCGCGGGAGATTTTCGTTTCGCCCGGGTACCCAAGCCTCCCCTACCTGCCGCCAGGCGGGCAGCGTCCTAGACCCCGCGTGACCCGCGCTCACCCTTGTCTCGGTCACTCACCTGCCAGCAGTGACCCAGGTCAGACATGGCGCGGAAAGGTCTCTCAGATGAGCAAATTGCATCCGTCCTGGAAGCCTTCACTGGAGACAGTGATTCTCCACTGATGATGATGTGGTGGATCGCGATTACGTCCAGCCAGAGGAAGAAATAAGTAGCAGTGATGAGGAGGTCCCTTCGCCCCCGAAAATCGCGGTATGTGACATACCGTAAGGCAAGGGAAGGCCAGGGCTGCTCCCCAACCACGTGCACAGCTATCTCTCCATCACGATTCTGATCAGGACGAGGATGAGGACGATGAGGATGACGGAGGGCTAGGACGTGATATCGCCGAGTGGCTGGGAAAGGAAAAAATATCACCACGTGGATCAGAAGGTGGGGCGAGACGACACCTAAGGTATGGTTCAAGTACTTTGTCTGGGGAAGTAGCAAGTGGTGTGGTGGGATTGCTGGGAGAAAGGGAAAGTGTTGTGGCGGCAGCGCGGGGTGAAAGTGAGAGTGGTGGGGGTAGTGCGGGGTGAAGGGGCCATTGGTGGGAGGGAGGCAGCACGAGCACGTGGTGCTCGTTGGCCTAGGGGAGAGGAGGTTGAGTCACTCCCCAGCACTTCTGCCCCTGAATATGCCCAAACTTCCTCCCCACAGCCCCAGGATGTGGGGAAAGTAAAGAAAGGGAAGGGAAAGGGTAAAGGAAAAGGGAGAGGGAAGAGAAGTGCGAGTGATGAGAGGCGCCGCTCACCACCCTCCCCCAACCTCCCCCACCACCCTCACCTCCCCACCCTGACGAAGGGGACGATGGTGACGTGGCTGGAGACGGTGGTGTCACGTGGAACTGGGAGGATGGGGAGTAATTTTACTCCCCATCATTCACCAGTTCACTGAGGAGTGGCGGTCAGGTTGCACGGCTCCAGGTGTAAATGCTGGGTCGTCACGTTTAGATTTTTTCAATTTGTTTTTTGATGAGGCGTTTGTTGGGCGCATAGTAGAAGAGACAAATATATTTTCACAATCCCAGCGCCTTGAAAGTGAACGCCTAGGAACCACTAGCAAGCATGCAGAACAGTATGACTTTCCCGTGACTATATCAGAGATGTTCCTATTTTTGGCCCTGGTAATCTTGATGGGTGTGGTGAAGAAAATCAGATTCCTGCCTATTGGACAACGGACCCAATCATCCTAACACCTTTCTTTGGAAAGGTGATGGGTCGTAATAGATTTCAGTTTATTCTCGGCCGCCTCCACTTTTTTGATGCAGATGATCCAGCCAATGCAAATAACACCGATAAAATGAGGAGAATTAGGCTGGTATTTGATCATTTACGGGAAATGTTCCGCCTCCTCATTTTATCCCTACAGAGACCTCGTCATAGACGAGAGTCTTGTGTTGTGGAGAGGCAATATTTCCTTTAGGCAGTATATACCCAGCAAGAGACACCGTTTCGGGTTCAAGATCTTTGTTATGTGTGACTGTAAGACCGGTTATGTGCAAGACATAGTCTTGAACACGGGCGCACAGACAGATATAATAGAAGATCGGAGTATAGGACTCTCTGGGGCCGTGGTGAAGACAATGATAGAAGAGTACCTTCATCGTGGTCATGTTTTGTACCTGGACAACTGGTACACTAGCCCTCTTCTCGCTAGGTTCCTCCACCAACACGACACCGGAGTCTGTGGTACAGTCAAGAGAAACCGTCGCCATATGGTCAAGATAGGGAGGAAACTTGACAAGAACGAGGTGGTTTTCTTCCAGGCCAATAATATCCTTGCCACCCTGTGGAACCACAACAGGGAAGTTTGCCTCCTATCAACTGTTCACAGCCCCCTGATGCACCGCACAGACTCCGTGGATCACCGTAGCGAGAGGAGGCGCAACGTATGGAAACCAGAGTCTGTACTTGCCTATAATCTGAACATGAGGCAAGTTGATCAGTCAGACTCGATGATTTCAAGTGTTGACTGTGCCAGGACAACGATGAAGTGGTACAAGAAACTCTTTTTCCACTTGCTCGACATCACGGTCCTGAACGCCCACTACCTGCACGCAATGACCACCGGAGTATCCGAGACCTTTGAGGGGTTTGTGAGGGAGCTGGCACGTGAAATAATCGCCAAGCATGCCCAGGAAAGACTCCCACACCGCCCCCGCGCCCCCCGTGCTGCTCAGACTCCCCTACGTCTTGCAGCCCGCCACTACCCCAGCGCAATCCCTTCCGAACCAAACCGTCGTAGAACCCCAGCGTCGCCATGTATGTAAGCACTCGACAGTCAGACCATCAACTCAGAGAAAAGACACAAGATACGAGTGTGTCGAGTGCAATGTTGCGTTGTGCCTTCAGCCTTGTTTCAAGGAATATCATAATCTCGTACACTTCTGAAACTGTGTGGGAAGGCGAAATGACGCTCATGATAATGGTAAGGCCAGTCAGTAGGTGCTAAGTCAAATATAAAGTTGAAACGGGTGTTATTTTTTCAGAAAAGTAATGTATAAGATGAGAATTAGTGTAAGTGGAAAGAATTGTTATCAAAACTACACCCACTGTGTAAATCTGGTCAGTAAATATGTGATAGCAAGGAAATAAAGTGGAAACGGGTGTAATGTTAGCATGAATAAAACGTATAAGTTGAACATTACTGTAAGTTGTCATAATTGATGTCACGAGTACACCCACATTCTGGTCAGTAAGTATGTGATAGGAATTATATACAGTGGATGATGTTGTAATGTTAGTAGTAAGGTATTTTATAAGTTGATTACTTGTGTAAGATGAAACAAATGATATCGCGATAACACTCCCTGTGTAAGTACGCGCAAATATGACGCTAAGTTCCATCGTACGTTCAGAAATGATGTAATATCAATTATATCAAGTGTTCACATGTGCAATGTTAGTGTAGAATAATTATATAAGTAAAAAAATAGGTTGTAAGTTGAATTAGTTGTCATAGCGACTTCACCGTGTGTGTTACTATGCGCTAATATTACGCTATATATATTTACGTAAGGCCTGAAATAATCTCAAAACAGTTATATAAAGTTGAAAAGTGTATAATAATATTAGAAAAGTATTATGTTAGTAGAAAAAGCACAATACGAGTTGAAACATCAGTCACAGCGAGTTCACTCACTACGTAATTTAGCGCTAGCATTACGCTAAATGTTATCAAAAGGCCTGTGAATACGTAAAAACAGTTCAATATATTGTAAAATGGTATAATGTTATTGTAGAAGTATTATGTAAGTAAAAAAAATTATATGTATCATGATTTTAGAATGTTAGCGATTCATCGGAACCAAGTTGGCCGATTTTGCTCGTTTCTCACGATGGTACAATGGTTATTTCTGCTCTATTTTTGTATAAAATCCAATATACTCTTTTATCACATGTTTTTATGTTTGTAATAAATTCATTTCTACTTACTTTCATTGGTTTCCCAAACTTATAATACCATAGAAAACGTTTGATGCTCACACCGCATAGGGAGAACACGGGGCCAGGTGGGACCATCGCATACCTGGTTAAGCTAATTAGGGACCCCAGGGACCACTTTCTTTGCCACCGGCCATTGTTTCTGACCAAAAGCGAAAGTTTAAGCAAAAAAAAAAAGGTCGAAAATTGCCCGGGATTGGGGGGTACCAGTGGTCGAAAAGTTGCCGGGACGGGGCGGGTTAAAGAAAGGCTATACAATTACGTAGACGAGAAGGTATGTAACGCTTAGATGCACAGTATTTATTGTTCATAATTGTTAGGGCAACATTATTATGCGCCACAGTACTAAAGGGACGTACACTGAAGACCAGAACTCTTAGTTCCCCGTACCTGGCCGTGAATCACTGTTGGGTGTCCCACACAGAATCCCTCCCGCCGCGCAGCATACTCTGGAGCCAAAGACGGTTGGAAAGTATAGCACCAGTAAAGTGCGCTTTGTAAGCGCGTGATGAGCGAGAGGGTGCCATGTTTTCACAACTTCCCTCTAATCCCCGATTTTTAACTGCTTGAGTTGATGCCAAAAACATAGTGATACGACGGAAAATCTTTTTAAATTTGATTTCGTAACTGAGGCGTTCACCAATTTGAGCCGAAAGCTCCCTTGGAAAACTCGAGATTCCAATTTGTTCCTACTCACTTATGGGTGAGGTTTGAGTTGGTAACAAAATTATTTGAATGAATACATCACATGCAGAAAGAATTTCAACTCCACTTCACATACGAGTAAAGTTATTAGCTTCTGCTTAGCCTGACGGTCGGGTCAGGCAAGGCAGGGCCGGACCTGACCGGGCCGCTTATTTTCAAACTTAAGTGAGAGTAAACATCACTCGCTCGCTCGTAACAACGTAATCAAAGGAAAATGAGCTAAACATATTACAAGAAAGATCGAAAAAGGAAGACAAAGTAGATTCTGTTGGATGGATGCATGGCAGTTATGTGGAAATTGCTTTTTGTTGGTCATCACGGCCTTCCCCCGTTCAATTGCCACATCGTTCAAACCTATCTCAGTCTTTCTCCTTTTACCGTGTCTAACCACATGCCACCATCTTAAGTTCTGGCTTTCACTTCAAGCAACCATAACTTCACCACAAGCCTCTGCAATCAACCCACTACATCACCACCAGCCCTAACCCCTATCACTTTGACACGTCATCCAGAAACATATCACAGGACCTACATGTTTCACCCTGAGAGAACCCGGATATCAGAGGCTGGTGAGCGAGTGGCATCAAAGGATCCCTCGCCCAGACTGGTAGGTTTCAGCCGGGTAAAAAAAAAAATATATATATCCTGGCGGAGAGAGAGAGAGAGAGAGAGAGAGAGAGAGAGAGAGAGAGAGAGAGAGAGAGAGAGATGTGGCGGAACGTAATCTGAATGTGCCGAAAGATAATTTTACTTGTGTCTTTCAAAACATTAACAACACAGATCACCCTTAAAGTATATCTCAAAATTATTTAGTAACATGAATGTATTATAAGCTGCACATTTATATGATTAGCGACTCTATTTCTAAAACCGAAGTCGAGGAGAAAGCGAGCACCGGTTGAAGTTTTTCCATTGTATTAATGAGAAGCAGATTGTTCTCTGCCATGAAACTCTGCTTGTAAATCCGTCATAAATCTGTGAAAGGAAGACTAGTTAACTGGACCATGATATAAAGCAGTCGTGACTTATTAGGCGAAAACTAAAAAATATAAATGAAAACCAAAATAATTCTTTCAGATCATTATGAAGGAAAAGTCGCACACACACATACACACACACACACACACACACACACACACACCCACACATATATATATATATATATATATATATATATATATACTATCTATCTCTCTATATATATATATATATATATATATATATATATATCTATCTATATATATATATATATATATATATATATATATATATATATATATATGTGAGCCCCTGTGGAACAGTGGTAAAGTGTGCGCGTTCGTACTCTGAAGAACGAGGGTTCGCGCCCCGCCAGGTAATAAAGTTTGAGAGCGTTCTTCTGGCCACGTGGTGTTTGGCGGACATCAGGGGTGCTGTAGTTGAACGTAGGCGCATGCTATTAGTATGCTTGCACCCAGTC
>NC_137041.1:27061676-27229176 GCF_032717465.1 Coenobita brevimanus
TCCTCCTTTCATACACCCTTCCAAACTCCTCTATCAACTGTTTCAATCTCTCCTCCGAATCAGCCACCAGCGAAGTATCATCCGCAAACAGCAGTTGATTCAGCTTCTACTCTCTACCATCAACATGCACCAGACTCAAGCCTCCACCTAACACTCTTGCATTCACCTCCCATACAACACCATCCATATCAATATTAAACTACCAGGGCAACATCACACATCGCTGCTGCAGTCCCGCTCTCATGGGAAACCAATCACAGTATTTCTCACTCTTACACATGCTCTACTATTTACATAAAAACTTTTTACTCCTCTTAACAAGATACCACCAAGTCCATTCAGTCTCAAAATAGTCCAAAAAGCCTCCCTGTCAGTTCTATCATACGCTTTCTCTAAATCCCTGAACGCCCAAAACACATCCTTACTTTTAACCAAATACTTTTCACACACTTGCCTTACAGCAAACACCTGATCCACACGGCCCCTCCCTCTCCTAAAGCCACAATGCTCATCATCAATCATTCCCTCTGTACCCTCTCAAACTCTCTAACTTAACTTTCTGCTATACACCTTACCTACAACACTCAACAGACATATACCCCTAAAGCTAGTACATTCATATTTATCACCCTTACCTACAGTACAGTATATACAGAAAAACCACACAAGCACTTGCCCAGTCATTCAGCACCATACCGCTCACAAAACACACATTCAGGAATCATACTAACCACTCAACAATAGGCAATCCACCACCTTTCAGGTATTCCACAGCACACCCATCCATACCTGCAGCTTTCCCTGCTTTCATCTCCTTTACTGCTTCCTGCACTTCCTCCATCATGATCAATGCATCATTCAACTCTCCCAGTACATTAATTTCATGTACCCTTCCATCTGCCACACTCTCAGCCTCCCTTTCCTCCTCTACATTTAACAATGTTTTAAAATACTCTGCCAATATCTTCCTTACTGCATCCCTCTCAATTAACATTACTGCATCTCTGCTTTTACTCGCTCTTCCTTCCCTGGCTCTCCCTTTCACACCCTTTTCACTTCCTTCCAAAACATTTTCTTATCCTGTTGAAAATTCTCAGTCAACTGCCTACCCCACCTCTCATCTGCTGCTACTTTAGCATCACGCACAACCCTTCTCGCCCTATTCCTCTTTTCCATATACCTCTCATATGACACATCATCCTTCCTCTGCAGCCACACTTCATATCCAAACTTCTTCTCAGCCACAGCTATATTTACTTCCTCACACCACTATTCACTACCATTTCTTACACCACCACCCACTCATCTCACACCACACACCTCATCAGCATGCCCCACCACTGCACTCGTACCCTTTGGATTGCGAGCCACAACTCAGGCTGTGCTGGCCGCGCATCACCATTAACTACTCTACCCCTACACAAACTTGCACGTGGAACAATGCAAAGACGGAGAGGGAGAGAGAGGTTTGTCCACCAGATGATGGCCCGGATAATTATCTTCAAGGTTATAGCAAACAAAAACTTTTTTTTTTTTTTTATAATTTTTTCACTATTCCTCTATGCAAACTTACACATGGCCCTACACGAAGACGGAAAGAGACTTTTTTTTTTTTTTTTTTACCAGATGATGCCCTGGATGTTTATCTTCAAGTTTATAATAAACAAAACCTTTTATTTTTTGCATTTTTTTGCGTGCCACGGGGTGGGATAAAAAAGGTAAATGTGCAATCCACGGGTTAAACAATAGCCATTCCTCCTCCACACTGCCATTTTCCTGATCTTTCACTGCGTTCCACTCATCTTCCAACTTGTCCTGACTCTCAGTCATTTTCTCTCTTTTATCGATCTCACTCACTTTCAAAGCTTTCCTGCCACACCAAACTCTCCTTGCTCTCACCCACTTCATACCTACTTTCAACTTTCCCTCCACCAGGCCATGATCAGACATACCTCCACCCTCCCCTCTAAAAACTCTCACATCCAACAATCTTTCTCCTACATTCCTGGACAAAACCACATAGTCCATCAATGTTCTATCAAAAACCCTTCCACCCTCCTGTCTCACCCATATATACTTTCATCTGTCTTCTCAGACAAGGTATTTCCAATCACCATCCCTCGCTCAACACATCCCTAGCGTTTGTTCCCCATTTTCATTTCTTCCATGCACACCATGCATACCAACAACACCTTCAACTGCTATATTTTTCACTCTAGCAATGAAATATCCCATCATTATCACATTCACATTTGCCTCCAAACTCTGCAGACACTTATCAACATCATTCCAGAAAGACTCCCTCTCTTCTGCATCCCTTTTACTATCAGACCCATATGCACTCACAAATACCCACAACTCACGTCCAAATTTCTTTTTCACCCACATCAGTCTCGATGATACCTCCTTCCATTCAGTCACACACTGCTGCACTTCCAGGCTTACTAACAAGGCCACACTTTCTCTTGCCCTTCCTTTATCAACACCTCATATCCTTCCATTCACATCCTAACTTAGGCTCACGTTTCTCTTTCATCTGTACTTCACTCAAAGCTAACACATCCAACTTTTTTCTCACAAACATTCTCCAGTCTCCTCCCTTTTAGCCTCAGTCATACTACATCCATGCACATTCATAGACCTAAACAGGGTTCGGGGATAACTCAGTTCCCCATCCCTTTCTATGCCCTGTCTCATTGTAGGAACTTAAAAAAACAGAAGAGGGGACCATGATAATATACAGTACATCCCCCTAGTATGCGCCTATATGGGCGGTAGAGGACGTTGCGTACTAGGAATTCGCGTAATGTGAATACATAAATTTATGGGAAAAATTACATATGGGCAGCACCCCCCCTTCATGAGCAACCCTTAAGACACCTTTCAGGCCTAAGTATTGTACTATACAGGGAAACTATTTAAGACATAATACCTAAGATAAAGTAAACCAACAGGATTGTGGCTTTACTAGGTAAATCAACATGGATATGGCTTAACTAAACCAACAAGAATATGGCTGCTCACCTTTACATGTTATCGCTTCCTGGGGGGGGGGGGCAATGTCGCATACTCAGGGTAACGCTGGATTTGGGCCACTCTTCGCTGCCCGTCTCGCTTACAAGGAATTCAATTCATGTACTAATAAAAAATGCACTAAAATATAACAAAAAATAGGTCCTCCCGTACACGGGGGATCGCGTACTTGGAACTCACGTACTGTGGGATGTACTGTACTCACAACAAGTTTGGTGACCCTGCCAGGAGAGCTCTGTGACATAATGTTGGTAACCTTGGCCAGATACACAGTGCTTACTTTTACGTACTTAACCTTAATCAGTAATCATTGCCCTAATGAACGATAGTGGTGTTAGAACATTTTTGGATTGTAAACCTCATCTTCCCACATGAAAACACTCACAAGATGCAAGCTCATATTGCTTGCCAAGGCCTTACAGTTGCGAATTTCTTCCACAATCACTAAGATTGATTTACATGATCTAATATTGGACACCATGTTTAGGCACAGTGTTGATACTGAGAATGAGTCCCCCATAGTCAGTCCTGAGCCACCTAGTGACAGTCATACTGCACAGGGCGTTGGCCCTGAGGTTTTGGAGCTGGAGATACCTGCTTCCAGTGTTTATTCTGCTCAGATTATTGATGACAAAGCGCTACTTGAGCTAGCAAAAATTACTTTGAGAGAACTAGAAAAACAAGCTCATATGAGACAAAAGCGATTTGGACCATGAATGCAGAATGAGGCACACTGAGAGTTAACCTCGTGCTCATAGTTCGTCTACCAGGTAATCTTTAATGAGCATGATGTCACTAAGTAATTCCAAATGTTTGAAAAGATGGCAGGTCATCTCTGTTGGCCAAAAGACTATTGGATAGTATTGCTGCTGAGTGTTTTGAAAGGAAAGACTCAAGAGGCTATCGGTTGATGAATATGCTGACTATGATTGTGTGAAAGATACCATTCTCAAGGCATATGAATTTGTGCCAAAGGCATATAGGCTTCAATTTAGATCCATCTTCAAACAGAAAGATCAGAAACATGTGGAATATGCTCGAGTATTCCCAGATTTATTTGATCACTGGTTGCATTGTTTGGAAGTTAAAGATTTCTCTAAACTGAGAAACCTCATGATCTTGAAGAACTTTACTGGTAACATAATTAAGGATATTGCTACTCACCTGGTACAGAAAGATTTTGATACCCTAGTTGAGGTTGCTGTTGTCACAGATAATTACAATATAATTCATAATCACCAACGTAAGCCTCAGTCATTATTTGTTAAGGGTAGGAGAGTGGACCAACCAGTTTTTGTGAGCCCTACCTCTTGCAAAGGCAAGTTAATGTCAAGTGACACTACTGTTACCAGTGAGTCAGGAAAAAGTGTCAGATTTTGCCAATATTGCAAGAAACCGGGACACTTGGAGGATTGGTGCTGGAAGAAATGTGGGCAAAGTTCCAAAGCGAAACCTATTACTCTGGTAATCTTTTGACACCAACAGAGAGAAGCCACCCACAGATAGCATTAGCGGTAGTCAGACGCCCGCCCAGCAGGTGCATATTATTGATTAATCCAGAGTGGAGCTGTCAATGGTTGATTGACAGACTCCTGTTGAGCCGTTGTTTGACAGTAGTAAGACTGGAGTAGTGCAGCAATCAGGATCAAGTGAGAATGCTAATAAGACTCCATCAGAGTGTCCTCTCCTAGGCAGCATAAAAGGTGACTCCTCCCCAGATAAGTTATTTGCTAATTTTATTTCTAAAGGGTTAGCTTCAATTGATGGAGAAGGTGGTATGGAAGTCACTATACTTAGAAGCACATGTGCTTCACAGCGACCAATGTTGAAGGGGCTAGTTGATGCAGCTGCCCTTAATGAATGTGTCTTGTTGCAGGGTGTAGCCGAGTCTGTATCTATCCACCTAATTGAGATGAAGCTCCATTCAGAGTTTGTGTGTGTGTGTGTGTGTGTGTGTGTGTGTGTGTGTGGTTATTTGTTGTTGTGGTCCCGGCTGCGTGTGAAGCTATTTCTTATCGTCATTCATCATTGCTCCCTTTCACTTTGTAATCGCTCTCTCTCTCTCTCTCTCTCTCTACATATAGTCAATGCCAAGTTGCAGAAGCCATCGTTCAAAATGTTTAGTAGTGGTTCCTTCACTGAAAATAAAACAAAGGCGAGCCTAATAATAGATACGTTCATTCCAAATGAGAGAAGACTAACATACAGTACACAGGAATTATGAAAGAAAAAGAAAACATATTGTAAAAAGAAGACGAATAAGGGGAAACAAGATTAAGACTGACAGAATGTGGTGAATGGGAGACTGTGAAAAAGCGATATTCCGCAAGGGAACAAATGGTAGCCGCTTACGCTGCTGCATATAGTGCCTTGTTTCTGCCAGATAATATATATATATATATATATATATATATATATATATATATATATATATATATATATATATATATATAGTTACATAGCCTGTGATTTCATCATCCCTTGTATAATTCTAACTTATGATACAATTTTGTTCACGATTGCATCATCCTTTGTATGATCCTAATGTACAGTATGCTGCATGTTTGTTCACGATTCGCCACGTGGCTTCCATAGTGACCAGGCTTGCGTGTTCTACCTCACTCCCCCCTTCTCCCCCTTATAGTAGAGTAAGTCGTTCTTTCTGTTGTTCAGAGCAGAAATGTTAACTCTTTGTCCCCTATGCCTTCATTTCCGCGTCCTTTTTACAAGTTGAATCAAGCTCTGCCGGCCCCCTATATAATGAGCTCAGTCTCTGCATTAGTTGCCACTTAGATCTACTCCTCATTTTGTTCACATCTCTGTCCTCCCCTGTTCAGTATATTATTATTTTTGTGAGTGCTCAGGAAATCTCCAGCCATCTAGCTGCTGTATAATTTGAGTATAAGTGTTATTACCATTTTTCTTGTACTGTATAGCCTAAGGCGTTAATTCGTAAGCCTGGTAAACTTTTTGTGATTCATATTGGTTCCATACTGTCAGCCAGTATTAGTAATATTTTGTATCTGTAATAATATTGTATCTTGCTTTAACACAGCATTATCCGGTTTTCTCATTTATCAGGGCTGGCTTAGATAATTTACCCTTGCTAAATTCATGTTAATAGAGGCTATTGCGGTTAACCATATAAGTAAACCTGTTTTGCCATTACATTATCCTTATGAGTCCTGAATGTTTAGTTTTTAGTTTGAGCATTAAACTTTAAGTTGTAATTTTACCTAAGTCTTTTGTTTTGAACCTGGAACTTTGCGGGACAGTAGTGATTTTAGTATTCTCACTTGAAGTGTTTATTATCTCTCTCTGTTCCGTAACATAATTTGGCGACCTCTTATCAGGATATTCGGGATATTATCATAAGGATATTGCTTGATATATTGTGACTGTGATTTATTCATGATGTCTACTATTACTACTCTTGATGAAGCCAAAGATTTTTTGTCAAATATGCAAACAGTGTGTGATGTAGAAAACAGAACAAAGAATGAACTTAAGCTTGTTGCTCAACAATTGGGAATTGCTGTTCACTCTCATCATTCTAAAGATCAAATTGTTGGCATGATTAATAAAAGCTTGTTTAATGTAACTCCTCCAGATGAGCAAACGCAGATTGAAATAGCTAAGTTTCAGCTAGCCCTGCAGGAGGCTCGTGCTAAGGAGGCTGAGTTTCAGGCACGTGCTAAGGAGGCTGAGTCTCAGGCTCGTATTCAGAAGGCACAAAATGAACTTGCTAGGATTCAGGCAGACCATGAGTATCACATGAAACAAGGTGGAACTGGATCATCTAGCTCTGATGATTTTGATGTGGCTAAAAATGTTAAACTTGTCCCTCCTTTTAATGAATCTGATTTAACAAAGTATTTTCAGTTGTTTGAGAGGGTAGCTTCAGGTTTTAATTGGCCCAGAAAGTATTGGCCAGTACTCCTTCAGAGTGTTCTCACCGGTAAAGCTCAAGTAACTTATGCATCTTTGCCTCAGGATCAATCTGATAATTATGATGTAGTTAAGAGTTTGATTCTTAAGGCCTATGAGCTTGTTCCTGAAGCCTATAGAGTAAAATTTAGGACAACTTTTAAGCAAGATAAGCAATCCCATGTTGAGTATGGAAAAATCAAAGAAGATCTGCTAGAGCAGTGGTTAAATTCTAAGAATGTAAATTCTGATTTTGATCAATTTAAGCAGATTAGTTTGCTGGAGGACTTCAAAAGGTGTATTAATAAAGATGTAAGCCTATATCTTGATGAGAAAAGAATAGATAATTTGTCTGATGCTGCAGTTTTAGCTGAAGAATATGTTCTCACTCACAAGAGATATTCTAAAGAAAAAAGGAAAGCAGAGAGTAAGTACGTTGCCTCTACTCAGAGTACAGGTAACAGGAAAGAGAATGAAGATGATGTTTCTCAGGAAGTAAATACCAGATCCACCTCTAGATTTCAGAAAAGTAAATGTACTTATTGTAGTAAGCTTGGTCATACTACGGAGAAATGTTTCAGGAGACAGCGTGATATGAACAAAAAGGAGTCTTTAAATATTCAGTCAATTGGTCTAGTGTCCACCCTTGAGAGTTCCCAGAATTCTTTAACCGAGTTAACTGAACCTGCTTTGAGGGGTAAATTAAATTCTCATGATGAAGCTCCTCTTTTGAGCAGTAACGTGGGTGACACTCTCAAGAGTTCATATGCTAATTTCCTGTCTGATGGTTTTGTCAGTCCTCTCGACAGTAATGACAGGAAATCAGTTAAAATAAATCGTGATACAGGTGCTTGTCAATCCCTTATGCTGACCAGTGTTCTAGGCTCTAATGTTAATTCCTCTGATGAAACTGTAATCTTACAAGGTGTAGGGAATAATTACTTCTCTGTCCCTCTGTGCAGAGTGAATTTAGAGTCTGGTTTTGTTAATGGTTCCGTTATGGTTGGGTTGGTTGAGACACTCCCAATGTCAGGTGTAACTTTCTTACTTGGAAATGATATTGGTGGAAGTCAAGTGTGTCCAGCTTCTCAGTTGTCTAGTGAACCAGTGACTGCGACCCAGGATTGTGATGTCCCTGATGTGTTCTCTGGATGTGCGGGCACTAGGGCTAAGTCTAAAGTTACTGGTGACTTAGAGGATAATGATGATGATGAAGTCATCCTAGCTGACATTTTTCTTGCTAATTTGGACCATTCACCAGATGAGGCAGTACCCCGTAGTGTTGATAATTTGTCTCGTCAAGAGTTGGTTGAGTTGCAGGTTGCTGACCCTGAGTTGAAAGGTCTAGCTAACTCTGCTTGCAGTGAGGAAGAGTCAGCTGGTGCTTCTACTTCTTATTATATAAAGTCAGGAGTACCTATGAGGAAGTGGAGACCCCCAACAGCATCAGCCAACTGTGAATGGGAGGTTGTACATCAAGTTGTCATCCCTCGTGTTTGTAGGCAGGATATCATTAGAGTGGCTCATGATTCCAGTTTGGCAGGACACCTTGGAGTGAGGAAGACTGTGGCACGCATTTTGAAACACTTCTACTGGCCAGGTATCTTCAGAGATGTTTCCTGGTATTGTAAGTCTTGTCACACCTCTCAAGTTGTGGGGAAGTGTAATCAGACCGAAAAGGTTGCACCTCTAGTTCCCATTCCTCCTTTTGAGGCGCCATTCACCCGTGTGTTGGTGGATATTGTGGGCCCTCTTCCTAAGACTTCTTCAGGATTTTCTTATATGTTGACCCTGATTGATATGGCTACTCGTTATCCTGAAGCCATTCCACTTAGAAATATCTCAACAAAGAACGTGGTTAAGGAAATGCTAGGGTTCTTCATCAAGTTTGGTCTGCCCAAGGAGGTACAGTCAGACCGAGGATGTAATTTCATGTCAAATGTTTTCAAGCAGTCTCTGAAAGAGTTGGACATCACTCAGATTACGTCTTGAGCTTACCATCCCCAGACCCAAGGAGCGTTGGAGAGATATCATCAAACACTCAAATCGATGCTCAGGAAATACTGTTTGGAACATCAGAAAGATTGGGATAAAGGTCTTCCATTCGTTGTATTTGCCGCAAGAGAATCTCCAAATGAATCACTGGGCTTCTCACCCTTTGAACTACTGTTTGGACATGAAGTAAGAGGACCCCTAAAACTACTCAAGGAATGCTGGCTGTCGGAGGAAGATGACGTCAACCTGCTGGAGTATGTGATGAAGTTCAAAGAAAGGCTGTCCACTGCTTTACAGCTGGCGAGAGAGAATTTAGGAGCTGCTCAGGAGAAGATGAAGACTTGGTATGATAAGAAGTCCAGGTTTCCACTTTCAGCCAGGAGATCAGGTTTTGATTCTGCTACCAGTGCATGGGCAACCTCCTCAAGCCAAGTTTAGTGGTCCTTATTTCGTGGAGAAGAAACTCAGTGATGTCAACTATGTCATTGCCACACCAGATTGTAGAAAGAACAAGCAACTTTGTCACATCAACATGCTAAAGTTATATCACAGATGTGCTTGAGTGATAGTTTGGGGAAGAATCCTGATATCATGAATGATCTCCAGACTAAGCTTTCCCATCTAGCTCCCGAGGAAAGGCAAGAGTTTTCGGCATTACTGCAGGAGTACCCGTAAGTGTTCCGTGCCACTCCAGGAAGAACCACTGTGTTGATGCATGATGTCGATGTTGGAGACGCAAAGCCAATTAAACTGCCTCCTTACCGTGTGAAACCAGTGAAAGTTCCTCTCATCCAGAAGGAGCTTGGCTACCTGTTGGACCACAAGATGATTGAGCCCTGTCAGAGCGAGTGGAGTTCTCCTGTCACTCTAGTCCCTAAGCCAGGTGGGTCACAGCGGCTTTGCATCGACTACAGACGTGTTAATCAGATAACCAAAACAGACACTTACCCTCTCCCTCGCGTGGACGATTGCATAGACAAGATCGGAAAGGCTAGGCACATAAGTAAGTTTGATTTGTTAAAGGGATACTGGCAAGTACCAATGACTGAACGTGCTAGGGAGATCTCATGTTTTGTAACACTAGGAAAGACTTTTTGCATGTTCTGTAATACCATATGGTATGAAGAATGCACCAGCCACTTTTCAGAAGCTCATGAATGTTGTAACAGAGGGTTTGGCAGGGTGTGTTGTTTATATTGATGATGTATTAATCTTCAGTGACAACTGGAAAGATCACCTATGCCATGTCAGTAAATTTCTTGAGCGTTTGGTTCAGGCTAATCTTGTAGCTAATTTATCAAAGTGTGAGTTTGGTCAAGCTAAAGTTCAGTACCTTGGGTATGTAATTGGTGATGGACACGTTGCACCACCAGGAGCTAAGGTTCAGGTTATAAGTGATCTTCCCAGACCTAAAAGTATGAAAGAGCTACAAAGATTTTTGGGAATGGTAGGTTATTACAGGAGATTTGTTCTTAACTTTTCAATTCTTGTATCACCACTTACAGACCTAATGAAAATAGGAGTTAAATTTGTCTGGACTGATAACTGTGAATCCTCTTTCAGTAAACTTAAAGCTATCCTATTAAGTCAGCCAGTGCTCGCTACTCCAAATTTTGCTACGCCTATTAACCCGCTCCATCCCGACGTTTTTGGACCTTTTTTTTTTTTTGGCTCCAACATCCTCTTTTGGTGAGAAACATCGAAAATTTATAGAGAAATCGCTCACCTGAGGTTTAAAATATCGGATTTAGGTGCGAGTACTTCCTTACCTGACTGGGTTTTCTAACAGGCTGGCACCAAAGAAAACGAGTTCTATGGGAGGGTAACTATTTTATCCACTCATAAACAGTATTTATTTATTTACTTGGTACGAATTTATATGTAGTACAAGAGTATATTGGTTTTCAAACAGTAATATAGGCATTATAAGCATTGTTTCACTCACTAACTCATCACCATTAATGACCTTTTTTTCCCCACATTACCTGATCATCATTTCTGACTGTTTCTTCCTCTAATGCTATGTAAACTTTGTCCTCCACATTGTCATCGATTGGGGAATCACTCTGGCCCTGATTGTCTTAATTGGCCAGGTCACTGGTAACAGGTGAATTGCCGAGACAATGGCATGCAGGGGGGGGGAGAGGTTATGCGGTGTAAGGCATTGTTCCTGCTTGGCATCTTGTAGAGGAATAGAGGAAGGTGTCCCGTGTATACGTGCCAAAAATCACTCGCGAAATCACTCGCGAAAATTGAAAATTGTGGAAATTAGGGATCTTGCAATGTTGCCGCGTTAGTTCATATCGCCGGGACGGCACAGGTTAAGATGGCTGTTGATGCAAGTGATACAGGAGCTGGGGCTGTTTTGCTGCAAGAGGATGATCAGGGTATTGAACACCCTGTATCTTATTACAGTAAGAAGTTCACTCCACCTCAAAAGAACTACTCAACTATTGAGAAAGAGCTTTTGGCCTTGATTTTGGGTTTACAGCATTTTCCATTTTATTTGTGTTCTGGTTTTGACCCCATAGTCATTTATACCGATCATAACCCACTGAAATTCCTTAGTAAGTGTAAAGATAAAAATCAGAGATTGACAAGATGGAGTCTACTTCTTCAGTATTCATTAGACATACAACATGTCAAGGGGAAAGAAAATGTTATTGCAGATTGCTTATCTAGACTTTAGACAGATTGTTTTAGAGTAATAAGAAACTTCCTTTGTAAATTTCTTTCTTTGTGGAGAGGTGTTACATAGCCTATGATTTCATTATCCCTTGTAGCCTATAATTCTAACTTATGATATAGTTTTGTTCATGATTGCATCATCTTTTGTATGATCCTAATGTACAGTATGCTGCATGTTTGTTCACGATTCGCCACGTGGCTTCCATAGTGACCAGGCTTGTGTGTTCTACCTCACTTCCCCCTTCTCCCCCTTATAGAAGAGTAAGTCGTTCTTTCTGTTGTTCAGAGCAGGATTGTTAACTCTTTGTCCCCTATGCCTTGATTTTCGCGTCCTTCTTACAAGCTGAATCAAGCTCTGCCGGCCCCCTATATAATGAGCTTAGTCTTTGCATTAGTTGCCACTTAGATCTACTCCTCATTCTGTTCACATCTCTGTCCTCCCCTGTTCAGTATATTATTATTTTTGTGAGTGCTCAGGAAGTCTCCAGCCATCTAGCTGCTGTATAATTTGAGTATAAGTGTTATTACCATTTTTCTTGTACTGTATAGCCTAAGGCGTTAATTCGTAAGCCTGGTAAACTTTTTGTGATTCATATTGGTTCCATACTGTCAGCCAGTATTAGTAATATTTTGTATCTGTAATAATATTATATCTTACTTTAACTGGACATTATCCGGGTTTCTCATTTATCAGGGCTGACTTAGATAAATTTGCCCTTGCTAAATTCATGTTAATAGAGGCTATTGCAGTTAACCATATAAGTAACCTGTTTTGCCATTACATTATCCTTATGAGTCCTGAATGTTTAGTTGTTAGTTTGAGCATTAAACTTTAAGTTGTAATTTTACCTAAGTCTTTTGTTTTGAATCTGGAACTTTGCGGGACAGTAGTGATTTTAGTATTCTCACTTGAAGTGTTCATTATCTCTCTCTGTTCCGTAACAATATATATATATATATATATATATATATATATATATATATATATATATATATATATATATATATATACAACGATATCGTTTAATTTTCAGATACTGCGCAAAACTTTTATAATGAAGTCCCACTCAGGTGGAATGGTTAAATGGGTGTTTAATCTGGCACAGTAGCAAGGATTGCGAAAGTGGGGCAGAAACCATTGAATCTGATGAGTGAGAGAGAGAGAGAGAGAGAGAGAGAGAGAGAGAGAGAGAGAGAGAGAGAGAGAGATTGAAACTAAGAAAAAGCAAAGATAGGAAGGGGATAAATTATAGAGAGTGGACGGAAAAATATAGGTTTAGAATAACTGATTAATTGTAAGGTACTACAAGAAGAAAAACACAGGAAAGATGGTAGGAAAAAATCGGAACTCGATTATTACAAACGACAAACTCTGAAACAGTGCAGTGAAACAGAAGTAGCATAAAGAAATAGATCTCTTAAAAATATGGTAATAACGAAGATGTGACAAATTTATGGCAGAGCCACAGTAAAACGACAAACAAAAAGGAAGCAGTGATAGACAAAATTAGCTGGGTAACTGAAATACTAAAGAATTATTAACACGATGAACGACTGAATGTAAAGAGCATAATGTAAAGTTACAGTAGCTTATTCTTTTGTTCAGTGCCAAAATAATAAAACTGCAAACTCATTTAGTAACTTTAAAACCAGGTAGCAATTTTCATGAAGCTGCTTGTTACATGTTAGAATTTCCAGCCCCATGCCAATACGAGGAGCAATAAAAAAATCTCCAGTTCACACACACAGGAAAATTATATTATAACATCATATTTCAGATTCACAAGCTCCCTTCATGGCCTCATTTCACACATTCCCACATTTTGACTCAACTTTTGCCATATTATTTCATTGCAACAAATTTTTTCTGCGATTTCTAAAAATGTACTGTAAAATGTTAAGATTGGTGTGGGCCGCCAGTAATATTCAAGGATTATGGAGGCTGCTGTACCTGTCTGATATCTAAGTACACGAATACTTTATACATCAGGCGTGATTACACATACTGCCCCTGTACTTTCCTTTTAATATGCCCTAAAATAAATCAACACACACACACACACACACACAGAGCACATCGCGGCACAAGGTATCCGTTCATTTGGTTTTCCTACTGTTCTTTCGTCCATTTGCCCACTTCCTCTATTTTATCCTCTTCGCTGTTGCAATTCCATTATTTTTCTTTATTTACTTATTATTTTCCGTCAGATCGGCCGTCAAATCGTTTGTCATCTTTATGACAAACGATATTACCACTGATATTACCACGGCAGCTGGATTTAGTATAATAGTTACTAGTCTTATCACTATTAGTTTCCAAACTCTGGTAGGTACACAAATAATTCTAATCCTTATCTTGCTAGTCTTCGTTCCTCGACTGCATTAACATCTTGTATTTAGTTCACTAATTATGCCTCACCCGGAATGGTAAGATAAAAAAAAAAAAAAAAAAGTAACACTGGTCAAGTTCAATATCCACGCACTCACCATTTGATCTAAGGACTAAACATTTGACTTTGCTCCGTGACTGTGACTTTGGATCGATTACTCTTAAAATTAGATCCCTTCATATTTGTTCTACCCCTAAGTGTGCGGCAAAATTTGCTCCAAACATGTGATCGTCAAGAGGATACGAGGTTTAGGGGTTTCAGACTCGGATATTGCATCGGCTTCCCCCCTGCGCTTTGTTTCATCTTGCCTATCACATCTTTCGAACAGGTGTGGCCGCACACTAACCCGAACCCTCCCACAATGTCTGATTTAAATCGATTCGAAACTGTTTAAGTTGACCTTGTCATCTAACCTTTGTCTCCGACCTTGACGTTTACGGTTTAATTGTTTTCACAACCAAATTCCTTTATTTCGGTTTCCTCTGCCCCTTCCGCAAATTTTGGCCCACTGCAAATCGTATGAAAACTGTTTAAGTTGACATTGCCACTTGACCTTCATCTTTGACCTTGTTCTAAAAAACTATAAGTTGAAAACCTGGTCTGACCCTAAACATTCCACCAAGTTTGGTCCAAATCAAAGCAAAGTTTTTTTTTTTTTTTTTTTTTTTCACACACTGACACACTGGTCGAAATCTTACCTTATTCTGTGGCCTCGCCTTTTGACTGTTCTCTAAACTGTCTCATATTGTTCTTGATTAAACTTAAACCACTGCTTCAAGTTTGGTCTCAGTTGGATACAAATTGTTCAAGTTGATTTTGCTAGGTTAAGTTTTGTTCCAGCTCTGTGACCTTGACCTTTGACCAAAAGTTCTAAAAAAAAAAAAGCTCAGTCCTTTGGTTCTCGTTTAATCCTTCTGACATGTGTGGTTAAAATCGAGTGAAAACTTCTTACAGAGTTATTTTGTTCACACACACACACACACACACACACACACACACAAGTTAGAAAGACATAATACCCGCTTTTGCAAACTCAGGTGTAATAATGCAAAACTTAGGAATAAACAGAAAGGAAGCAAAGAAAAAAGTAGATGATCATAGACACAAAGTCTTTCGTACTCCCTACCCTCCTTTTCCCATATATTTTCTTGTATTGTTTCTTTTTATATCCCCCTCCCCCTTTTTTCTCCCCATGATGCCACTCTCAGCATAATCATTGCTCATTACAAATCGCCTCTCTCTTCCTCATCCTTTACTTTACACTCAAGTACGCCTTTGCTCACCCTAGCAAATCTGTCTGTTGGGGATGGGGGGGGGGAGGATAATGATGGGATTTTGTCATTGTTCTTCTAAACTGGTTGGGGTCAGTAGTTTCTCGGCTCATCAGCCGTCCTGTTTTCACCCGGCAATCTCTTAAATCTTTTCCACATTGGTGTATCATCCACTATCGGATTTGCCCTCTCCTCGGCCACAGCATTTCTCACCTTCAAGAGAAGAAAGGAGTTCTCACGTATCCACACACACATACACTATCAATTTCTGTTCAGCTTTTATTTTTTATGCAAAAGTGAATCGGTACCATCATAGTGGCATGTGGTCCTACACATCAGGCAATCCATGAAATAGTTTGCTTTAGTTTCTTTCCCTCTGCTTTCGTTTTTCTGACCTCCTAGGGATCCATGACATGTTCAAAATGAATGAGCCTTGGATGTAACTCTTATAATTCATCTTCTGAAGGGCTTCCACTTCTCGATCCATCTTTTCACCTAAACAAGTTCCCAGTTACGCTCTCAGCTCCCTCATGTCACGGAATGACGAGGACAGAAGGAACAAGAGGAATAGAAGAAGGAAGAGGAAGAGAAGGTGAAAGAGGAAGAGAAGAGAGAAGATGACAAGTGATCCCACACTAATGTGCCAGGGGAACTGATCTGATTGTCTTTGATCAGGGCAAGAGGCGGTAATCTGCTAATTGTCCTGGGTCAGGCGAACCCACTTCCTTAAGAGGCCGACTTTTCGAGCACGTGGTGCTGCACCTGGACTCGATTATCCACCTATCCAATCTCGAGCATGCATCAAACAGCTGACCAATTGGCAGGCAAGCATAATCTCTGACCCCGGCTAATTGGAGGTTATCTCTTGCCCTGCTTGCCCATGAGTGGAAGGATCTCATTGTGGGCATAACGTGGCTTTTACAATGGGCAGACGTGGAAATTGCCCAGCAGTACTTTTCTGGGTCACCAGCACCACCGTCCTCTCTGTGACACTGCCTTCCTATCTGGCTGCTCACACTCATACTTTCTATCTTTTAATCTATAGTAGTGCTCTCAGACATTCTCCGAATGTATATGTAAGCTGTATTTCATTCTAAAGTTTGCGTAGCCACAAGCGTGAATTAGCTGAGTGTGATTCGTCAAGCTTGTACATATAATGGTTCTTAATAATTGATCAGATTTAAATTCTTATATTGAAAAGGTCACCATTTGTATAAATTAAACTTTGAGTGTTCACCTGCAAGCCATTCAGCCTTGAATCTCGTTACTCTGTTGTCCCAAGCATTTCATGTAGTATTGTTAAGTGTACACCTTGTTATATGTTCTTCTCCATCAAAATGTATTTCTGTCTCAGTCCTATACATGTGCTGTAAATATCCCTGTTGTAAATTATTGTAAATAAAAGGAAGGGGTTTTGATTCAGTTTCTTTCTCCCTACCTCTGCATGTATGAAGTGATAACAGGGATTTTGGAGGGGTCTCAGCCTCTGAGGAATCGTAGATTTGTCCCTATCCAGACCATGATAGAAAGGAAATTAGCGACCCTGTCAGGATTGCAGAGTATTTTGCTTTGGTGTAATTTGTACAAGTGACCAGCAGAATGGGTCTCAGCAGGCAACAAGCTATTGAACAAGTGACTGCTCCTCCCTCGAACGACAAGAAACCCTAAGATCCATAACAATCAGTTCAGCATACTGACAGCAGCCACAGAAATAACCAAGAATCACTAGGTGACAAAGTCTTTGTTCACTGAGATAATACTGCACAAAGTAACTAGTAATTTTGTGCAGCTTGAGAGAGAAACAAGCTAAGACAGGTGGAAGTATAATTACATCAGCAGGAATTAGATCATGGATACTGAAAGTGATAGCTTGTTGCTGGAGTTAATTCACATTCCCTCCGTGTTGCAGATCATTTGATGTTGCCAGGTACATAATGTTATTTCTTCCTTTTGGTGAGCAGGACGTCACTCAGTACATTCGTATGCACGAGAAAGCAGCAACCTGTCTCTCCTGGGCTAAAGATTCTTGGTCTGTTCGGTTACAAAGAATGCTAACAGGCAAAGCCTGACATGCTTCTGTTTCTTTGTCTCTCAACCAATGTGCAGACTACGAAGTGGTTAATAGTGCCATTTTGAAGACTTAAAAGCTTGTACTAGAAGCCTAAAGAGTGAAATTAATAACCATGTATAGGCAGAAGAATCAGACTCATGCAGAATATGCTAGAATACTTGAAGATATATCTGATCATTGGCAACAGTCTAAGGATATGCAATGAGACTTTGCCACATTGAGTGACTTCACAATTTTGGAGAATTTTAAGAAGACCTTAACTATGGATGTTGCCAGTCACCTACTGAAGAAAGGAGTCAGTAACTTTGATGCAGCAATGGTGGCTGATTACTATAGCAATGGTCATAACCTGGACGTTATGCTTCTGCTCTTAGGAAAGGTGGGAAAGTGGACCAGCTTGGTACTGTGAATTGGAGAAAGAAACGCCCATGTGGGACTTAGTGTGTATTGGCGTTTTGCCTCATAACTTCCACACCTGTGCTAGGCTTGGCAATCCCTTTCACCCTGTGACCTCAATTTCCTTACCCAACATTCCTTCCCTCTCCCTAAGGACTTCCCACTTCATCTGCCCCTTGTTCCTTTTCTTTCTCTCCGTCCTTGAGCCGTGATATGTAATCCCTCTCCCCTGGGACCTCACCTTCTTTACTCTGTCTGTCCCCTTACCATCCCCAGCCAATACCTCACCCACCCTCACACCCCCGCTGCCTTCTGCTATATATACGGGAAGGGTGGTGTATATTCAGCAACTGTACTCTCAGGAAGCCATGATGCGAAACGACAATACACACTAAGTCCCACATTGGTGTGTGTGTGTGTGTGTGTGTTTCTCCAATTTGTCAACGATCAGCGAATCAAGTGCTGTGAAGTTTGAGTGTCCACCCTGCACAAGGAAGTAAAGGTACTGTTACTGAAGTTGAGATAACTTACCTAAAGTATGTAATTTTTGCAATAAGGTAGTTCGTTTAGAGGGCAGCATGCTGACGTAAGAAGAGGGAAAGAAGTCAGGAAACTAAGCCCATAGCTCTAGTTTGGTCTCGGGGATCTCTTTCTTTGTCAGAGGGGATAATTCTGATAGGGGGCAGACACTGCTGAGTAAGACAGGCGGTAGTTAGACACTTCCTCAGCCGATTACTTGTGATGTTAGTGCCAGTGTGGAGCTTTTGGTTAATGACAAGACTCCTGTCGGGTGTTCATTGGACCAAGAGGCTATATAGGTGGTACAGCATCCAGAAAGTAGCAAAAGTGGTAGTAGGGCTCTGCAGAGAACCTTTTTTTCAAACGACTCACGAGATTCCTTCCATGCTGTCTATGTGGTTGCAGATTTTGTAACTGAAGGTTTAGTTTCTATGGATTGGAAAAGCCTCAAGAGACTCACTATACTACGAGACACAGATGACTCATAATCTCTCATGTTGAAGGATGTTGTGGAAGTAGATGAGCCTGATAAGTACGTCTTGTTGCAGAGTGCTGGAGATACTGTACAATAATAGTCAGGGCTAGAAAGCACGAGTGAACCTTGCACTTGGACATATAGTTTTTTTTACAATGGTTTTAGGCAATTTCGATCTGTTGATTTCAAATGTGATGAGAGCCAGTCGATAAAAGATGAGCGTTTTTGTAGACATCTCTTTAAAGCAGGTATATAAAATCATGGTAAAATGCATTGGATATCTCCTTCTATACCTATCTAGATCAAGAACTCTGCCAAGATTGACAAATTTGAATGGAATTGTGTAAAATTAATTTAATTTTACACTTTATTATTCCTTATTACTACAAAATTGGTCATTATTGTATATTATTAACCCCTTAACTGTGAGGCATCACTTTCGTGACGTTTGGGAGCAAGGGATCATACCGCTGGGCGTCACTTTTGTGATTCTGTGTTATTTTGAATTTGCCCGGGCTTTCAAGTGGTGGCTTGTATCATCTATCAGTAATGCCAATGTCCAACACTAGTCAGCACTCCTAATCTCATCTGTACTCCCATCCATTGTTGACAATTTAGCCATTTCTCCCCGTTCTTGACTCCCCTCCCTACCTCCCCTCCATTACCCTCTCCTCTCGCCTGCTCGGCCGTGCTACGCTAAGTAAATCTTCCCTGGAATTTTCCACTGATTTCATCCATTGAAATAAGCCCTATGCCCTATTCTTATACCAAATAATATATACAAGAACAACATAAGGTAAGTGAGAGTGCCATACACCTGGAAATGGCTAATTATCACTTGACACACCTCATGTGCACTCGTTCGCTAATTTTCGCTGTTTATTTCCCCTTGAAATATGCCGTATAATCTATTCTCGTAATAAAAATATATATAAGAAAGGAAGGGAGAAGCCAAAGTGATATTTACATTCACCTGGAACTAGATAATTATTGCAGGCCACCACACTGTATTGTATGCTAAGTAAATCTTCCCTGGAATTTTCCACTGATTTCATCCATTGAAATAAGCCCTATGCCCTATTCTTATACCAAATAATATATACAAAAAAGAAATAAGGTAAGTGATAATGCCATACACCTGGAATTGCCTAATTATCACCTAACATTCACCTGGGACTACCTAATTTATTATGTATTGTCTAGATTTCCTGCCAATCATTTCATAGCTATATATTAGCAGATGTCACAAGGCTGACATTGGCAGTATTGCACTTTCCCTAGGCAGGTCACTATTATCAGTATACTGTTGTCTTTCAAGGTGAAAGTATGTCAGATTTGCGCCTGCCAAATTCCGCAGCTTTTTAGCCCCATGCAAAGGGCCCTGTGACCTCTACCCCCTACTAAACCTCGTGTGGAAAGAAGTAAAGGGCTGACAAATGATAGAGGGTGACTACGATCTTTCTGGTGAGTAAAATAGTGCAAGTGGAAATGTAAATAATGTGTAAACAGCAAGTGAAGCAATGAATGTATAAGTGAACAGTGGAAAATAGTTTTATAAGTTACTGCAAGTGACAATGCCTAACACAGTGTAAATAAAATAGAAATGTAAATAATGTAAATAAAATAGAGAATGTAAATAGAAATGTAAATGAGTAGTATTATAAGAATACGAGTACATATACTAGGAGTAATGAAAGTGAAAGTTTCACTCTAGCATATATGAATACTATGAGTTTTGAAAGTGAAGGTGAAAGTGACATTCACTCTCAAAGCTAGTATACAGGACGAGAAAGTGAATGCTACGTATTTTATTGAAAGAGAAATTGAATGCCTTCAGTGACAATAAACTACTATTACTGAAGGAAACTTATGGATAAAGACTGTAGATATATATATGTGTTATATAGTAATAGAAATATAAACTGTGAGGGTTTTTATGAATAATAAATGACAGAACACCACTGGCGAACTGGAGTTGTTCGGGAGATGGCTGGTGGAGTTGAGCAAAGGGTGTTGCGATGGTTTGGGCATATGGAGAGAATGGATAATGAGCAATTGGTGAAGACGATAACTAGATCTGATGTGAGAGGTGTAAGGCTGAGAGGAAGACCACGAATAGGATGGATGGACAGTGTGAAGAGAGCGCTGGATGCGAGAGGGATGTTTGTTGAGCAAGGAAGAGTGGCTGTGCGTGACAGAAATAAAGGGAGAGAAATTGTGAATGAATAAGTGACGATGCAGTCCTGAAGGGATATTCTCCCACATTTGGTCTGATCAGCTAGTCAGGTCAGGTCCGTGTAAGGGGATGGGTCTGTTATGATGTGGCAGGGGTAAACCAGCTCTGCTGTCGGGCCCTGCTGCAGATGTCACTGATTGCATTGCGCAGTTGACCCTTGTGCGGTGTGGTGTGGTGAGGATCTGTCCGTTCTCCCCTTTGGGGCTAAGATGCGAATGAATGTGTTTGAATGGATGAGTAAATGGGGAGTGTGTCGTCCTGTCTCGGCTACCTCCCTTTCCTTGGGGGAAGCAGCCTAGGTATAAAGTTAGATAGATATATAGTAATAGGAATATAAACTGTGAGGTGTTTTATGAATAATAAATGACAGGACACCAGTGGCGAACGATCGGAAGTGGGAAGGTCATATATGCGCTTGTAATTTTCATTGCTTTCACAGTGTTTTTTTTTTGGAGTATGGATTCCAAACTATTGGAGAATCATAGAATAGTGTTTCTAGTGATAATATCAGGCTGTGGTAATCATATTATGGGTTGTCAGGAAGTGTAAAGTGGAGACTTCGTTACCCAACTTCAGAGGTCCCCACAAGTCATACGGTACTCGACGAAGGCTCAACAAACACCCCAGGAGAAAGCTGAACGTATGTGCCATATGCATAAATAATTTTAATATTTAGGACTAATAACTGATTTTTGGCAAATATTTTTAGAGAGTCTGTCAGAGTGTGAATATTCCCCCGGGAGCCACAAGTCAAAGCAAAACAAGCCTGCGGTCTAGGGGTTAAAAAACTGGAATGCTATATGGTCAGATCTCTTCATTGAGACCACCTACATACGATATGGCAAAGGACCACATCTGGCATAGTAGGATCTACTTTGAATGAATCCATTCTAGCCATTTGGGGACTATCTCACTGCACAAGTGCACAGCTGATAAATGACCTGGAAGCAATGAAAGATGGAGAAGCTCAACATGTTGTCACCTCCCACAAGGAGGAGCAACTGACCCTCATCACGGCAGATGTGACTGACAGAATGAATATATATGATGCTCTTTCAGCGTGCATTGACATATTTGACAATGATAAGCATCCAGTCTCTGGTCTTGTTGATATATTTTCTGGACGAGTTGTTGATGATCGCACAGTTAATGTTAATTGTTGCCTCAAAATCGGAACTGCTCAGTGGTTAGAATATGGGAGCCAATAGCCATCAGGCTTCCACAACAAGTTGAAAAGAAATGTCAAGACTGTAGCAGCAGCAACGACATGTACTACTAAGGTAGGCCAAAGTTACATCATTGTTAATACTGAATTATCTATGCATGCATCATTGCAATAATGGCATCATGAACAGAGATCATTTCCATAGAAAGACTATTCACTCATGAACTGGCTCCACTCCCAACTTCTCTCTTTAAGGTGAATTGTGAAATGAGGACAAGCAGAAAGTCTGTACTCAAGAATGAACTTCAGATGGTATGAGCAACACGGCACTGTCAACATCCAATGGTAGTAATCCTAGATGGCTGAGCTTTGTTATGGACAATTCCTTGGCCAGCATTACCTGCAAAGCTTTCAACGTTCGTCAGCACTGCAGTGTCCAGAATCATGCAATCTACTGAGACATCATCAGTCCTTCATGTTGTGCTTGACAGGTACTATAAACTGAGTACAAAGTCTTGCTTTCGAACCTCACAACAGGAAGGATTGAGTCCCGTGTTCAAGCTGACGGAAGAATCGCCTTTACCCAAACAGGACATCGTATTGAATATGAGTGCAAATAAAGAACAGGTCATCCATATGATTGCAAAAAAGTTGTGCTCTATCCATGTTCCACAAGGAAAATGCATCATCGTGACTGGCCCTGATCCACATCCAATTGAAGTTGGGGTTGGTCCACAGCAGACAGCAATAACACATGAGGAGGCAGATGTCATCATAGTATATCACATGATTCATGACGCTTCTGCAGGCTTTTCACCAATTCAGGTTGTATCTTATGACACTGATGTGCTTCTTATCCTTGCACATCGCTTGCATGCACGAACCAACTGCTTGCCAACTGCAGTTGAGGTACCCATGAGTCATGTTCTGGTGGTCAATAAGCATGCTGCAGTCATCTGTAACCTTCTTGGAGCTCATGCCCAAACTGGATGTAATGTAGTCTCTTCATTTGCTGGTATTGGCAAGGCAACTGTGTTCAAAACACTTGAAAAGTTCACTGGTTTGCATAATATAAGTGATGTTGCAGCATCACCAGATGACGTCACTAGCTCTTGTTGGAAATTTGTAGCCATGTTAAATGGGCAGGAGCCAGAGATATCACTCGGCCACATGCGTGCTAATATTTTCAAGAGAAAACATGCTGGTAAACAACATGTACCACCAACGTTGAGCAGCCTTCCACTTACTCAAGGTGCATTTAAGCTACATTGTGAGCGAGCCCATTTCCAGACAGCTTTGTGGAAATCAGCAAGTTTGTTTTCGCCGCCCGACTTGTACCCTCTGCAGCATGGCTGGGAAATGAATGGACAAGAATTACGACCACAGTATGCTCTATCTGGACAGTTAGCTGCACCAGATGAAGTGCTTAATCTCGTCAACTGTGGCTGCAGAAGTGGCTGCAAAACGATTCACTGTCCATGCACAAAAATACACTTCTGTGCTAAGACTTCTGCAAATGCAGTGGCCAAGCAAGCTGTCAAAACCTGTTTAAACTGGACATGGACAGCTGTGATGACTGGCGGTGAGTCTGAGTAATTATTGTGTGAATATATTATTATAAACATTATATTTTGTCAGAACTAAATTCTTGAATTGATTTCTAGAACTGAACACACATAACCCATCATATGATACCATTACGATATGAAGTCTTTGTGTACTTTTTTCATGTATGGATAAATCATTATTGTCATAGTTCTAGTAATATTATCTGATTGTTTTGTCAACAAAGGTATAAAATATAACATAATTTACACCTTTAATAACCATTTAGATTCATTCTCAGTGTTTCATAGGATTGCTGGCAGTAATTTTGGATTTTTGCGTTTTTAAAAAAAATGCTCAAAGTTTTACGTCTGGTACTCATCATATTTGGATTCAGCAAAAAAAAAATCTGTCTAGAAACAGTCACGAAAACTACTATATGTTAAAAGACAAGATATAACGATTTCTAGCCTGGACTATAAGTGTTCCATTGGTTGAGAATAAGCTCCCATTGCGTTTGGTCGCAAGATCTATGCATTTAGATGTAGTGAACCAGTTGCTTATGGATGGGGTCACTTCCTCTTGGGAAATGGTCAGGCAGGAGGAAAGGTGCTTGCAGTTCCCTGTGTGTTGAAAGTTCCCATGGCTGAGGATGAGGCTAGGAAGTTGGAGATTGATTACCCGACGTTGTTCCCAGTGTGTGCCATAAACAGAGCCATGAGAGCTAATCATACTAATAATAATAATAATGATCACCCTGACAATGACAGTGCTATTGATGTACCTGAGGAAACTGCTCTAGCTGATAATTTCATTGCACATTTGTCAGTTCTGAGAGTGGAGGTCCTCCCAAAAATGATTTAAGTTTGAGATTAGCTTAGATGCAGAAGAGTGACCCAGAAATTTCACCTTATATGATTTTGCTGTCAGTGAGGGAGAAGACATAGCTGAGATATCTTAAATTTATTGCTTAAGAGGGAATGGTGTGCTGATGCACAGATGGAGACCTCTCAATGCAGCCCATGATCAGGAATGGGATACTGTGCATTAAGTTGTTGTGCCATGGGAGTGAAGGCAGGATATCATGGCGATTGCTCATTACTCCACGTTTGCAAGACATAGTGCTTGGAAGACTTTGTCCCTCATCTGCAACACTTCTACTGGCCAGGCATCCATAGATATGTCTCCAGGTACTGATATACAGGTCACATCTGTCAGCTAGTGGGGAAGGGTAATATACCCATACTATATTATTCTACTCATATAATCATGCCTTTTATAACACCTAAAACCTATATATATGTATATGTAACCAGTACTGTTGATGGAATCAGCACACTTCTCTATACTGCTGACTTAAGCTAAGGTTCCCATGCCCGCTGCTCACTGTGAGGCAGTATGGGGCTAGCCATCAAACAGATCACAGCTATAGAAGTTCTCTCTGGAATAAACCTCCATTATACGTCACCTCAGATCTTTGAAATAAACCTGAGTGGGGAGCATGGGGCCATTGAAATAATTTGGTAGCAGTGGTGTATCGGACCTAATTTCGCCTCTACCGTGATTTAGTGCCACGACGGGAATGATTCCTACACCTGCTTGTGCATTCTCCACCCCTGCCACACGTGCTGCACGTCTGCCTTTTGCCTGCCTTGTGTTTGGGACACCTACGTCTTCCATGATGAATGCGTCCTGCAACTTCCCCGACGTGTCACCACCGACGTGCAGGCCACATCAATATCAACAGCTGCTATTCTACTGAAACTCTGTAAGGTGTCAGCTCTTCCATCCTCATTTTCTGCATAGTTATATGATTACCATCCCGACTCACCCCACCACACACCAACCGCCCCCTCTCAACCCCACCTTCCTCATTGCTGACCAAGCAGAACCTGCCCCACCCACACTGCCTGGCAACTGCTGTCACCAGCATCTTGTCCAGGGTACATGTCTCCACGTCATCGCTGGCGCTCTCCAATCAACGTCTCGCTGGTGATCATCTGACCCTCAGCTGGCCTCCCATTCATCGCCTGAACTTGTGACGTCATCACCACCCCACCCCCGTCACCTTCGCAGCCGGGGAGAGGTCCTTCATTCAAGTACTGTCTCAACTTCCCTTCCTCCAAATAAGACTTCTCTTCATTCTCACTGCTTCGGTATTCCTTATATGTACTTGTATAGTTTATTCTAATCAGCTCAAGCCCTGTCTTTCTATAGAGAATACTCTCCCGATTTTCTCTACAGATTGTGCCTCATAATACCATTCATCTGTCTTTTATTCACTAACGTGCATCGCTTACATTTACCTTCATTCTCAGCACCACCACCCACCTTGCTCACCTCTCACCTCATTTTTTGTCATCTGATTTACCTTGTTCATTTCACCTCCATTCTACATATTTACTCCCATTACTATTGTACATATTTCATATGCCCTCATTCCCACATTGTATATAAAAAAATTTTCATTCTCATTATCATTTAACATTTTCTTTTTTTTCTCTACTTCACTACATGTCATACTTTGGAAAAACTGAGCTCTCACTTGTTCACCAGCGACAAGCAACTTAACCCGCCCCATCCCGTCCCGTCGACGTATGGCTACGTTGCAACGTTTTGCATTTGCCAGTCCCGGTGACGTACCGGTACGTCGTGCAATTGCAAAGTGCATAATTTCCACAATTTTCAAATTTCGCGCTTGATTTTCGGTACGTATCATCGCTTGACCTTCCCCTACCTGCCACCAGGCAGGGACACTTGGCGACCCTGCACAACCCGCGTTAACCTGTGGCTCGTTCACTCACCTGTTAGCAACGGTCCTGCTCAGACATGGCGACAAGAGGTCTCTCAGAGGTCGAAATTAATGCCACCCTGGATGCCTTTACAGGCGACAGTGATTCCCCACTGGACGACGAGGTTGTTGATGAAGATTATGTGCAGCCAGAGGAGAAGGAAACCACCAGCAGTGATGAAGAAGTCCCGTCCCCCAGGAAGCGGCAGTACGTGACTTACCGTGCTGCTAGAAAGGGCAGCCAGCCAAGAAACCACATGCAACATCCTATGCCCAGCCCCAACGTGATGTGGAACCCGAATTTGATGACGAGGATGAGGACAAGGACGGAGTCATGGGACGTGCTGCCACGTGGTATGGACGTGAGGTGATTACTCATCGTGGCCCAGAGCGCACACCACGTCGGACGAGCAGGTATGGGCCTAGTATTTTGTTTGGGGAGGTAGGAAGTGCCATGGAGGGAGTGGGGAGTGAAAGGGAAAGTGCAGGGAGGAATATGGAAAGTGAGAGTGGCATGAGTGAGTCATCGCTCTCCCTAGGTAGTGTGAGGCGGCGGGGTGTGTCACGTGGGTGAGTGCGGGTGCGTTCTGTATCACGTGGGGTTGTGATGGAGGGGGAAGGTGGGGAGGAACCACTCCCAAGCACGTCTTATGCTCCCCAACATCCCTAAACATGTGGGCGAGTTAGGGTGCATGAAAAATCACTTGGTGTTGTGGTGGAGGAGGAAGGTGGGGAGGAACCACTCCCCAGCACGTCTGATGCTCCCCAGTATTCCCGAACTTCATTCCCAAAACCCCCTAATGTTCATCAAGGCCGTAAGAGTAAGGGAAAGGGAAAGGGTAAAGGCAGAGGGAAGAGGAGTGAGAGTGGGGAAGCCCTCCGCACTCCTTCTCCCTAACCTCCCCCACCAGCATCTCCTCCCCACCCAGACGAAGGCGGTGATGGGGATGATGGGGACGAGGGATTTGTGGGATGGAATTGGGAGGATGGGAGTGATTTTTCTCCCCTCATTCACCCCTTCACTGAGCAGGGGCGCACTGGTTGCATTGCTCCCGGAATTCACCATAATTCCACCAGGTTGGATTTTTCCCACCTGTTTTTTAGTGAGGCATTCGTGGAGCAGAATGTTTACCAAACCAACCTTTTTGCAAGCACCCAGCACCTTGAAAGTGAAAGATTGGGAACAAGGAGTAGGCATTCTATCATATATGATTACCCTGTCTCCCTTTCAGAAATATTCCTATTTTTTGCCCTGGTCCTTTTGATGGGTATTATACGAAAGAACAGAATTCTGGCTTACTGGACAAGGGACCCTGTTATGTTTACTCCAATATTTGGGCAAGTGATGAGCCGTAATCGGTTTCAACAAATTCTAAGTCGCCTCCGTTTCTATGATGCTCATGATCCTGCAAATGCGAACGACACATATAAGATGAGGCCAATTAGGTTGGTCTTTGATCACCTGAGGCAAACCTTTCGTTCGTCATTTTATCCCTATTGAGACCTCGTCATAGACGAGAGTCTGGTGTTGTGAAGAGGTAATATTTCATTTAGGCAGTATATACCCAGCAAAAGGCACCGTTTTGGGTTCAAGATCTTTGTTATGTGCGACTGTAGGACTGGATACGTGCAAGACATAGTCTTGTACACCAGTGCACAGACAGACATAATAGAAGATCGGAGTATTGGACTGTCGGGAGCAGTTGTAAAGACAATGATAGAAGACTACCTTCATCGTGGTCACATCCTCTACCAGGACAACTGGTACACTAGCCCTCTTCTCGCTCGTTATCTACACATGCATGAAACGGGAATCTGTGTAACCGTGAAGGTGAACTGGCATCACATGGCCAAGGTAGGGCGGAAACTTGACAGGAATGAGGTTGTCTTCTTCAAAGCCAACAACATCCTTGGAACTGTGTGGAACCATAATAGAGAAGTAAGCCTCTTGTCAACGGTTCACCGCCCTTTGATGCATCGTACTGATTCCGTTGATTACTGGAGCGAGAACAGGCATTACATTTGGAAACCTGAGTGTGTCATGGACTATAACATAAACATGTGCCTGATGGACCAGTCAGACTCCATGATATCGACGGTAGAGTGTGCCAGGACCACGATGAAGTGGTATAAGAAACTGTTCTTTCACTTGCTAGACATCACTGCTCTGAATTGCCACCACCTTCACGCCATGACAACAGGAGTTCAGGAAACCTTTGAAGGGTTTGTGAGGGAGCTCACAAGAGAGATGTTTGCACGGTATGGTGTTGAAAGGCCCCAACATCGCACCCGCACTGCCCCTATTGCCCAAACTCCCCTGAGAATATCCAGCCATCATTTCCCCACTCCTATCCCTCCCCAGCCAAACAGACCTAGGCCCCAACGCAGGTGTCACGTGTGTAGCAATTCCAGGGTGAGACTCACCACGCAGAGGAAGGACACCCGCTGAGTGCGTCGAGTGTGACGTGGATCTCTGTATTCACCCATGTTTCAGCGAATATCACACCTTGATGCAATTTTAATATGGTGTGAATGCGATAGGACACTGAAACTATGAAGTAAATGTGACAAATAGACGCTCAGTGAAATTATCAGTCATGTTGATCTGAAAATATTAGTATAAAGTGCATACGGGTATAACATAAGTGCAAAAATTGTATGTACGTGTATAAATATGTGTAAGTGGAAACATACCTAGCGAGGTTTTTTTTGATGCGATATTCTGTCGCCCAGTGTAATAAATAAGGCCCGTAAATGTGTAAATATTATTATTGGAAATGCAAACGGGTATGAGTTCAAATTATTGTAAGTGCTGAAATATATTCTAAGTCAAAATATTCCTAGCGTGTGTATAGAGATGCGATATCCTGACGCTTAGTGGAATGAATAAGGTCCGTAATTTTGAAAATAGAAGTCAACAAGTGGGAAAGTGTGTAATATATGTGAAGAATTTGTATGTAAGTGTTTGAGTATTATGTTGGTCGAGCTGTGATTTGTTCAGGCCATTTTGAGGACTGTCAAACATTTGATGCCTTGCGTCGCGAGTTAATTCAACTTTGTTGTCAACATTCAAATGCCGCCTCTCTCATAGGGTTTACCAATTTGTTATCCCAAATGGAGGAGGATATGAAGGTCCAACCTAAAGATGCAAAATTGTATGAGGCAGCAGTGGCAATGAAAGCCACTAGTTTTGAGATGCGCCAATTGTTGCGTGGCACCCAGTGGGTCTAAGACGTTCAGGGAACCTATGTGATTTCCCTTGATGACTTTGGTGATTTGCTGGGTTATCTGAGATTTATGAATTGGCTTGACCCCACCCAGAAAGAATTAGCATTACAGATAGGATTCAACCCAGGAGACAAAATTCAAAGTGTCTCCAAGGCAATTAGGGAACGAACGGGATTCAACCTCACTCGTCAAGCCACTAATCGCCCTTCCTTTTCCCAAGTTCTCCACACCTCCGTTAGTTTGTCGGATCACTCACGTTCGTGACCAACTGCGAGATGATAACCTAACACTAACCGTTCCCTTTCACGTTGTAGATCACCAACCGGCGGTCATGATCAGTCAAATGTGCGCCGGAGTAGACAATCCTCGATCGTGTTCTGGCACTGTGGTCGCATTGAACATCGAGCATCCAGTTGCAACCGCGAATACCGATGTCATCCCTCACAGTGTTGCCAGCGTACGCCATCGCGAACGCATTGCCCCAAGTGCAAATATCATAAGAACAGTACGACTCACACTACAGAGGAGTGTCGTTTCCTAAACAGTCGCCAGTCGGGGGAAGGGGAGTGCTCGTACCGGACCCGTATCACGTAACTACAGAAGATCAACTCCCCATCCGCCAGGTAGGGCCTATCACTTTTTCAGACTTAGTCATTCTAGGGCGAAGTGAAGACGTACAAACCTCGTTTTTCATGTATACAGGGTCAATGGTAAATCTGATATCTGAAAGCTCCTTAAACAGCATTAGGGGAACAGGTAAAAGGGTCGACATTCTTGAGCCACCGGACATTCGTTTATGTAGTGTGGATGGCTCCGAGTTTAGAGTCAAAGGGCGAGTTGTTTTGAAAATACAATTAGATAAAGCTTTGACACCTTTTACAGTGACATTTCATGTTACAAATGACCTCAAATATCCAGCAGATGCCTTTCTAGGCTTACCCACCATGGCAGAATACAACATAGCTCTAATCCCGTCTTCTACTAGCATAGATATTTATGGCTTTCCAGTATATGGCATGGCTTATCCACGTCCTGTCCTTTCCCATATTAACTCAGTCATTCGGTCCCCACTACCCTCACCACTACCTGAGAGTACAGGTGAATGCTCCACATTTTCTGAGAGTACAGAAATAAATCCACCACTTCCTGGGAGCGTTGAAGTAAATTCATCAACTGCTACTGATACATCCTCTAATCACACAACAGTAAATCATGATAACCCCTCTAATGACAGCACTCAAGCCGACTCAGACACGTCTCAGTTACCTACCTCACAAACTTTGAATGATGTTCTAGAACACGCAGAGACGAAGCTTGCAGTAACAAATCAGTGCACAACTTTGGTGCCGCATGAGTTTACCAAAGTCTCTGTTCGTGTTGTAGGTGCGACAGCTGGAGTGAATGTACTAAAACTACCAGAGACGTGTTGTGTGAATGGTTTAACTTATGAGTCGGCCTTGTGTGCTGTGTTGGAGGATAACTTGTGTTACCTGTACTTACTAAATACCAGCAACGCTCCTATGAAACTTAAAAGTGGTATAAAGATTGGAGACTTCCTGGTTTACCCATCGGCCATAAGGGAGTGCCAGGAGGTACCAATCTCCATACCTACTAAACATGATGATGATGATGGTGACCCAACCGGTGTGTATGCCATTAATTCTAAGGGATCTGCTCCAACCTTTTCCCCTGACCTACTCTCAAGCCTGACTTGTGATGATTATCCACAACATAAAGATCAATTAGTCAATCTATTGCAGTCATATCGAGACGTAGTAGCCTTACCTGGAGAACCTATGGGTAGAACAGACTTAGTGAAGCACAACATAGAACTGGTCCAGGTTACTCAACCGATTTACATACCAGCATACCGATTGCCTCACAGGTTGAGGAACAAGACTGACGAGATGGCACATCAAATGTTAGATCAGGATATCATTGAACCCTCTGTCAGTCCGTGGAATAGCCCACTTTTCTTAGTTCCAAAGAAGGATGGCCAATTTAGACCAGTACTGGACTATCGTCGAGTAAATTCGGTTACTGTACCCTATTGTTTTCCATTGCCAGTCCTGACTGATTTACTGGAGTCACTAGGTGAGAACAACGTAGTCTTTACATCACTTGATCTACTCAGTGGCTACTGCAGGTAGAAATGGAAGACTCATCTCGCCCTATAACAGCTTTTAGTACCCCTTCTGGACATTTTCAGTTCAAGAGGCTTCCCTTCGGATTAAGGAATGCCCCTTCAGTATTCATGTGACTCATCCATTCAGTTTTTTGTGGCATGATGGGCCATTCTCTCTTCGCCTATCTAGATGATATTATTGTTGTGAGCAAATCCATTCCTGAACATTTTGTTAAACTTCAGCAAGTATTTCAGTGCCTTCAACTGGCTGGTCTGAAGATTAACCTCAGTAAATGTACTTCCTAAGAAAATTAAATTTCTAGGGCATGCAGTTGATGCACAAGGGATTCATACCAATGCCGATAAAACTAAGGCGATAATCAACTTCCCAGAACCTACCAGTACAGATGTCGTAAAGAGTTTCCTGGGATTAAGTGGTTAATACAGGCGATATATTAAAAGTTACACACAGATTGCCGCTCCTCTGACTCACTTACTAAAGAAAAATGTGCCTTTCGTTTGGACAAAAGATCAATCTCTAGCCTTCCAAGCACTGATAACAGCCCTTGTAAATGCCGCAGTTTTAGCATTTCCTGATTATACACAACCTTTACTTTTGTGCACAGATGCCTCGGGCGCAGGCCTTGGTGCAGTTTTAATGCAATTGGATCAAAGATCAAGCGGGTAATAGCGTATGCTAGTCGCTCCCTCAACCCTGCCGAACGTAATTATAGTGTTACAGATCTCGAAGCTCTGGCAGTGGTCTGGTCTTTGAAACACTTCAGAGATATGGTATATGGTTACCCAGTGCATATCCAAACAGACCACCTACCTCTATGCGATCTGTTCAAAGGACATAACCTCACAGGTAGGCTAGCTAGATGGTCTGTCACCATCCAGGACTTCAACCCGACTTTTCAGTATGTCCCAGGAAAATCGAATGTAGTCGCGGACGCACTTTCACGCAATGTGGCAGTGGCTGTCACATCAGTGCGGCCAAACAACACTGATAACACCACACTAACACCAGAAGTCATTCAATATCATCAGCGCAAGGACCCTGTCTGGTCCAAAGTGATTTATTTTCTGGAATCGGGAGATAATTCCACCTTACCTATTCTGCCAGTACCAATTGATAAGTTCATTCTAAAAGATAATATTTTTTACTGGAAAACATTTCTAACAGGGAAGGAATTACCCAATAGGGAAGTCCACCAACTTGTTGTCCCTACTGATCTAATATCTGCGGTACTTCAAATAGTTCATAACACACCTCATGCATCCCATCCAAGTAAAGATCGATCCTTGCGACAGGCACGTCTTGCATACTATTGGGCAACTATGCGTCGAGATATCAATGTACACTGTGACTCTTGTATTTCGTGCCACCATCACAAAGGATCAACTGGATTACTTGCACCGCTCTTACAATACCCAATTCCGTCACATCTATGGGAAACTGTCTCTATTGACCTAAAACTTCCGCTTACGAAATCAGGCGCTCAGTATTTATTTGTAGCTGTTGATCATTTCTCTCGCTACTGTGTCCTAGTACTACTTGCAGATAAGACCGTGAAAAGCGCAGCGTATGCCTTCATCGACCACGTAATTTGCTCATTTACTACACCCAGCACAATAATTACAGATAATGGAACTGAGTTTAACAACAGTCTTCTGGAGGAAATTTGTAAACAGTACATATCAACAAATGCAATGTTGTCCCTAACCATTCAGCTTCAAATGGCCTCATAGAGCGACACAACCAAAAGGTTTTGGAGTGTCTCAGACATTTAGGGTCAAATAGTGCCTCCTGGGATGAATGGATACCCCAAGTAGCAGCTTCTATAAATAGTTCCATCAATTCATCCATTGGTGAATCTCCCTTCTTTGTCTTATATGGGTTCGATAAAGGCCTTCCCTATTCCATCCTATCTTCAAAGCCTGATCCCATCTATAACGTGGACGATTACATGAAAGTGAAAATAGCGAACTTCCAGAAAATCCATCAGTATGTCACAGCAAATCTGGCCGCATCGCAGGAGGACATGTTGCAATGGCAGCATAAGTCTGCCTTGCTTATCAGTATCAACATCGGAGATCTTGTCTTTGCTTGTTCCTTTACTCGCACCTCCAAATTGGATGACAAATTTACAGGTCCCCACCACGTCATAAATAAACAAGGTAACGAATTTCAAGTACAAGAATTGTCAACTAAAGATACCAAGTGGGTACATGCAGATGACCTAAAGCGTGCACCTCGAGACCTGGTGTTGGAAGAGTCCCTTGCTCAACCTACCACTACTTCTTCTCCACCTGTTCCTCAGTCTGAACTTTCTTCACCCAATCAATATAGATCAAAGCTGCGCTCCGCACATAAACATCTTCATGATCTCTCTCATTAATTCAAAATTATTTTTTAGGTAAGATGTTAGCGGTCACCCTGATGGTAGTGCTGACCCTTATAGGATCTGGGTTGGGTGAGGACGATGGTGGAGTACGTCCCGGGGCCTTGGTCGGCTCAGGAGGCGAGGTAATGATGACTGAGAATGTCGTCTCATTGCGTTACAATCTAGAACCCCTGGCCAACGTAGCCATCGCCGTTCCTCACTTGGCACGCCAATTGGACGAGATCAGGGCCCAACTGTCAACCATCATGAGGAAACACAGTCCTAATCAACCTTGGTACCCAATGTACAGTATCTCCCACTTTCTTGGCAATTGAATTACATCTATGACAGGTTCTTTCAACTAAACAACACGTTTTCCAGTCAAACACCATTAGGTCGTTCACGTGTGAAAAGAGGTCTCTTTGACTTGGGAGGTGAAATTCTTAGTGGCTTATTTGGCGTAGCTACAGCTACGCTATGTTTCAGAAAATTACAGCCCACCTCAATGAAGTCACTTACACTCTGAACAACTTCACAGACATTCTCAGACAATAAATTTCTAAGATTAATATTGTTTCTCAGCTCGTCTATCTAAAACCTCACCTCAACAACCTCCAACTCTCAATTGACTCTCTCCTCTCTCAAGTTTCCACCTTGGTTCGTATTCTAGTTGATGCTGTTGATGGACGTGTCACTGTGGACTTAGTACCTCTTTCTGCACTTCATTCTGAATTGGAATGGACTCACTCTGTCTTCGACTTGTCTCCACCACTTTCTTTTTCCTCTCTAGAATTCTACTATCCAGTTCTTGAGGCCACCCTTCTTGCAAACTATGTCATGGTTCATATTCCTCTTCGCTCTACCATCACCTTTAACCTCTTCCAATTTATTTCCTTTCCTTTCAAGTTTAATAATTCCTTAGTACAAGCATCTGTTCTCTCGGAATATTTCCTCCTATCCCATGATCACCTTTCCATTGCCTTTATCTCCTCAAAAGATGTCACCAATTGTTCTTTCCTTAGCCCTACGTCTCGCCTTTGTGCTGCTTACCTTCTAACTATTTTCCCTAGTAGCGCCGCGCCCTGTGAGACTGTCTTAGTTCTCAACCATTCTGTACACTCTGCCTGTTCCTTTGCACCGGCTCCAGAACTTCCAGTCCATCACGCTCATCTCAACCACGTCCAGTACTTCTTTTTCACGGTTCCTGTCTCTGTTACCATCATGTGTCCTGGTTCTTCTATTCATTCAGTGCTTGCTAATGGTCTCTATAAGACACCTGACTATTGTACAGTCAAATCTGAATCTGTAATCACTTATGCCACTCGTTACCACCAAGCTGTTCGCAATCACACCTATGACATCTTTCAACCACTCAACATGACTTCCACCCTACCATTTGATAATATCTCTATCACCTCTGTAAACTTGCGCATGCTAACCTTTCTAAATGAAAGTGACTTCATTATGGACCAGTTTTTTTCTGGCCTTCAGCCGTTCATGGGTACATCCAACATTTGTGTTTCCCCCAGTGGCCGTCTCTTTGATAGGTTTCATTCTTATGATCTGTGCAATGCACTGTTGTGTAAGGAAAATGGAACGCCGCCTTCAAGAAATCAGAATCGCAACAAGAGTTGTACAGCCTCTCCGGGCTGTAGAAGAAGGCAGTGTTTAGTGTCCATCCATGGTAACTAAACGAGCAGAATCATCCAAATAACATATATTAAGAGAAAATAAGAAAATAAACATAACATATAAGAAATTTGAACAGAAACACCTTACATTATATTGAAAAAGTGTAACCTAACTGGAAACGAACAGTTCATGAGTAACAGAAAAATGTAGTGACAGCCAAAATAATATCAATATTTTCTATTAGTAGCGTAAAATAACCATATAGAGTATATGTGGAACAGTAAATCCAGTGTGAAATTACTGAACCAAATATGGATTCATTCGACAAAGACAATAATAGTGTGCATCATATAGTCGGATGGAATCCTTATAAATATAGTGACCTCCACACATATGTGCTCCACAAATGATATATTACCTTTCAGTCTATGCTTTTATTAATGTACCTATGTACTGTGCACTTACATCATATGTCTATATACCCTTTGTTATATTATTCCTATGTATTTACATTTTTTCTTTGACATGGCCATGTATTGTATATACTATATTCCTGTGCCTTGCTGCAGTTCCTGTGAATTGTTTTTGCCATACAATGATAATCAACCCATTTACTTGTATACCTACTAAACACCCACCACACTTTTTTCCACAATTATTATATATCCACTGCATTCCTACCTTCATTGTGTCAGGAGACACCAATTCCAGTTTTACCGGGGGAGTATTGTAACCATACTATATTTTCTACTCATATACTCATGCCTTTTATATTATAACACCTAAAACCTATATATATATGTATATGTAACCACTACCGTTGATGGAATCAGCACACTTCTCTAAACTGCTGACTTAAGCTAAGGTTCCCATGCCCGCTGCTCGCTTTGAGGCAGTATGGGGCTAGCCATCAAACAGATCACAGCTATAGAAGTTCTCTCTGGAATAAACCTCCATTATACGTCACCTCAGATCTTTGAAATATACCTGAGTTGGGAGCACGGTGCCATTGAAACAGTAATTAACTTGTTCCTGTAGCTCCCTTGGTCCCCCTTCCCTTTTCTTTTCTTTTTTTTTGTCCCATTTAGTAGGGGTCTGATTGATGTTGTCGGTCTCCTGGCCAAGACATCTTCGGGCACTGGTATATGCTCACAGTGATGGATGTGGCACAAGGTACCCTGAGAAATTGTACATCTATAATGGAGGTGAGGGAGATGTTTGTATTCTTTACTGGGTTTGGCCTGCCAAAGGAGATGCAATCTGAACAGACCAGTAACTTTGTTTTGAAGGTAATTAAACAAGCCCTTCAAGAATTAGGCATCTCGCAAATAACCTCTCCAGCATACCACCCTCAGAGTCAATGTGTGCTGAAGAGGTACCACCAGACCCTAAAAGGCATGCCCAAGAAGTACTGTTCCCAGCGTGAGAAAGACTGGACACTTGTTAGCCTTTCCGTTTATTTGCAAATAGAGAAACGTCAAATGAGTTCCTTAGCTACTCAACCTTCGAGCTAATTTTTGGCTATGAAGTAAAAGGTTCTTTGAAATTGCTTAAAGAACAGACCTGGTATGATCGTACTAGGTGAACATTGAGTCGAGTGTTCTACCCATGAGAGAAGGTTCTAGTCTTGCTTCCTGTTTTTGGACAACCACTGCAGGCAAGTTTCTTATGCCTCTATGTGATAATGTAGAGAGCATGTGACATGAATTATTCTGCAATTCAGACCCCAGACCCGAGGAAGGCATGCAGACCATCTCACGTTAACAAGTTCAAGGAGTACCATGAACAAGGGAAGTGGTGGAGATCAGATCAGCAGCAGCAAAGGGGTTGGCTGCGGAGATGAGATTGGTTACGGAGATGAATGAAAGCCCAGGTGCTGGTGTTGCTTGTGTGGTGACAGCTATGAAGGTGAGGGAAAACCAGACTGCCCTTTTACCCTGGATAAGGCTGCCAGCTGGCGAGGGAACGCCAAGACATGGCAGGAGTTGGGTTGCAAGCTCTCCCATTTGACAGATCAGCAGCATGCCTAACTCATGTTTCTTTCGAAAGAATATCCAAAAGTTTTCAGGGATGTTCCCGGATGGACAGAGATGGTGAAGCATGATGTGGACGTGGGAGATGCTCGCCTGTTAAAGCAGCCGCCATACCGAGTGAGCCCTCTCAAGCGGCCTATTCTCTACAATGAGGTGGCCTACGTAAAGCTGAGTTTAATTGAAATCCGTCAGAGTAAATGGGGTTCTACTGCAACATTAGTGCCAAAATTTGGTGGGTCATTCAGGCTCTGTGTAGATTACAGTAAAGTAAATTCGCTCACTAGAACAGACACCTATCCCCTCCCCGCGGTAAATTATTGCAATTATTCTATAGGAAATGGTAAGTACATCATTCAGACAGATCTGGTCAAGGGATGTTGACATATCCCTTTATCAGAGAGGGTCCAAATGATATAGTGCTTTGCAGCTTGGGATCATGCATACAGGTATAATGTTATGCCACTTTTCAGAGAATAATGAAACAAATCACTGATGGCCTACAGGAATGCATCAATGTAATCTTTTCTGTATAGTAGTTTGTGGGATGAGCGCTTGACTCAGTTGGGTGTCCTGGTACAGAGACTGACTGATGCAAATCTAGTGGCCAATTTGTCGAAATGTGAGTTTTGTAAAGCCGAACCGCAGTACTTAGGTAATATTGCTGGGTTTGGGAAAGTGAGTCCATGCAGTACTTATACATGGAGGCAATTATTAATATCAAACCACCAGAGGGCAAGATAGAATTACAGCAGGTTTCTAGGTATGGTGGACAACTATCAGTTATTCATTGTCAAGCTCTCAGACTTGGCGGCAACACTTACTGATTTGTTAAAGAAAGGATGCAGGCATGAGTGAAGGCACAATGTAATGAAGCTTTTCAGAATATTAAATCTATACTCTCCATCCAGTCAGTACTTGAAGCACAAGATTTTAATAAGCTATTTAAATTGGCTGTTGATGCTATTTTTTGGGTGCTGGTGCAGTCCTGTTTCAGGGGAATGAATTGGTGTCTTGAAGTTCCAATTAGCTATTTCAGCACAAAGTTCAACTCTGCGCAGAGAAATTATTCTACCGTTGGGAAAGAGTTCCTTGCACTCATACTGGCTTTACAACATTTTGCAGTGAATATCAGGTCAGAGACCATGCAGATTGTAGTGTACACTGACCATCATCCCCTTCAGTGTTTTAATAAACTCAAGGACAAAACTCATAGGCTGACCTGCTGGGCTTGGTTTCTCGAAGAACATAACCTTAATATACAGCATGTAGAGGGGAGGAAAAACATCATTGCAGACTATCTATCTAGGTTTTGTGCGTATCCATGTTAGCAGAGCTATACCCTTGTCAATTTAACTATGTCTGGAGTGTAACTTTGCCATTTCTTCCCTCCAAAGGAAGTGTTGGGAACGAAAAATATCCATTTGTGAAATTTCTTCTCTAGGATGGGAAGCGTCACAGAGTGACAAGGACAGGAGAAGAGAAAGAAGAGAAAGAGAAGGAGGAAGAGGAAAAGGAAGATGACAAGTGACTCACGCTAATGTGCCAGGGTACTTGACCTGATTGCCTTTGGGCCAGACGGGAGGTGGTAATCCGCTGATTGCGCTGAGTCAGCTGAACCCACTCTCTTCCTAGGCTTGCTCTCTGACCACATGACACAGCCCCTGCTTTCGGTGTGGGAGCATCGTCAACTGCACGTGGTCTCGGTTCTCCACATAGCCAGTGCCGACTGTGCTTCAAACAGCTGACCAATCAATCAGCAGACAAGTACAGTCTCTGGCCCTGGATAATTAGAGATCATCTCATGACCAGTGTGCCCGTGAGTGGAAGGATTGCATTTTAGGCGTGACCTGGGTTTTGTAATGGGAAGACATGGGATTGCTCAGCACTTCTCTTTTCTGTCACCAGTACAACCGTCCTCTCTGTGACCCAGCCTTCCTATCTGGTTACTCTTACTCATACTTGCTACCTTTTATTCTAGAATAGTGCTCTCGGACATCCTCCAAACGTATCTGTAACAGGGCTGTGCACACTGGGAAGGAGGGGTAACCCTCCCATTTGGAAAGAGTGAAAAAGTCGACTAAAAATAATACTTAGAACACAACTCACTGAATTAACTAAATCCTGTTAAGAATGTTACAAGTTAAAAAAAATAATAGAAAAAGTTAAAAAGTTCTACAAATTATGAAAAAGAACGAATTCAAAAGTTTCACGAAGGTCTCAGAATGTTTTGTTACTGAAGAGAATAAACTGATGGTCATGGAAGGCTGTTGAAATAAAAAAAAAAAGAAATTTTATGGTACGTAGTGGAAATTTCCATAATGTTTCATAAGGGTATATAAACAGGACTTCTACGCAGAATGAGTTAGTTTACAGTCAGAAATCAGCGAGTGAAGAAATGTTTTAGTTTTCCTGTGTTTTTTTTAGTGAAAGATGTCAAGTAACCACCGAATTCTTTGTTTCACTTCCAAAGTTCTGTAGAGTTCATTATGGAAATTACCCTGAGTTTGCACCCATTCAGTACTTCAGTCAGTTACAGTACCTAAGTTTACCATATTGCGTTACTTTGTTTAGTAGGTACTTAAGGCGCTCCAATCACACTGAGCCTGTGCAGGTGTACACCCAAGGAGTGGTTAAGTCTTTTGCTTCATAATACCACTCAGGAATGCGTGAGGCTGGTCACTGATATGCTCTTCATGGGGCAACACAGGATTAGAAGGTGAATAAATGAAAAAACAAAATAAAGTAAGACTATGCTATGAAATCTTTATTATACCACCCCCCTTTCAAAAATTCTGACTACTACGCGCTGATATGTAAATTGTAGTTTATGCTAAAGTTTACGCAGCCACGAATGTAAATTAGCCGAGTGTTATTCCTCGAGCTAGAACATTTGGTGATGCTTTAAGCATGATCAGAATACATTATATTCATAAATTCATTGTTCATCCTTTGTTTAAGAGAAGGTCTGCATGTTTGCCAGAAAGCAAGTTCTCCGTTGAATCTGGTGACTGTTGACCCAGCTGTTGTGTTGTGTATTATGTTCTCAACAACATATCTTGCTCTCGTGTTCCTGAACTTGTATCTTCTGAATTTGTTACTCTCTGGCTTCGAATATCCTGTAATTCTCTGACTAAATAGATCTGTGCTGTTTACATATCCCTTTATCATACGGACCATAAAAAATTATTCAGTTATCATACTTCTCCAGTAGAACACATCCTATCACTTTCTCCTTTCTCTAAAATCTCCAGTCTAGGTGATTTCAATGTTCACCACTACCTTTGGCTCGCCTCTTCTTTCACTGATCCAACTGGTGAAGGAGCCTATATCTTTCCTGTCCTTAATGACATACAGCAGCTTGTACAGCAACCTACTCGTATCCCTAACTGCCTTGGGGAGGGTTCCAACATACCTGACATCTTCATTACACCTAATCCTTCTGCTTACATAACTAATCTTTTCTTTCTGCTGGGCTCCTCCGATCAGAACCTTATCACCTTAACCTGTCCCATTACTCCAGTAAGGCCTATGGACCCTCCCAAGAAGTGGCAGCTGTGGCACTTTGGGGCTGGAATGATTATTGCTTCTATGCCCGAGAGTCAGCTGAGTGTGCCTTGTGTATTATGAATAGGGCCAGCTCTAGCCATTTTGGCGCACTTGGCGAGATTAGGAATTGGCACCCTCCTCCCCCCAACCAACACCATCACGGATCCATGGTCCACCACATTGCCCCACCGTTACTGCTTCGTCACCTTATCATCCTTATGACTCATTTATTCTAGAGTAATGCATGGATAACAAACTTCAGACACCACAATGGTACATTTTTTTTTTAATTAAAAAAAAAGAAAATATATTTTTCTATGTAAAAAGTTATAATGCAGTTTTAACCCAATTAACAAAGTCAGTGAGATCGTCCTAGTAACGGTGAATATTCCTATAACATGTAATGAAAAGCAATGCGGCGTGTAGTGTGTTCAGTTCAGTAGTTTGTATTGATACTGTAAGTGGTTCACTTGAATTTAGAAAACCATTGGCCTCATTGAAGCAAAATATAAAGCAAATATAGAAGAGCAGCATGTAGAATCTTCCAAGTCTATGAAGTAATGTATTGTACAGTTGGCCACATACAAACCTGGGACCGGGTTGGTGTGTAGCAGGGGTCTTAATTGCTAATCATGAGTTAAACAGTCTAACAGATAGAAAACACCTATGGTTATGAAACCATCTTCACATGTAGGCTAATACCTGCTCCACCATCCTTGTGCCTCACTATCAGTAAGCTTTATTTCTCCTCCATTTCATGTATTTGTCCACCAAAACTAAAATAATTAGGGCTATAAGAACATGTGGCGATTCTTCGATACAAAATATTAGCATGACCAAGCTCAAGATCGTATGCCCCTGTGTGTCGTCTGCCCTGCGGGACCTTTTGTACGTTACCATGGAGCATTCGGAGGGGCGAAAGCAGTCTCGTCTCCTGACGATTTCGTTTTCATGGATCTGGAAAAAAGCATATGACAGTGTGGATAGAGAAGGATTGTGGAAAGTTTTGCGCATGTATGGTATAGATGGTAAGCTGCTAGGTGCCGTAAATAGTTTTTATGATGGTAGGGAAGCATGTTTAAGGGTAAATGGGCATCTAAGTGAATGGTTCACGATTGGTGTAGGCGTGCGACAAGGTTGTGTGATGTCCCCATGGTTGTTCAATATATATACGGATGGGGTGATGAGAGAAATAAAAACACGAGTAATGGAGTGGGGGATGGCGTTGGTAATGAACGGTGATGGATGGAACACCTCAGTTTTGTTGTATGCTGATGATGCAGTACTGCTTGTAAATACCGGACAAGAACTTGGTAGGCTAGTGCAGAGTTTTGCCAATGTCTGTGAGCGTAGTGCCTTGAGTGTAAATGTAGAAAAGAATAAAGTGATGGTTACTGAGAGAGACGATGACTCCCAGTGCGATATGACAGTGACTGGAGAGAGATTGGAATTGGCGAGAGAATTCAAGTACTGTACCTGGGTACAGTGATATAAAGAGAGGAAAATGTCCAAAAGAACTGGAAAGTAGAGTGAAGTGACACAAGGAAGAAAAGTAGCTGGTGCAATGAAGGCCTTGGTAAGAAACAGAGGCTGAGTGTTGCAGATGCACGAGGCTTAAATGAAGGAGTGTTAGTGCCAACTTAAACATATGGATGTGGGACTATGGTGTGACATGAAAATGAAAAGTCAAGAGTTAGAGTAGTGGAGTTGGGACTACTGAGGAACGTATGTGGAGTACAGAGGGTGGATCGGATACGAAATAATGTGATTTGTGAAAAATGTGGAGTAAGGAAGTCTCTGAACACCAGAATCGAAGAGAGTGTACTGAGATGGTATAGTCTTGTGGAGAGAATGGATATCAATAGAGTGATGAAAAAGGTATATCTGAGCGAATATGAAGGAGGAAGGAGGCGAGGCAGGCCAAGGAGAAGGTGGAGGGATATGGTGGATGAGTGTGTGAGGAAGAGAGGTTTGGAAGTCGGTGAGGCTAGGGAACTGACAAGAGATCGAGCTGGCTGGATGAATGTTGTGAGGAGAAGTGCATGATCATGGATTTGGCACCTCTTTTTAACAAGGCAGCGTCCAGACTGACTCTATCGGATGCGTTTATGTGAAACTACAGAACATGGTGAATGTTTTTGGCGTAACAGATAAAGCCAGAATTCCAGGAGCTTGAATGATGCGTAACTGGAAGCATGGCCTATTGGACTGGGCAAATTTGGGCTGTCTTGACACTGCTACTCCTCACCCTGCCCTAGGGTGCGAAAGGAGGTCGGGATGATGATGATGGAAACTGCAGATTTCTATCTTTTCGAGATGAACCATTTTTTTTTTTCCTTTTTTAAAAGAAAACTAAGTACTATGGATTTAAAGCAATGCTGCAGCTGGAGGCTTGTATATAAGTGATGAACGCTGTCATATCCCTGTGTGCTTTTATTGTTTCCAGTAGCTGTTTTACTGCATTTATTGCACTGAAGCATATCTAGGAAATGAGAATAACTATTGAAGAATAATATCAAGATGAGCTTAAGTACGGTGTATCAATAATTATCGCGGGAGAGATTTTAGAAAATATGAGACTTCAGGTCTCAGCAGGGGTAGGCCAACTTCCACACTGTACTAGCCAGCAAACACTCGCAACTCTGGAGTTAGCGACATCGGCCATTCAACGGTAACTTATTTCCCAATCCTCACTATCATTGCACTGATTAGAAATGAGGGGGGAGATTAAAAATTGTGGGGAACAGCCGAATTGATACAAAGTACCAATATAACACAAGAATAAGATAGCCCAATATATTAATACATCTAATATATTTGTTATGCATAATCCACATCACTGTACACTTGTAACACTTGTACATTGATTTTAGCCTAACCTACCTCGGGACTGAAATAAATACCTTTAAATGGAGAGTTAATGAACCAGACTCCTAGGTGTAAATAGTTCAAGCCAATATTAATTATTCTGTCTTTATTTACCGGTATTACTTCATTATTTTTTATCTGCAAAACAAAAATATGTATTACTCAAATTATTTCGGTCCTTTTATAGATAGATAAATAGATATAATGTGAGTGTGTGTTTGTATATATAATAAAAACTCGATAGAGGCAGACTGACGTCACCTCATTGCACACAATGTGGAAGGGCGCCCACCGGCGAATTTATATACAGTATATATATATATATATATATATATATATATATATATATATATATATATATATATATATATATATATATATATATATATATTCCTTTGAGGGCGCCCCCCGCCACATGGTGGTGGCCTAGGCGATCGCCTATATGGCCTGTGCCAAAAGCCGGCCCTGATTACGGAGGTTGTTCTCTTGGACATGGAGGCATTCCTTCCGTTTATCCTACGACTAGTGCTAAAGAAACTCCTTGGTTTAATCACACTTGTTCTAATGCTGTCCAAAACAAGAAGAGTACCTACAAAAGTTGCTGGAGCCCACCCACCCCTGAGTCTCATCTCTTTTATATTTCTGCCCAGATTAATGCTAAGTCTGTTCTTCGCTCGGCTTAAAGTAATTTCATCTTTATTAAATGCTCTGAACCCTCTAACTCAAATTCTTCCCGCTCCTTCTAGCACCTTGCCAAAAACCTGTCTAACAACTTTACCCCATCATCCTTCCCTCCACTTTTCCACTCTGTTGGTTCGTGTGCTGTTACTTCTAATGATAAAGCAGACTCCTTCGCTGGGACTTTCTCCTCAAATTCTACCTTAGGCCAGAGGTCAGCAACCCTTAAAGCTAGAAGAGCCATTTATTTTAAAGTTTTATAAAAATGTAATACTCTCGGAGCCGCAATACAAAAAATTGTCTCATAAACGGAAATCTACAGTACTTCTCAATCTAAACAAAACATTTACAGTGATATTGCTCGATCTAATTATATTCACAATAAGTTTAACTTTGGAAAGACATATATGGCTTGCATTTCTAGAAATCATAACGATTGATGTCCATACATCTTTTCAAAGTTGAATTAAAAATCTAACGTTCCCTTGCATTTGTTATATGATGGAATCGTTCTGAAAGAATAAATGATTATTTATGACGCTCCTGGAGCCGCAAAATTTTCCCAAAAAAGCCGCATACGGCTCCTGAACCGCAGGTTGCCGACCTCTGCCGTATGCAATTTGGTGGTGTTACTTCATCACTTCCCCCCTCTTATATCCTCATGGCTGACATTAAAACTTCTTCAATTGATGTATTTTCTGGCAAAACTGGCATAAATACTAACAAGGCATATGGGCCAGATGTGGTCCATCCTGTTGTCCTCAAGAAGTGAGCTTCTGTGCTTACATCCTACATAGGCAAACTCTTTAGCCTTTGTAAGTCAACATGTGCCTTTTCTTCTTGCTGGAAGTTTGCTCTCATTCAGCCTGTCGCCAAAAGGGTGACCATTCCCAACCCTCTGACTATCGCCCAATTGCTTTAACACCCTGTATTAAAAGAGAGAGAGAGAGAGAGAGAGAGAGAGAGAGAGAGAGAGAGAGAGAGAGAGAGAGAGAGAGAGAGAGAGAGAGAGAATCAATGTCAACAAAAAATTTTCAAAGCACATTTTCAGTCACGACCTTCTTTCTGATCATCAGCTTGGGTTCCGTCAGGGACGCTTCACCGACTGTCTTCTCACCTACCTTTCAAACTCCTGGTCATCTTCCTTGCGGGACTCTGGTGAATGTTTTGCAACTGCACCTGACATCTCAAAGGTTTCCATCGAGTGTGGCATAAATCTTTTTTTTTTTCCAAACTGCCCTCCATCGCTTTCTATCCTTCAATCAGTGCCTTCATTTCTAGCTTCCTTTCTAGTGGTGCTATAACCGCTGTTGGAGACGGCAACAGTTCTTCTCCTAGAGCTATCAATAGTGGTGTTCCTCAGTGTTCTGTCCTATCACCAACTCTTTTCCTTCTGTTCATCAATGATCTTCTTGGCTGTACATCTAACCCTATCCACTCATACATTGATGACTCCCTTCACTTTTCCATTCGTTTCCCACAGCGTCGATCTCAGCAGTTACTTAAACAAAGAAGGGATGAGGCTATTGTACACCTAATGTCTGAATAGGCTCATATCTCTGATGGGGGGTAAAAGAAATTTTGTTGTATTTCATGCATCAAACACTCATTTCTTACATCTTTCAACCTGTCAAAATCTTCCGCAGAAGTATCTTCTAATTTTTAACATTATCAAACTCAATCCTGCATCATCTTTAAACATACTTAGGGTTCCCTTCTCTCGGGATTGATCTTGGAAAGATTATTTTACCTCACTTGTAAAATCTGCTTCCAAGAGATTAAGTGTGCCATGCCAATTCCATACCTTCTTTACCCCTGCACTGTTATTGACTTTATACACGGGTTTTATTCGCCCCTGTGTAGAGTATAACACTGATATGTGGGAAGGCTCCCCACATACAGCTCTTCTCAACAAGGTAAAGTCAAAGTCTTCTTTTCTCATTAACATGCCTCCTCTTGCTGGCTCCCTTCAACGTCTGTCTTATCGCCGCACTGTTGCTTCTTTATCTTTTTCCTGTCGCCACCGGTACTTCAATGGTCACTGCTCCTCTGAACTGTCTGCGTGCATCCCTCCACCACTATGGTGGGCACGTTGCACCCATCTAGCAACAAACTCTTATTCCTTTTCTTTCCAACTCTCTAATCCAAGAGCTAAACGTTACTCCCAGTCCCTCATGTAGGCAACAGGTCAACTCTGGAACTGTGCTCTCTTATCCGTATTTCCTTCCGTCTGGGACCTCCAGCCTTTCTGATGCAATGTGTCCAGGCATCTTGAATAAAACAGATCTTGAATTGGCTCTCTGTTGTCATGTTTTTGCTTTTTTCTTGGAGGGAACAATCGTAAGGGCTTTGGCCTTTGGTCCCTTCTTCCATGCATAAAAGCCAATTATTTTAGCATTATGAAGTGTACATTTTGTATTATGTTCTGCTCCATCAAAACTTACTTCTGTCTCGGTCCTGTACATGTGTTGTAAATATCTCTGTTGTAAATTATTGTAAGTGAAGTAAGGAGATTTGATTCTTTTTTTTTCCTCTCTACCTCTGCATGAACGAACTTATTTTGGTGGGGTTTTGAAAATCTTGGTTATATATCTAACCAGACGCTGATATTCATTACACACTTTAAAATTATTATTTAACTGTGTATAATTTTCTTTTTAATTTTCTGTTTCTTCATATTATTTTCTTTTTCTTGATTATTTTCCTGTTCTTTTTTTTCACTTCTTCTCCCTGTTCTTGCTTTTCAACTCACGGTTTGCAACTTTCACGTTTTTTATCAATTTTCTTTCGTGTCCTAACGTCATAGCTCTCCAATATCTTACTTTCTGTTCACATTATCTAGCTTGTATCCTAACACAATCCCGATTTATTTTCTTTCTTACCACAATTTCGTACCCGCCTCCATCCCTTTTCCGTTCGGGCTGTAGCCCATGTCAAGGAGCAGAGGGGAAAAATGAGAAACTGAATATGCATGACGAGGCGACCTGGCTGGAGGAGACAGTAAAGAATGGGAATTTTAAAAGGCTGAAGGAGAAGGGACAGCGAGGGGGGGAAGGATGGTAAATGTAAGAAAAGTGCAGAAATTGTGGTCACAAAAACTAAACATGCGTGAAAAACATTTCTGAAAAATACCGACTAATAACAAATGGACAAGGAGAGAGATTGTATTTTAGAAGGTGTGTGGATAAATAACTCATAATGTCGGACAGTCAGAGAGCTCTCACCATCTCAACATTTTTTTAATGCATGGAAGTAGAAATCAAAGGCCAGAAGCCCGCAAGCTTTTTCTCTCACAGAAAAAAAAAAAATCAAAACAAAATAACAGAAAGCCAAAGTCTAGATCCGTGTATTTCGAGATGCCTGGACACATTACATTTTAAAGACTGGAAGTCATAGGCAGTAGGAAATTTAGACAGAAGTAGACAGTTCCAGAGCTGACTTGATTCATACATGAAGGACTAGGAGTAACAGGTAACTCTTACAAAAGATTTTGACAAGTCTAGAGGTTTAAGAATTCAGTTTTTGATGGATTAAAAGCAACATGTTTTGTTTTACCCCAATCAGAGACATGAGCCAAGTCAGGCATTCGGTCTGCCATAGTGTCCTTCCTTGTCTGTTGAAGTAAATGATGAGATGGATGCTGAGAGAAGCAAATGGAATGGTGAAGGGTGGCGTCTTCAGCATATGAGTGGATAAGGTTAGATCTACGAGTACAGCTTAGAAAATAATTGGTGAGTAGAAGGAAGGGAGTTGGTGACAGAACATAGCCCTTAGGAACTCCACCATTGATAGATCTGGGAGAAAAATGATGACCATCAGCAACTTCAGTTATAGAACGAACAAAAAGAAGCTGGAAATGAAGGTACAGATAAAAGGATAGAAACTGTAGAAGTGCAGTTTGGAAATTGAAGATCTATGCCAGATGCAACTGAAAGCCTTTTAAGATGTCAGGTGCACTGGCAAAGCTTTCACCAAAGTCCCTGAATGAGGATGACCATGAGTCTGAAAGGAAGGTGAAAACATTGCCAGTTGAGCATCCCTGGTGGAACCCATATTGGCGATCGGAAAGAATGTTCTGATAGTAAAGGTGCCTTTTTTTTTTTTTTTTTTTTAATGCATTATGAAATCTTTACAAATACAGGATAAACTAGATGGGCACCCAGTGAAGCACATCTCTCCGACAAGTGCAAATATAATTTGCACTCTTCATAATGGGTTAGCTTTTCTCATCATTGTTAAGGGTTTCACAAAAAGTGTTTTCCGGATCCAGAATCTGTAATACGATTCGGATCGGTTCCAAAAGTTAATCTCTTCTTCCCTTGTACATGGGCTATCTACCCATCAAATTTTGTTCAAATCTCACTTTTAATTTTTGAGTAGTCTTGCTAACAAACAAACGAACAAAAAACAAACAAACAGGGGTAAAAACATACTCTCCTTGTCAGAGGGAAAACTTGGGCAATAGTTAAAAGGCTGGGAGGCTGGACGAGTGTAAACTTACAGGAAGATATAAAGGTATAGGTTTGCAGACAAAGGCAAAATAGTTTACCTAGGCAGGGTGTAAGCACAGAAGCACAGTTCTTGAGGACAGCAGGAGGGACCACATCCATAATCCTTGTTAGTGCTGAAGCCAGTAAGGGCACAAGTACATCAGTTATGAGTAAGTCATGGGGGAAGGGGGATGTTGGAGGAACAGCATCGGAAATATATATGATGGAATTAGACGATAAAGACTGAGGAAAGAGTTTTGTTTATTACTTGTGAAATAAACAGCTGCAAAGCCAGCAGAGCTGAAGGGAGAACGGACACGTGGTGAATTGATAGAGAGGTTTTCGGCATGGTCCTAAAGGGAACTAGAAGAAACTGAGTTGGAGAGTTCAGAGCCTTTACTACAAATGAAATTATTCTTACCAGTGTGAAGAACAGACTTCCGAGCAGAGACATAAAAGAGATGAGATTCAGGGATGGTTTGGTTCTGGTACTTTTTTGCTGACCTTCTGCTTGTTGTGGACAGCATTAGAACAAGCTTGATTAAAGCACTAGTTTTTCTTTAGTCACAGGATAACTGAAAAGAATGTATGCTTCCATAGCCGAGAGAATAGCCTCCGTAATACACAAGGCACACTCAGATGGCTCTCGGCCGTGGAAGCAATAATCATTCCATGGAAAATAAAAGAAGTACTGCCTGAGGGCATCTACATCAGCAGCTCCCAAGTTCCACAGCTGCTGCGTCATGAAGGGATCCATAGGCCTTTCTGGAGATATAGGACAAGCTAAGATTATACGGCTGTGATCAGTGGCGTCCAACAGAGAGAAAAAATTACTCGTAAGGAAGAGGTCATGTATGTTGGAACTCTCTCCACAGCAGTCAGGGACATGCAAAGGGTACTGTACAAGCTCCTCTAGGTCACTAGGTCACCAGGTGGGTCAGTGAAAGGAGAGGAGAGCCAAAGGTGGTAGTGAACATTAAACTCTACTAGAATGGAAATATCAGAGAATGGAGAAATTGATAGTTTGTGTTCCAACTTAAAAGTAAGATAGTCAAAGAATTTTTCATAATCATCAGAATAAGGGGGTTAGTACACAGCACAGATATATTTATTCAGAAAATGACTGGATTGCCGAAGCTGGAAAACTGAGAATTCGGAAGATTTAAGTTTAAGAACAGGAGCAAGATACCCTGTTGCACACATATAAGCAAAACCTACCTTTGGCTTTGAAGTGCATATACAGGTAAGAGAGTAGAAAGAAACAAACAAGTGTTTGATATCAGCCAGCTCAGACAGCTGAGTCTCAGTAAGGAAAAGATGGTGAGATTTAGAGGAAGAGAGGTAGTATTTAACAGGGTCAAAATTAGAGGAAATGCCACAAATATTCCAGAAATGAACAAAGAGCGAGTCAGAAAGTGGCTCCATGCATATCTCTTGGCTGCCACGAGGAAAGAGGCGGCTAAGAGTGGCTTTTATGCCCCCACCCCCCACCCCTGAGGACTCCATGTCTGGATGCTGAGATGCAATTTTTGCTGATTTTGGAATGGGAAATGTGGTGTGTGATGTGCATGTAGTTTCGTGCTAACAGATAGAGGAAAATTGTATAGGAGAGTATGCTGGCCAACTCCTATGTTGCTGAAATACTGAAAAAAATCAGCAAAGGGGAATGATCAGAAGTTAGTCCCGAGGGCAGATAAAACAGGAGCTTCAGCTCTCCCTGTCATCAGTTTTCCATCCACCTTGGGAGTACTGTCCTGTTCGGCTGGTGCACAGACTACTCACTGCCAGTGATGATCTGTTTATGACACTCGTCCTAGTTTCCCGAAGCCCTTTGGTTACAAGGTCTTGTCTGTTATGTTGGTTCTCTCTGTTCAAGACTGGCAATTTGTCCACATCAGATCCCAAGGGTGGGTTTTTGGCTACTCCCTCGCGTGACATTTCGTAGGTCCGTTGTTGGTAAAACGGGCTCACTTCTCTCAGGTGTCCCTCTCTCTTTTCAGAGCATGTCTCCACTCATGAGGGTTCTGTCCCCGTCTATGCTGACGGGTCTAAGACTGATACTGGAGTAGGCTATGGTGTTGTCTTCCCTTTCTTTAGTAGGGGTGGTACCCTTCCTGGTATTACTTCAGTGTATATGACGGAAAAGACTGAGACTTTATACGCTCTTAAAATCATTTTTACTCTCCCTCAATCTGTTTTTGTGATTTTTGGTGACTCCCGTAGTGTTCTGTCTGCAATGGAGTTTTTAATCCATCCCATCCGTTGGTTTGATCAGTGTTAGAGTGTTTTTTTTTTCTTCTTCTTGGCCGTCGTGGCCATCATGTGGACTTCTGTTGGGTTCCCGCACATGTTGGTGTGGTGGGCAATGAAACAGCAGATACATTAGCTAAAGCTGCGTCTTCTCAACAGCCCCCAACCGACTACCTGCTTCTCTGATGTAACACCTTACTTGTGGTACACAACTCGTACGTGCTGGCAGAGATACTGAGATGGTGTTGCTCATAATAAACTAAATGAAATCTTTCAGAGTGGTTGTGCCAATGGTTCTCCCCTCCGTGCCTCAGCGATTTGAGGTATCTCTCACCAGACTTCGCAATGGGCACTCTTGGCTTACTCACGGGTTCCTGATGAGTGGTGAGACCCAACCATACTCTGAGGATTGCCTTGTTCCTCTTACTGCCCGTCACTTGCTGGTCGAGTGTTCAAGTCTGGCGGACCTACGTAAGAGATTCCTCCAGAGGCATAAGGGGGCAGATGGTACCTGCTGTCTTTCCTCGGTGCTTCGGGGAGCCTCTGGCGATTTTACAGATGTTATTAATTTTCTTCAGGAGGTCGGCCTCATTCCACTATTATAAGTAACTGATATTTTATACTTTTGTTTTGACTCAATAAGATACGTTTAGGTGAAGCTACAGACCTTGTTGAATGTTTTTGGCGTATCTGATGAAGCCAGGATTCCGGGGGCTTGAATGATGAGTGAATGGAAGCGTGGCCCATTGGATTGGGCAAATTTGGGCTGTCTGAACATTGCTACTCCTCATCCTGCCCTTGGTTGCGAAAGGAGGTCCGGATGATGATGATGATGTTATTTTCAGTTTTTATTGCTTGTATCATGTATGAACTTTATAATGAATATGCACTTCTTCTTTGCGGCATCTTTTCCATTGTTGTCAGGCGGCATATGATCCTGGCAGTTGCGCTGCCAGATTTTAATTATTTTCATTCAGTCAACTCACTACCAGTGCATCCTCCAGCAGTTAGTTCCTTTGATAACATAGTACAGAGATCTTTGAAAATTAGTTGATTTGATCTTTAACATGGGCCTACTGTGTGATTAAATGTGCACAACCAAAGATGACCTGCTTCCCAAGTTATGGCTTCCACAGCATGAAAAGTTTGTGTTGGGGGGGGGGAATGAGAATTTAGGAGGGCTACAGCCTTCAAAACCAATAGCTTTCAGCATTACCAGTCTCTATAATAAGCCTATTATATGTGTAATTCTAATTAAACAATGATCACATTCATACTGAGAAAGAGATTACATTGTGGAATATTTAGAAAAGGGGTGGCGGGAACTTGAACCTTTGAAAATCAGTGACGTTCCTCTTATCAAAATTAGTCTATTCAGTGTGCAATATTGCATGACAGAATGTGGCACTGTAATGTGGCACTGTCACAAAAATACATTTTTCACTGACTGTGGTACACTGAGTTGATGGAGACTGGAGAAAGACCTAGCACAGTGAAAACCAACAACCTGTGTCGTTACAAAAGATTGAAGACTGCAGAACCAGGGTACTGTAGGTCCAAGTATCCTAATTCAGCATCGACAAACTGTCGTGCAGGATGGAGTGGTGTCGAAATGAGTAGAATGATTCAAATGTCCACATTTTAATGTGTGGAACTGATACTGGATGAGCCTTTGTAATGATTCATATTTCTTGTCATACTTGTTTTATTTATTTTGTCCTCAGTACATTACAGGAATGATGTCTGTCACACTTCTGTTGCCATCTGCTCTGTTTTTCTTACATAACAACTGTACAGAAAAATAAATTAAACAGTTTGTAATGCTTAAGTATAAGTCACCCACAGCATGCGGCATTGGTCAAAACTCAAAATCCAATGAAGGCCACAGTGAACTGTTTCATGTAAGTTTCATGCAAATGCTTTTATGTAGACGACCTTCCCCAAATATTTTCTTCACAACAGACTCATCTACTTTCCTTTCCACTCGTCTTTGCCATTGGGGGGAGGGGAGAGGTTGGGTACACTTACTGGGAGTGAAATAAACCTCTGGAATCACTCCATAAACCACCACCACCACCAACAACAACAACAACAACGACAACAACAACAACAACAACAACAACAATAATACTACTACTACTACTACTACTACTAATAATAATAATAATAATAACAATAATAATAATATTAATAATGATAATAACTAGAGGGGCACTCAGTGGAGTGCAGCTATCCGACAAGGGCAATGTAATTTCCAAGACACCCTTCATAATGGGTCAGATTCTCTCATCACTGTTTAGAGTTTCACAGAAAAAGTTTTCCGGATCCAGAATCAGTAATATCATCCAGATCGGTCTCACAGGTTAATCGATTGTTCCCTGAGACATGGACTATCTACCCACCAAATTTTGTCCAAACATCTGTTTTAGTTTTTCAGTAATCCTGCTAACAGTCGGACAAACTAAGAAACAAACAGGAAAGAAAACATAGCCTTCTAGTCTGAAAGGATAATAATAATAATAATAATAATAATAATAATAAATTGATTTTTTCCCACATTGATGCTGCCTTTTCTTATTCCCTATCAAAATTAGTCCATCACTCGTTAATTATTGTGCTTACTAGATTACTGTATATATATATATATATATATATATATATATATATATATATATATATATATATCATTCATTGCCAGATGCCATGTATCCCAAACGGGGTGGCCAAAGGCTTAGAGTTAATTGTTTTACAGGGAGGGGCACTAATCCTCCACCAACCCCACTTGACACGTAGGGAGAACGTTATGCCAACAGCATCTGATGTTCCCAGGCGGTCACCCATCCAAGTACTAACCAGACCCAACGTTGCTTAACTTCGCTGATCGGACACAAAGCGGTGTACTCAACATGGTATGGCCATATATATATATATATATATATATATATATATATATATATATATATATATATATATATATATATAATACATATACAACATATATATATACCATTTATATATATATATATTATATATCAATCTGACATTTTTAGCAGACGTGGGGTAATCGTAATCTGTAATCGTATTCGATTGTAATCGACTACAGACTTTTGTGTAATCGTAATCATAATTGACTACAGTAGGTATGCATAGTACCCGAGCTCACAGTAAGTGAATTTCATTGTATGCAAGGACCTATTTTTTATCGAATTGTAATGTATTTTTAATAGTATGTGAATTGAACTCGTAATACGCGAGACAGCAGGGAAGAGTCGCTCAAATCCGGAGCTGAGAGCAAGAGGGCTGAGAGCAGGAGACCGCAGCAGAACAGCCAGCACCACCAGTGATGGAGAATGGAGACTTGTCGATGATGGAGATCGGCTGGGTAGTGTGTGCCCTAGATAAGTTCAAGGAAGAATTGAAGGACATCGAACACTGTCAGTTGCGATTGGTGGAAGTGATGACTTCACTGGACAGAACCTTCTGCTACTACACAGACAGGCACAACCAGGTTAACAGACGGAAGCAAACCTTCATCACACATTTCCTGCAGCCTCAAGAAAATGAGGAATCACTCCCTTCAACTTCAACAGAGCCATATCCTGGGGAGGATCAAGAGGATGATGCAATGTCTGAGGTGTCAGAAAGACTTTGAAAGGATTATGAACATATATATATATATATATATATATATATATATATATATATATATCCCAAATTCCTAGACTTGTTTATTTCACTACAAAGAAGTTACCACCAAGAGCAAAACTTGCTGCCAGACTCCAAGTGCACATCTTATTTTTGGCATAATTTAAAGTTCTCTACCGATATTTTAGGTCTGGATAATTTCAGTGGATTAATATATGATAGGACAGGTTATATGAGGACAGGATAGGATAGGTTAGAATAGGTTAGGTTATGGTAGATCTGATTAGGTTTAGTTAGTTAAGACTCAGACCGAGATTTGGCATGATAGGGATTCGGGGCTCTCTAAGCTTTGGTTAAGTGGCAGTCTTAGGTGGCTGAAATTAGAGAGATCTGGGATGAAGCCCTGCAGTTAGGATAAGTTAGATTAGGACAGGTTAGCTTGGGCTGGATGGTTAGGTTTCCTGTAGATTTGAATATCTGATGCACTGACGCAGGCCTTTGGTGAGATCGTTAGTAATCACCGTGTCCAGTAGGTTACAAGCTGCCATGGGAGAAATGGTAGCTTCCTTCAGTATTCCAAAACAGATACATTCAACCCTTCGGTGGCCATGGGTCCGGAAGTTTCTGTACACTGTAGGCCGACGTGGGGACTATTTTCTGAGGTTTCGGAAACTGATTTTTTTTTTCCCTTGTCATATTGAAGAGAAAGCTTAGACGTACCTAAAAGTGCAAATCCCAGCTTCCTAGACCCATTCTGTGGCTTGCAATGGAGCGTGAAAGTTGCAGAAATATTGGCAATTGATATCCGCTGCCCAGAGGTACTGCCGCAGTGTAACTTCGCAGGTACTTTTTTTTTTTTTTTACCTCCCCAAACAATGCGAATAATGGTGAAATGTTGTACATAAATGAGACATGATGATATCGAATTATTTCAGTACATACAGTAATATATTAGGAATGGCTGGAAAAAAATTATGAATATTTTTTTTCACCTTTTTGATATAAGTATGTTTATGGTAGTTTTAAGTTATTTTTTACGTTATCGTTGTTCCCATGCTTGAAAAAGGAAGTGAAAAGGTTGAATTTTCAGTCCTAAATGAGAAAATTGTCCGTCCTCCAAGTTTAGGCTCTCCCATAGGAGGTGAAAGTGGAGGGTCAGACCCAATTAGCAATACGGAAGTTGAGTCGCAACTTCCAGCTCTCACACCATGTCATGGCTAGAAATAGAATCGTAATGCAGTTTCAGAACTAAGAATAAGTCTAGTCACTACGAATGCAGAGACAAAGCAGAAATACATACGTTTACAGACAGGGAAACACGTATTTTTTTCCGTAATACATTCACTTTTCTCTATCATTTTACATTGTTATTTTTGCTTTATATGTTGCTGTTTCATAAACAGGGTGGTTGTGTGTGTTTTGCAATTGAGGAAAAAGATTATATTTTCTGTCTGGGTCGAGATAATTGGTGTAACTAAGTGTTTTTAGGCAAGACCTAGAGGGAAAAAATCGTACACCCACTCGTCATGGCAGCAGCTGGTGAACTGACATAATATGTGAGAGGGTGAAGTGAAGGTTAGTCTCATGTCCGTGATGTTCGTTCACTTCCCGAAAGTTTTCAATTTTCTACAAGTGGCACTGCATCGAATGATCCAAATCATTACAACAAACCTGAGCAAATAGGCAGATACAAAGACGAAAATGTATTTTTCACTTATCATCATGTCTTTTTTGTTTGTGCCTGTATTAAATCATAATCGTAAACAGGTGGTTGTGTGTGTTTTACAAGAGAGGACAAAGATGATATTTTCTGCATGAGTCGAGATAATGGGTGTAGCTGTGCTTGTTTAGACATAGACAGGAGCAAAAAAATCTAAAATCCACTTATCACAGCAGCAGGCTCTGAACTGCTTGATGGGGTGTATGGGAGTGTAGTGTAGGTCAGTCTGAAGAACGTTCCCTTCCCAAAAATGTTTTGCAGTTTTTTATAGGCTTCGCTCAAATGACGCTTGCGGCCATTTATCGGCTAAACGTCATTCAACGCCAGTGGCCACCGAGGGGTTAACTCTTCCCCTACACATGTTTTATAATATAAAATAATCAGAAATCTGTGTTGCATACCGTACTAAAATTACTTTCCTCAAGATTGTGGCATTGTAAGAAGACAGTTGCAATCTCCATTCTCGTGTGGTAAAGTTTTAGCAATAAATAATAACAATAATAATAATAATAATAATTACTTACCTATTTACTTACAGTGTAGCCACAATAAGGAAGCTTCACCATAACTATTCATGGTGCATAAGGTATGAAATTTTGGTATCATAAGCAAGTCCGTGACCTTTAAAAGTAGTTCAGGGTCACTCATATTTGGAACCTCCACTAAGTTAGCTTCTTGTGTAATAGGAACAAGATCTGAAGAAGGTGTAGAAGAATCCATGGGTACATTTTACATTTGTCCCCCAAACTGGATAACTGTATGCTATAACCATATTCCTTTCAGATAATGGCTATATATCTGCAAAAATTCAGCTTTATAGCTTTTTGGTTTTCTCTAAAACATGCAACAAAAGAACATGGAGCAGATCTGAATTCAGTGCTTTCCACTAGGCTAAATGACAAAATATTCAGCCAAAATTTTCAGCAGACTTTTCATCAAAGGAGTTTCAAACAAATAGCTGTATCCCAATTAGTTTCTGATATATTTCAATTTCAAATATGCAATTTTATCACCATTAATGAGTATATGACCTTCAAAAATAGGTCAAGGACATTCATAGTTGGCACAAGTACTTGGGTCACCCTAGGGGACCTTATTCTATAATATCATCAAGCTCTAAGAAAAAGAAAGTGCAAAGAGATATAGTAATAATACCAAAACAATAAGCTTCACCATATACGAGTATATGGCAAAGCTTAATAATAATAATAATAATAATAAAAATAATAATAGTAATAATAAAAATAATAATAATAATGAAATTAACCAGAAAAGTGCATTTTGTGAGCGAATGATGAGCAAGCGAGTGCTATGTAATGACAGTTTCCTAGTGATATACACTTCTTGGTGGAATCTTCGATATTTAATTGCTAGAGTTCATGTAAAAAAAAAAAAGTGGTACAGCGGAAAATAATTTTACTTCGCAGTTGAAGCGTTCACCAATTAGAGTTTAATACTCCCTTGGAAAACTCGAGATTTCAAGGGGTTCCTACGCCCTTATAGGTGAGAGTTTAGTTAATAGCAAAATTTACTGAAGAGATCATATACAGTAAGAATTTCAACTCTACGCAACATGGGAGTAAAGTTGTTAGCTTCTGCTAAACATGACAGTAGGGCAGTGTTTCTTAACCTGGGGTGCTAGAACCCCCAGGGGTGCTAAAATCAATTTTAGGGGGTGCTGGAAAATGCAACATTATTGTTTTTTATGCCTTATTGGTTTTGCTTAGTATTAGCGTCCTTGATTTTTTTTTTTAGAATGTACAAAACAAAATGTTAGGCAGTACTTCACTTTACTTTAACCCTGCAGTAGTGTAGCAACTGTTGTCCCAGTAACTAGATGTGAAGGGGTGCTGGTTGGACTGAGACCATATTACAGGGGGTGCTGAGGTCGGAAAAGATTAAGAAACGCTGCAGAAGGGCCTGGTCGGGCCGGGCCACTTGTTTTGAGACTCAGGCGAGAGTAAACATCGCCAGCTCCCTTCGCGTGCTCGCTCGTAATAATAATAATAATAATAATAATAATAAATAATAACAGTAATAATAATAGTTATAATAATAGATTGTATGATGATGATGAATAGGATGATGATGATGATGATGATTATTGTTATTATTATTATTATTATTATAACAGATGTAACTGAAACATTGTAATATACTGCAATTACAAGTGCCACTACTACTACTTTTTCTTTTTTTGTGAAGAAGAAGGAACCAAAGGCAATGAGCCCGCAAAACAGTTCCTTCCAAGAGAAAAACAAAATACAAGAGAGAGCCAAATTCAAGATCCATTCATTTCGAGATGCATGGACACACTGCGTTTGAAAGACTGGAGATCATAGGAAGCAGGAAATACAGACAGAGGGAGACAGTTCCATAGTTGACCTGTTGCATAAATGAAGGACTAGGATTAACGGTTAACTCTTGCATTAGAGAGCTGGACAGAAAAGGGGTGAGAGTTTGCTGCTAGACGGGTGCTACACGCCCGTCGTAGAAGTGGAGGAATGCATGCAGACAGTTCAGAGGAACAGTGACCATTGAAGTAGTGATAGAAAAGAGATAAAGATGCAACACCGCGGCGAAGAGACAGAGATTGAAGGGAGTCAGTAAGAGGGAGAGAGTTAATGAGATGAAAAGCCTTTGACTCCACCCTATTGAGAAGAGCTGTATGTGGGGAGCCTCCCCACACATGAGAGTACTCCACACAGGGGCGGATAAAACCCCTGTATAGAGTCAACAATTGTGCAGGGGCAAAGAAGGAACGGAGTCGGCTTAGCACACCCAATTGCTTGGAAGCAGATTTTACAAGAGACGTAATATGATCTTTCCAAGACAAGTCCCGAGTAAATGAAACCCCAAGCATGTTCAAAGATGATGAAGGATTAAGTTGAGTATTATTAAACATAAGTGGGTATACCTGTGGAAGATTTTGTCGGGTTGATAGGTGCAAAACTGAGTCTTTGATGCATTAAAAACAACCAGATTATTTTTACCCCAGTCATAGATACGAGCCAAGTCAGACACTAGGTGTGCCATAGCCTCATCCCTTGCCTGTTGAAGTAACTGCTGAGATGGACGTTGTGGGAATCGAATGGAAAGGTGAAGGGTGGAGTCATCAGTGTATGAGTGGATAGGGTTAGATGTACAGCTTAGAAGGTCATTGATGAATAAAAGGAAGAGAGTTGGTGATAGGACAGAGCCCTGAGGAACACCACTGTTAATAGATCTAGGAGATGAACGATAGCCATCTACAACAGCGGCTATAGAACGACCACAAAGGAAGCTAGAGATGAAGGCACAGAAAGAAGGATAGAAACCGTAAGAGGGCAGTTTGGAAATTAAAGATTTATGCCAGACTCGATCGAAAGCCTTTGAGATGTCAAGTGCAGTGGCAAAGCTTTCGCCAAAGTCCCGAAAGGAGGATGACCAGAAGTCTGAAAGGTAGGTGAGAAGGTCGCCTGTGGAGCGTCCCTGACGGAACCCATACTGACGATCAGAAAGAAGGTTGTGATAGGAAAGATGCTTTAAAATTTTTCTATTAAGAATAGACTCAAAAACTTTTGAGATACAGGATGTTAAAGCAATTGGGCGACAGTTAGAGGGTTGGGAATGGTCACCCTTCTTTGGGACAGGCTGAATGAGAGCAAACTTCCAGCAAGAAGGAAAGGTACAAGTTGACAGACAAGGGCAAAAGAGTTTGCCTAGGCAGGGTGTAAGCACAGAAGCATAGCTCTTGAGAACAACAGGAGGGACTCCATCAGGCCCGTATGCCTTATTAGTACTGAGGCCAGCAATGGCAGAAAATACATCAGCTGAAGAAATTTTAATGTCAGCCATGAGGAAGTCTGAAGGGGGAAGTGATGGAGGAACAGCACCGGAATCATCTAAGGTGGAATTGGAGGAGAAAGTCTGAGTGAAGAGATCTGCTTTATCAGCAGAAGAAATAGCTACAGAGCCATCAGAGGAGAAAAGAGGAGGGAAGGATGATGAGGTAAAGTTGTTAGAAAGGTTTTTGGCAAGGTGCCAGAAGGAGCGGGAAGAGTTCGAGTTGGAGAGTTGAGAGCATTTTGTATGGATGAAATTATTTTTAGCAGAGCGAAGAACAGACTTAGCACGATTCCGGGCAGAAATGTATAAAAGATGTGATTCAGGGGTGGGTTGGCTCCGGTACCTTTTATAGGCCCTCTCCTTGTTGTGGACAGCATTAGAACAAGCGTGATTAAACCAAGGCTTTCTTGAGTTAGTCAAAGGATATGAGAAAGGAATGTATGCTTCCATGCCCGAGAGAATAACCTCCGTAATGCGCAATAATCATTCCAGGGAAAATCAAAGAAGTACTGCCTGAGGGCCTCCCAATCTGGAGCTCCAAAGTGCCAGAGACGACGTTTTTTTGGAGGGTCCGCAGGCCGTACCGGAACGATAGGACAGGTTAAGGTGATAAGGTTATGATCGGAGGAGCCCAACGGAGAGAAAAGATTAACAATGTAAGTAGAAGGATTAGTTTTAAGGAAGAGATCAAGTATGTTGGAGCTCTCTCCAAGGCAGTCAGGGATATGGGTAGGGTGCTGTACAAGCTGCTCTAGGTCATTAAGGATAGAAAAGGTGTAAGCTTGTTCACCAGGTGGATCAGTGAAAGGAGAGGAGAGCCAAAGGTGGTGGTGAAGATTGAAATCTCCAAGAATGGAGATTTCAGAAAAAGGAGAGATGGATAGAATGTGTTCCATCGTAGAAGTAAGATAGTCAAAGAATTTTTGATAGTCAGTAGAATTAGGAGATAAGTAAATAGCACAGATATATTTAGTCAGAGAATGACAGGAAAGCCGAAGCCAGTGTGTAGAGAATTCAGAAGAATCGAGTTCAGGAACACGAGAGCAAGATAAGTCGTTGCGTATATATACACAACAGCCTCTTTTATCTTTGAAATGAGTATAGAGAAAGTAGGAGGATACAGAAAAGGGTTTGCTGTCAGTTGTCTCAGACAGCTGCTACTACTGCTACTGCTACTACTACTGCTGCTACTACTACTACTACTACTACTACAATAATAATAATAATAATAATAATAATAATATAGGTCTAAAACATAAAACTCTTCCGATTTTATTACGTGTTTCATGTCAATTTCCATAGCAGAATTTATAAATTATACTGAAATTTTTGTATTAGGTACAATTTGTTCGTGAAATTAGATTATAAAATCACAGAATCCAGAAAATTTCATGCTCTTCAGATTCTGGCATAAGTCTCATAATGTATCATAAACGATTTCACTCACTACATTATAGTTCTAGACATGAATCTGGCACCTTTATTTGCCGTACGACTGGACTGAACGATGAATATTAATTGGTGAGAGAGAAGTCTGGAAGGGAAAACAATGAAGTGTGCCAGTTTACATCTTGCCTAAGTACTGTTCGGACGTACTATACATTGTAAGAGTCTGATTATTACTCTTCTGCAAAGTATTGTATGGGCTTTATTTTTGTAGAGGAGTTCACTATATTTTTGCTTAGAGTTACTTGTAGTTTATTTGGAAATGACTGCACGAGGTTTTGTTAACTATCAGGACAGTTTCTGGTACATCTGTGGTGAATTTGAAATAGGGAACCAACCTACAAACTTTGTCAAACATCCGTACAATGCATACTTTGGAGGAAGATGTGGAGACCAAGACAAAGCTTGGGCTCCCCGTAAGGTCTTCTCTGTTTGTGTTGGAATACTAAGGCATTGGACAAAAGGAACAAGAAAATGTGTTTGCTTTGGAGTTCCTATGATCCGTAAGGAGCCGAAGAATAACAGTGATGTCTGCTGGGTTTGCATATGTAATGTTCAAGGATACAACACTATGAATAGAAAAAATATCATTTGTTCAAACGTCCTGTCTGCCTCACCACCTGTTGCTCATGGATCAGATATACCCGCCCCAATACCACCTGAGAACCCTTAAAACATTTATTGTAGTTCTGACCATGAAAACAGTGGCAATAGTGATGATTTAGACTTCCATTGTGATAGCGATAACACGGAACTTCAAGAGTTTTCATAACATGAACTATATGATCTGGTGAGAGACCTAGGTCTTGCTAACAAGTCTGCTGAGATTTTAGGTCCCATACTTATATCCAATAATATATTAGAGCCTGGCACATCAATATCCTAGTACTGGAGCCGAGGAAAAGTTTTTGTCCCATATTTTATACAAGAAGATGATACGGTGTATTGCACAGATCTTGCTGGATTAATAGAAAAGTCTGGAGTTATTTACAGTGTGGATGAGTGGAAACTTTACTCATTATTCAAAAAGAGATATTAAGGCAGTTATTTTACACAGTGGTAACATGTATGCTTCTGTTCCTGTAGGTCATTCAGTGCACCTCATGGAAAGTGATGAAATCTTACTGATGGTTTTATATATTATTTAGAAAGACCATAACTGAATAATTTGTGAAGACTAAAGTCACATTGTGTGCTACATGAACAGAAGTCAGGCTGCACAAAATTTCCGTGTTTCTTGTTTGGATATGATAGCAGTTCCAGGAATCTCAACTGGTCTCTGAAATAATGGCCAAGTAAGAGACAGTTTTCACTCGGGACATAGTATGTTATACGAGAATGTTTGGGTGATCCCCCCAAAATTATCTTTTGCCTCCTCTACATATAAATCTTGATGTACTGAAGAAATTTGTTGACTTTTGCCACAAGACCGAGATAGTCTCAAGTATGGAACTAGCGAATACAAGCTTAGAACAATCTGAAGTTAAGGGATGGAGGTAAACTTTCAGCCATTTTCTTCCCTCGTGCATCGTTCTCGAGATAATGCCCATTTGCCTAGCTTTTAACACAATTCGTGTGTGTGTGTGTGTGTGTGTGTGTGTGTGTGTGTGTGTGTGTGTGTGTGTGTGTGTGTGTGTGTATTCGGGTATTTGAGGTATATGCGGTGACACAAACTGCTACGATTTTGGAGACCAAAGACAGAGTACATCGGGTAACTTCCATAACGTCATTCCACCAACCGTGTAGGACATTTAAAAATTCATTATTGATAAAAGAAAATTTTTGGATCGTCAGAACAATGTTGGGAGGTAGATGTATGAAGTGCATAAACAGACGTGAGAATGTGTGTCCATGTGGGTTAAGATATTTTAGACAGTTATGAAAGGCAGCGGAACAACTACATTGCGATTACTCAGCGTATTTCTTTTGTTGTTCTAGCAACTAACTGGCTGTGTGTTCTCCTCCTCTAGTTATCTTAGTGCATGTACTGGTTAGGCCTATGAGATATAGTCACGATTCCGGGAGCTTGAACAGTGAGTGAATGAGCATGTGGTTCATTCCATTGGTCATGCTGCTGACTAGTTATTCGTCTGCCAAGAATTTCCTATTTTCTTCCTTTATGGAACCTAGCTCATTCCATCTTTGGGTTTTAAAAAAAGGTCAGGTTGATGATGATGAGGAGGAGGATGACGGTGATGATGTGAGGTTTCTTAATTGTCGTCCTTTGTTTTAACAGCATTTATGTTTTTCTATATTTTTTTCCGCTCTTCATTTTCCCTGCATCTTAGCAAAGCAACTCATTTTCTTCTCGTTACCCTCCTCTCAGCCTCATCCCCTCCGAAATCCCTGTACCCCAAGGAACTCTTTTACTGGCTCTAAAACTTGCTCCAGCTACATCCTTTACCCTTACTGTATGTGGTAGCCGAGTTCATTGTTTTTCCCAAATCCCTCTCATGTTCGTATATTTCTAATGCTGTGCCTCTGATTATTTTCTTCAACTTTAACTTACTTTTATCGTCTCATTGCCAATGTATCCATTGCACTGGTCATTTATCAGTCCTTTTCCTGATTTTCTTTTCGTAATCCTCCTATCTCCATGCCCATTCTTATTTCTAGCTCTTACCAATTTGTTCCTCTAACATTACCTTTCCTTCAAAAAAAGTTTTTGGAGCTCTTCCTTTTAATTGCTTTATGTAAAGAACAAAAATGGTTTCTGGGATGGCTAGTAAAACTGAAGAAAATACCGTAATAATGATTTGAACGAGGTGGAAAGTATGATTGAATGGAAAAATAAGACTTCGGTTAGAGAAGACACGGGCGGGAGTTGCGAGAGAGGGAAACTTAATATTATTAGCAGTGGTATAAAGAATAAATGGTATGAGGACTGCAAAGGAAAATGTCATGTCCATCTACTCACTGTGGGATGATCGACAAGATGTAGTGGAACACATGATCGTGTATTAATATTTGAATGACTGCATGTGTCTCTGGCTCGTGTGTGTGTGTGTGTGTGTGTGTGTGTGTGTGTGTGTGTGTGTGTGTGTGTGTGTGTTACATAACGAAACAAGTTGTTGGTTCGTAGGGATAAATATATTTTCTCTAAAACACGATTTTAGCGGTAGAAATAACCTTTTCGTTGGTTAATGTTTCATTGATAGGGGAGCTGGGATGGCAGTGGGGACAGTGCATGTACTCGTATGTTGGTGTTGATGGTATAATTATCGTAGGAGTATGTTGGTGGTGGTTGTATAATGGTGGCAGGGGTATGGTGGCGATGGAGGTATGGAGGTGGTGGAGGTATGGTAGAGGTATGGCAGCTGTGGTGGGGTTGGTGGGAGTATGATGATATTCGTGCAGTAGCAGTAGTTGCAACCCTAGGCTCGAATGAAAAGTAAACCTAGTGGACTGCAGGACTAAGCTACCTCTCCCTTGCAGCCCATCTTCCTTTTTGCAGGGGAGAGGGAGGGAGTTTGGGGGCGTTTGCATAACCAGGCAGATTATTTCTCACTTATACTGATGCCATCACGTGAAAGGGTATCCCTCCAGCACCAGGGATATGGTGGTAATGAAGTAATCCAATACCGAAATGTATGAGGAGTAATGGTGATGGTGGCGGGAAGGGTATGTTGGTGGTGCGAGTATGGTAGGTAGTGATGGGGATATGAAGATGAAGGAGGTATAGGTGCAGTGATGGTGTTTGTGGTGGTGGGGAGAGGGGGTAACTTAGTGATGGAAGTATAGTTGTGTTGGTGGTGTCGGGGAGGTCACAGTGGTTATTTTCTATTATTTCCTTCAGGCAAACATCATTTATGTTATTTGCTCTCCTATCCTTAGCCTAAGATCAATATATTTTGTAATGGATTAACGTAACGAAATGCAACCCACCGTAGTTTAACCAACCTGCACTTACCGATCTTGGTACTGGTGTACCCTGAAGTACTATTCCCCCTTACGATCAATGAGCCAACACTTAGCTTCGTGACGCCATCCATCTTCCGGAATTTGGGGCAGCAACGCCGTTATTGTCTAGTATTGGAAAAAAATATTCATGATTTCCAACACGAAAAGTAGCCGATAACACTCCTTTACCGCCTGGCGCTCTCTACTTCCAGCAACATGAAAGTGATAACATAACCTTGGTAATTATTCAGCGTCAAACACAATGCTTTGTTGACATGTGCCTTTAGCAAATTTGTGTAGCTTGCTTGTAGGGCTATTTATGTTTTGGCATGCCAAGAATACAGGGCTATGTTAATAGTAGACACTTCATTGCTAAAAATATATATATATATATATATATATATGAAATATATATATAAGGAATGAAAGAGATACAAAGTCACTGTAGACTGTAAGAAAGGAAAATACGGGAAATATTTAATTACAATTTAAAGGAAGTAATGGGTCAGCAAATAGGAGACCCGAATTGTCGACATAAACATGATGCGAATGACACCTGACCTTGTGTCTACAGTATAAGGGAAACATGTTGCATGCACTGTCAGTTGCAGAATACAGAACAATATCCTGCCGTCTGATGGAATGAATGCAGATGAAATTCTTTTTACATGGTTGGCATCAGTGTGAACAGTTTTCATACGCAATAAATTTTTGTCACGAGACAGTGATGTATCTGTAGCCTACTTTTACTGTGTGTGTGTGAGTGTGTGTGTGTGTGTGTAATTCACTGTGTCGGTCAGGATCACTTGATGGTCGTGATCGTCAGCTTTTACCCTCCCGGAAGGGAGCCGAGAGCTCATAATTATAGTCCGATCTAAGGGCAAGGCTGTGACCTTTACACACGCACACACCCGTCCCCTTGCTCAAGGGGGACAGTAACCACCCACTTCGTCTGTGAAACTTTTCGCAACCTGAGCGAGGCGCGAACTCCCGTCCACCAGTTGGCAAGCGAGAACGTTACCACTGCACCAGCGAGCGGTGTGTGTGTGTGTGTGTGTGTGTGTGTGTGTGATGTCGTGAGCTTTATATTAAAATAAAACTTTTTCTTAGATTGAGCTAAATGCAGACTAGGAGGGAGGAACAGAAGGAGAAAAACTAAATGATGAGCAATGAGAAAAATGATGGAGGAGAAAGAGAAGCAAAAATATACGCTAATAAAAATAGGCAGAGGAAAGAAACACGAATTCCTTGGAGGCAACCAAATATATTTTCTTACAGAGTTTAATTGAAACCTTGCTGAAAAGGAGAAGAAAATGTTTTACGAGGATTAGTGGAGGAAATCTGAAAACGAACAGAAAGGTAAGAAGCAAAGAATGATCTTGTTTGGCTCGTTTTGTTAAGCCTTCGCTTGTCAGTCGTCCTGCCTCACACACTTCCTCCACCATTGCCGGTCTTGATAGAGCTGCTGTTCTTCCACTTCCTCCAGTTGTCTTCCCCTCTTTTGCACTGCGTTTTTTCATGTTATCTTTCCATCTGGTTCTAGGTCTTCCAGGCAGCCTACTACCCTCTGGTGTCAAATCATAGGATCTCCTAGGGTAGCGTTGTTCTCCCATTCTCATTACGTGCCCGAACCACAGGAGTTGCCCCCTCTCTGCATAGTCCTGTATTCTTTCAACTCCAAGACAAACTCTTATTCTTTCATTCCTGATTTTATCCATTCTTATAACTCCAAGAATTAGTCTCAGAACTTTCATTCCACATGCTTGGAGCTTACTTTTAGTCTTGCTGTTAAGAGACCAAGCTTCATGGCTGCAAGTCAAGATTGGTCTCAGGACAGAAGTGTAGATGAATGTCTTTACTTTGAGGGGGACATTCCTGTCTTTCAGGACTGGGTATAATAAATGGAAAGAGTTGTTAAAAATGCTGATTCTATTGTGTAGTTCAAGGGACATATCGTTTCCTGCGCCAAAGACAAATCCAAGATATTTAAAGATCTCTGATTGCTTTAGAATATGGTCCTCGAAGGTGACGTTCATTGCATGTTGGTTTCTTGATAGATGTATTACTATTGTTTTGGTTCTGCTGATCTTCATCCCATTTGCGATCTTTTCCTCATCCCGTGCATCTATGAGTTGCTGTAGGGTTTCCTTCGATAATGTTATCATAGCACGGTCGTCTTCATAACCTTAAAATTTATCCATCTAAGTTAAGTTGATCAGAGTTACCGCTGCAAAAATCCACGAAAAAGAATGAACAATAAGGGCAACAACACACTTCCTTGCCGAACGCATGTTGCTACAGCAAACCAATTTTGGTTTGGCTGTGTTTTGACCCTACATTTGTTGTTTATGTAATTTTAATGGCATTGTGAAATTTTACAGGGATGTCATATTCTTCTGTTGCTAAGATGTTCTGTTGGATACTTCTAGGCACCTTATTAAAAGCCTTGATGATGACCTTGAGCACGCAGTGCTAGATTATGTACAGGAGCAGTCAGAAGATCAACCAATTACCTGAAAGATGCATTATGCAATATAGGCGATGTATTAGTTTTTATTATAGCCTACATCACCAGACTCAAGCCCTAACCTTAATGCTGTTATACTCTGTTAAGGATCTCTATGTAGGTAAAACTGATATACAAGTGACTACTGTAAACTAGGTCGGTGCTAGTTTAAGTGTTGGGGACCGTCTAGACAGTAACTCACAGTCCAGTAAGGCAGGGACGGCCTAAATACCCTCCACCATTACTGACCCACTTTTTTTTTTTTTTTTAATGAAATCAGTCGCACACTGGGAAGGTATTTCAGTAAAATATAATCAGTAATCTAATTTCAAGAAATGCGGGTTGCCAAGTCAGTGGTGCAGCTTAAAGTGGTCTGCATCTTCATTAAATCTATTTATGTTATCTGTTAAATTTTACGTTGTCCTGAACAGTTAAAATGGTTTGTGAAAACATTCATTGTTCTATTTCCTTCTTATTTGCAAAACTAGAATACTTAAAGTTTTCTGGAATAATATTTAAAGTTTAATATCATGTGTTAGATTAGTTTATGAATCTGTGTTCTAGTAATTGAAAGAATCTGGCTGCTTTCAGTAGAAACTGGGATTATGTAAACTTATTTAAGTTTATACATATTTGAATTTAATGTATTTAAGAAATATGTTTGTTCAATGAAAAAGTAATTAAATAGCACAAACAGATTAAGTCACTCCAGAAACATATAAGTAGACACCTAAGTCAACTTTCTATCACCAGTAACAAAAGCGTCATAACTGACTTCCTATCGACCGGTGGCCATTTTGTTTTTGACCCATAAAAACATGTAGCCAAAGGTACCTGGTAGCACCCAGGTAATTCCAGACCAGGACATGCTATAGTAACAGAAACTGCAATAAAACTTCATCCATACCTCAAAACACAATTTTAAAAATTTCCGCTGGACTCTAATACGGGTACAGCTGCAAGACACAAATACAGTATATAGTTACCAAAAAAATACTTATAACTGTTCATTTACTTCTTCTCCAGAAGCCACTGATGATTTTCCTATTGTTTACACCTTTGCTAAAATTCCCTTGTCACAAATATTTCCTTAAAAAAAAAAAAAAATCTAGTGCATGTCGCCCGATAGCGACAAAAGGGGCATAGTATGCAGGGCACAGACGTGAGGAAATGGAAACAAAGAAGTACCATGATGTAATTTTTATGATGGAGCAAATATTGGAATACTGGTAAACTGAAAGTTACGGGTGACGATTTTTCCTTCTTTTAGTCGCGCTTAAAGGAACTCTGGGATTAGAAAACAAATAAGTAAAGTAAGAATGATTAATACAACATCATCTTAATGGTTGATCATATTTTATTGTTCCTGGAGTGCACCTTGACTTAACCTTGACCTGGTAGCCTCGTTTCCAGAATTCACTGCCACACACCCTGGCTTCACCTTGATCTCCCACAGCCTCGTGTTACCGCACTTTCTAGGATACAACATTGATTCCGTTATGCATGTGTGTGAAATCGCAAATTAATGCTTCTAGACCGTGGCCAGTGAGGGCGAGGAGGAAGCTTAATGATTACACTGTAGCTAGTGGAATGGTGTTGGAAATAAGCCAACCCATGAGGTGACGGAGAGCTGACGAAATGGGAGTTGGAACTCTGGCTAATATGGAGGGAGGGAGAGAGAGAGAGAGAGAGAGAGAGAGAGAGAGAGAGAGACAGACAGACAGACAGACAGACAGATAGACAGACAGACAGAGACAGAGACTGAGACAGAGGTATTTTAATGATGGTTAATAACGAGGTAAATGTGTATCATAGCCTGTCATCTGGTGCAGCAACAAACATTTTCTGTACTATTGCACTGCAAGGCAGATTGATGAAAAGAGGAGAAGATTTATATAATAACAATAAAAACTGTGAAGAGTGCGGCACATACCATCCACTAACTTGATGTAGTATTATAATAGATGGTAACCATCTGGACACATTGGTGTCTGACAGCTTAGGCGCTCCCATCAGATGTAACTTGTAAAGGTATGCATCCGATGGTAAAATGGGGTTTATTGTGCAAATACTGCATCCGGTTGAAAGCGACTAGTCTCTTGTCAAAAGTGTTTGACCTAAGTAGCCTAACCCTGGGCTCCAATGCTCCTTATGGGGCAATAAAGGAGTGGAGAAAGAATGATTTACTATAAATTTTAAAATCATTTGAAACACACACACACACACACACACACACACACACACACACACACACATGCACGCACGCACGCTCTCGTGCGGTCTCCGTGTCGGATACTGGATTTTTTTTTTTTTTTTTTTTTTTTTAGGCTAGGATCACAGACGTGGCCAATCTTCTTTTGTCAAGTGAGAGACTACAATTCTAAATCATGCGAGCATAATGCCAGGACTGTGCAGTCAAGGTGGATGGCTAAAAAAGTACGAGAACTGCTTGACGTTCTACACAATTTACGCAGAGGTGGTTATGCTTCATTAATTAAGCATGGACTTTCGCGACTCAGGGAATAGTGTATGCTTGTTCGTGTGTGTGTGTTTGTGTGTGTGTGACTCTCGGCAAAGACCTAACAGCCTCCTACCGGAAACTCAGCAGTAATCTTACATGCCACACAACAGCACATGTCTCCACGTTAGCATTAACACACACCGTCCACACTGAATACACGTAAGAGTTGTTTCATTCACGGTTGTGTGATGGGACTGAGGGTTTTTCCATGACACGTTGGTGGGTCATATGGATGACATGTAAAGTCTGGTTTAACGATATTCAAAGCATAAAACTGATTCTGCCCAACTTTGGACCGAACTCAGGTCCTATCAGACACCAGATGACCGCTCTGACCACTTGGCCATGACCTGGTCAGTTTTCTACGTTGCTTACTTTTGCATCCAAAGGCATATATGTACGGATTCCTGCATCAAGGACGCAAGCCCTATATGTGTATGGATAGTTAACTGAATCAAATAGCTTCATGCCTTTCTGCTTGATTTGGGTCAGGTAATCTTGTAACCGTACGTTGAGGAGTTGGAATTATAATATATACACTCTCTCTTTATAAAAACTATATCTGTTACTCTTACTTATCATTTGCTGTTACGGTTTAAGAGCCTTCTTCTTTGCTATCCTTGTCTTACTCCAGTCGTCACATTCTTGTAGGAGCTGCCTAGCAAGGGTCACCTGGTCTACTGCAGTTCTATACTCCTCATATGTTCTTATATGCATGTTGCAAATTGGAGTCAAATGCGCAAAAGCACTGATAAACATACGAAGATTTCTTACTTTTTTTTTTTACCCCGCTGCTACGCCGTATTTCCCCCATCAGAAGCTTAGGGATCATGGGCTTGGCTACTCCCTCCTGAGTGGCGCAGCTCTTAGCTTTGGAATCTTCGGCGTTGGGGAATACAGATACTTCGACCATTAGCCAAAGTTCCGGTAGCGACCAAATAGGATATCTGGAAACTTTGTCAAACACTCTTTCTATGTCATTCCTTCAGTATTCGTTGCCTTACCTCAAATTTCCTTTTTGTTGAAGACCACTTTTCCTCCTCTAAACACGATTTTCTTTTTAACTGAAACTCAGTTGGCTGAGGCCACTGATAGTATACTCTTCTCTGTATATTCGTACTTTCTCCGTACTTGCTTCAAAGCGAGATGTGGTAGTTACGTATATCAGCACAACAACCTTGCATGCTCTTGTGTTCCATAACATGATTCGTTTTCATTCTCTACACTTTAGTTTCGTTCTCGTTCTCGTGTTATTTTCGAAAATACCTGGCCATAAGATATTTTAACTATCTGACTCATACTTCAACATGTTCTTTCTACTGCTTCTTCCTCTGAGAAAATCTACGTTGTGTAAGATTTCGTTGTTCACCGCCATCTCTTACGTACCAGTGTGTTCACTGATTATCTTGATGAACAAGCATACACATTTTCAGTCTTTAATAACCAACAAAACCATGCACACCACTCTACCCATACTCCTGTCTGTCTTGTTGAGATTTCCAACATACATGGTCTTCTATGACTAACCTTCTGAGTACTCATTCAATGTGTTTTGTTCTTTGGGCTCCTGTAATGACAGTCTTGTATATGTAACCATCCATACTACTCCAGTACGACCTGTCGACTCTCTCAAAGAGCGGCTTCTGGCATTTGGGTTCAGAGAATTGAAAGGTTTGCGTGGACCGGAATGGTTTCTCCCTCCACATCCAATATCCATTTAAGTTTGTTTCCTGCATTTCGAAGGTTATTCTCTCCGGCAAAGGGAGCTGATAATATTTTCTTATACCTTTTGACGGATGAAAAAAAAATATATAAAACTTGCCTCAGCCAAGCCTGTTCTAATGTCCTCAAAAAGAAGGCAGCTTTCAAAAAGATAAGTGCCTTCTTCCCTCGGACAATTATTCATTTTACAGTTCTGCCAGAAATCGCACCAAGTCTATTCAGTGTCTTTCAAAAGATCAATCTCTCTATTGCAGACGCCTTAATCTTATAAGTGGTGGCCACAAACAAATCGCCTCCTTTTCGCCCTGTCCCCAAATGCACATCCTCTCTCATATACATCTCCACTCTAACCCCCCATCTCATCCTTGGCCTCCACCTCCCAGTTTCCCTCTCCACCTCACTCACATACACTCTCCTCGTTAGTCTCTTTCTCTCTCCATCCTATCCACATGACCAACCCACCGCAAAGTATTTCTCCTAAGGCTTTCTATCTCATCCACATCCACACCACAAGTCTACTTCGTTTCCTCATTTGGCATTCTGTCCCTCCATGTAACTCCACATGTTCCTCTCAAATACCTCATTTCCGCTGCTCTCACTCTTGACATGTGTTCTTCCAACAAGGTCCAAGTTTCACTTCCATACGTTAGAGTTGCAATCACAATACTGTCATGCAGTGACTTTTACTTCCATGCTGACTTCACTATTTCTTATCAATGCTTTTAAAGAACCAACAATATTTCTTCCCTGCTCCATTTACTATGTTGGGTGGTAACCATATAACCAAATTTTGGCTCTTGGTGGTTTAGTGGGTAATAAAGGTGCTCCAATCGGATTGAGCCGGTGAAGGTTTATATCCAAGGGGTGTTTGGGGTTTATTGCTCACGTAAGAGGTTGGTAACTCTCATCTTAAATGCCAGGACCAACATTCCTAGCCCCGGGCTCCTACGCTTCTCATGAGGAAACGCAGGATTAGATGATGGATGGATGGATGGATGGATGGATGTACCTTTTCAAGCACTTCATCCTCCAAACTTCCATCCTTACTCATCATACTACCCAAATACTTAAATGCACTCACATATTCCATTTCCTCGTTATCCATCCTCACTGTACATTCAGTGACTTCACTTTTCTCGAAGTCCATATCTTTACCTACATCCACCTTCAGATTCCGTCTCTTACGCACTCTCCCAAACTCATTCCCCAAGCCTTGCAGTTCCCCTTGGTCATCACTTAATAATACAGTATCATCTGCAAACAAGAAAACAGGAAGTTGCCAAGTGCTGCCCTCTCTTATTAGGGCTGCTCGAACATCCACTGCCCTACTCTGTATCACTTTCATAACCTATACATACTAAACAGCCATGGAGATATGACACATCCTTGTTTCAGTCCACCATTCAGATAGAAAAATTCACTCAGTTCCCTGTACACAGGCACTGCAGCCTTAGAGCTCTCACACATACTCTTCACGTCATTCAACAACTTCCCATGTACTCCATATACTGTTAATATTTTACACATTCCTTCTCTATCCACACTTTTATATGCTTTCTCCAAATCCATGAAGGCCGCATACAACTTCTTTCCCTTCTCAAGATATTTTTCCACTAAATACCTAAAGGTGATTATCATATCAGTACAACCTTTCCTTTCCTAAAACCTCCTTGTTCTTCTCCAGCTAATTCCTCTGTTATTTCCCCAACTCTTTTAGTAAGTATCCCACCAAATAAAATTTCAGTAATCTCAGATAGTGTGAAATATTCAAATCAAACATTTTCGCTCCTACTTACACCTCATCAAAACCTCTAATAACTGTTCTCCTTCCTGCGCCATTCCTCAGTTCCGCTCTGATGGTCATATACTGCTCTGGTGATAAAGCTGATTTGTAATATTCTTTCGGGATAGCAGTTTCCTCGCATTCAGTCTGGCCCTAAGAACAATGGCCTTCCTCAACCGCTTAACTCTCTGTCAATAGCATTACTAGCTTGTATTTTTTCTTAAGCCTATGACGTATCCTTGGCAGTAAGATTTTAATGCTCTTTTCTTCTCATAGCCTTTTTCTTTTCTCTTTCTAACTACCATTATTGATTCAGTCAGGGTCATTCCACTTTCGATCTTCTCACTTTTGACTCTTGGCCATCTTCAATTTGTATCTTTGGTGAAACTTTAGCCACCGTACATACATTCCATTGGTTTCGGTTGAGTCGAAAACATATCCTTAATTTCCAGACTATTTTCTTTCATTTTTTAAATCTTTGCCTTCATACTGTATATGGTGTTCATTATGGCCGTTCTACTGCTGAGGTTGTAGAAGGCCAATTTTCCTCTTCTAAGGCTAAGAGTAATGGTATTCCTCAGGGTTATGTCCTGTTACAGAATCTTCCTTCTATTTATCGGTGATATTCTCAGCTACACATCTAGTTCTTTCCTCTCATACACTTATGACTCCTACCACATACTTCCACCTAATTTTCAAAGCATTCAGCGTAGCACTTACTGTAATTCAGTGTTCATTCAGAAAAAATGAGGACGAAGGACAAGAACGATTGTTGCTAGATTAATTATGCAAGGTTTCAGGACTGGATTGGAGGTTAGGTTAGGGGAATGGTAACAAGAAGGAATGTGAGGAAAGTGAAGATAACGAGGCAAAAGAGAAGGCAATAAAAGAAAAAGGGTGAGGAAGAACTGAACGTACAGTAGTAAGAATTAGATGCTGACGACAAAGAGATCACTGTCGTAAAGGTATACAGAAAGGAATTAAGTCATTTACAACAATTATCTCAGTTTATTCATTTATCTACTTATTTTAATTCGTTCCATTTCCAATCTTTTACGGTCGGGTAACCTTGAAATTTTTCCAAATAGTGAATTCAGACACAGACTAGATTAACACCTTTGACCACTATTGGTTCTTTCAAAATTTAATAATATTGATTTTTTTTTCCTCCGGGGACGTCTCCAGACTCACTCGTCCCTTTAACCCCTGTAACCCTCAACGAGCATTCCAACGTAAAACCCTGCAGAGCCCACCCTGTTGGAACTCCTTACTGTAATCTACTGAACAACCATTTTTTTTTTGTTTTATGTATCCGACTCTGGGCATAGGCTTCACTGCCTGCTACCAAGGCCCAGTAGTCCTCCTACGTATCATACACCTCTACATGTCACTCCTTTGGCGTTAACACCCACCGTCCATATTGAATACATGCTAGGGCTGTCTCATACAGGACTGGTGTAGTGGTATTAGCGGGGGTCTTTTTACGACATGTCGGCGAGTCTTTTGGTAGATCAGTAAAATCTGGTTTCATGAAATTCAAATCCTTAAATTGTTCCCTGCCCCAGCGGGGATTTGAACCTGGGTCTGTTAGAACTGCAGGTCACCTCTCTACCGATTGAGCCATGCGTAGTAAATGGTTTGTTGGGTTAAAGTAAACCAGCTTGTCATTCAGTGAAGAATTAATTAATGGCGAGTGAGGGAATTGTGGGCACCCCCACCTCATACGAGTATGAAGTGTTTGCCTGCATCCCTCCCCCATATCATATACTGAATATATATATATATATATATATATATATATATATATATATATATATATATATATACATACTGAATATATATATATATATATATATATATATATATATATATATATATATATATAGTGACTATATATATATATATATATATATATTGGTTTGACTTATACTGTAATCCTCACTGCCAGGATTTCAGAGCATCGTTGAAGGTCACACAGAAGTCTCCCTTTATCGTGATCCGGCTATTCAACGATGCTAGAACACTCTGAAGCCTCAGGCCACCCAATGTATTCCAGTGGTTTCTCCATTCTCCACATTTCCCATGACGACACTTCAAGACGAGCAGCAGCGACTCTCCTCGCCCACCTCCACAAGCTAACCTTGAGTTTCTGTGACTCCTCCACCACACTACTCAGCCTTTTTTAGAAGCATAATGGTAAGTTCTCAAGCCATGTTGAGCACTTTAACCCTAGATAGGTAACCTTCATCCAGTGCTGACCATTAGGTAACCTGGGGTGGAACCAACCCCACGTAGGAAAAAAAAAATGTGGAAAAATAGTTCTTTTTCATTTTTTATTGTAAAAAAACACAGGAATAAACTTTCACCTTTATACTACGTTTTACTTCTGAAAACTTTATGAAATGATATATGAACACATTTTTGAAATTAAATTTTAAAAACTTTTGTTTGAAAAATCAAAAATATTTAGAAATTAAAATTATTCTAGGTTGAAGCTTATGTGACACAGATAGGTGAAGGTTGGAACCTCTTGTAGCTCAGAGCACAACTCCCATGGATGCACAGTACGTTCTGGAGTGGAAGCAAAATAGACCTAAAATTTATACCAAGTAATTTTAGGCATTTTTTTTATTCCTTACTGTGCATCCATGGGGGTTATGCTCTGGGCTACAAGAGGTTCCAACCTTCACATATCTGTGCCACATAAAGGGTTGAACGTACCTCAGCTTCAACTTAGACAATTTTAATTTTCAAAGTATTTTTGATTTTCCAAAACAATATTTAAAAAAAATATTTTCATAATTCAATTCATATAGTTTTTAGTAGTAAAAACAGCATAAAGGTGAAAGTTTATTCCTATATTTTTTTTAAAAATAATAAATGTACAAGAACTATTTTTCCACATTTTTTTTCCTTCGTGGGGTTATGAACTCCACCCCAGGTCACCTGATGGGTCAACGTGGCCTGAAGGTTACCTACATTCACTAGTCGTTCACTGTACGGGAGCCTCAACATCTCCGACACAATAATCAATCTAATGAGTGGTAACTTTCACTTATTGTTTAAAAAAAAATAAAAAAAATAATTCACCACCTTTGGGGCCCAATACCCAGGAAACCTATGAAGCCTGCAACTTGACCCCCCCCCCATGATGTCTGGACCAACACTGAAGCTACTGAGAGGCCCAGGATGGGGTGACGTTTGGCTTCAGTACGGTAAGCGAAAACATTATTTCCTGGGATTAAAAAAACTTCAGCTTACCTATCTAGGGTTAACAGTTGACCACGTTTTACCAATACACATTACCTGACTGCTGACCTGTATGTTAAGAGGTAAGGCACACCCTTTCCATTTTTTTTCTCTTTTTGAATTTACCTGTATGTTCACTTGATTGAGAAATTTAAAAATCATTTGTTTTTATTCTCTGTGGAAAGTCTAAGATACATATAATTTTTTAAAAAGCTGATGATTGCTAGAGTAAAGCCAAAACGTTCCCGATAAATAAACAAAAGCGGTTTGAGAGGTATTATCAGGCTTAGCTGTGTTACTTCAGATGTCTTGTCCCTTGCTCGTTTCTGTTTTCTTCCCACTTCCCTCTGCAAGGTGAAGGTGGTTACCATGGCGGACGCCCCCGCTGCCTCTCCCCCCTTCAGGGGAGGGGGAAGGAAGGGTACAAGTTGAAACAGAAAGGAGAAAGAATTTACCTAGGCAGGGTGCAAGCACAGAAGCACAGTTCTTGAGGACAACAGTAGGGACTCCATCAGGTCCACATGCTTTGTTAGTGTTGAGGCCAGTGATGGCAGAAAATACATCAGCTGAAGAAATTTTTATGTCAGCCATGAGGAAGTTATAGGGGGGGGAAGTGATGGAGGAACAGCACTGGAAATGTCTAAGGTGGAATTGGAGGAGAAAGTCTGCGTGAAGAGATCTGCTTTATCAGTAGAAGAAATAGCTACAGAGTCATCAGACTAGAAAAAAGGAAGGAAAGATGATGAGGTAAAGTTGTTAGAAAGGTTTTTGGCAAGGTGCCAGGTGGAGCGGGAAGCATTCGAGTTGGAGAGTTGAGAGCATTTAGTACGGATGAAATTGTTTTTAGCAGAGCAAAGAACAGACTTAGCACGATTCCGAGCAGAAACATAAAAAAGATGTGATTCAGGGGTGTGTTGGCTCTGGTACCTTTTATGGGCCCTCTCCTTGTTGAGGCCATCATTAGAACAAGCTTGATTAAACCAAGACTTTCTTGCATTAGTCAAAGGATATGAGAAAGGAATGTATGCTTCAATGCCAGAGAGAATAAACCTCTGTAATGTGCAAGGCACACTCAGATGGCTCCCGGGCATGGAAGCAATAATCATTCCAAGGAAAATCAAAGCAGTACTGCCTGCGGGCCTCCCAATCCGCAGCTCCAAAGTGCAACAATCGATGTTTGTTTGGAGGGTTCACAGGCTGTACCGGAGCAATAGGACAGGTTAAGGTAATAGGGTTGTCATCGGAGGAACCAACAGAGTGAAACGATTAACATTGTAAGTAGAAGGATTAGTTAAAAGGAAGAGGTCAAGTATGTTGGAGCTCTCTCCAAGGCGGTCTGGGATACGGGTAGGATGCTGTACAAGCTGCTCTAGGTCATTAAGGATAGAAAAGATGTAGGCTTGTTCACCAGGTGGATCAGTGAAAGGAGAGGAGAGGTGGCAAACATTGAAATCTCCTAGAATGGAGATTTCTGAGACAGTAGAAATGGATAGAATGTTTTCCATCGTAGAAGTAAGATAGTCAAAGAATTTTTTTATAGTCAGTACTGCTTTCAGGTTAAGCCATATGTGCCAAGACCTAGGCGGTGCTTCCATTGCCAGAGAGTTGGGCATGTCAGCAGGTCTTGTCATAGGAACATGGCAGGTCTCCCACAGGTGTGTGTAAATTATGGTAGTAATTCACATGGTGAGATGGGCGCCCGGATCCCCCCCTCATGTACCAACTACCATGGTGCTCACCCAGCTTCGTCAACACAGTGTGACAAGTATAAGTTTGAGAATGAAGTCATGTCAGTTCAAACCCATTAGAAGATTCCACTTGCTGAGGCAAAGGAAAGGATCAGAGGGATGTTCATCCAGTCTGTGGACACCTTTACTTCAGTTCTCTCACGTCGTAAGGAGGTCCCACAGTACAATGAGAAGGCTTGCACACTTCTGTGGTGGTGGCACATGCCCATGCTGACCGGACTCCTTCTCCCCTCTTGACCAGTATGCCCAAGGCTTCATCACAGCAAACATCTCCGTTGTTCGTCAGAGTCCTCTGAGAAAGAAAACTGGCCACCTGAGGTCTCTGTTGTTGACCCTTCTTTCGACACCTCTCCTGTCCCTTCTGCCCAGCAGGCTGAGGGATCTAGCCAGGTGACAGCTGAAGCTGATAGTTCACCTCTGGTCCCATCCCCACTTGGGGATGTTGTTGGACAGCTCATTGGTGCTTCAGGTCTGAAGTATGGGATGGCCGCCTCAAATGATTCGTTTCCTGTGGACTCTACTTCTACTTCTGGGGCTTATGGTGTGGGAGCACTGATCATCCTACATCTCCAAAGGTGACCCCCAAGCTGCCTTCCAAACAAGCTGGTATGCTCACTCCAAGAGTGTTGTAAAACTTACTTGCTCGTCCTCACGTTTGCCTTCGGATGTTAGACAGACGGTGTGGGTTTCTGGTGCTAGGCAGGTTCCTCAGAAGGGCTTTCATGAGCATCAGTCCAAACCCGCTCGATTGTCAGGTGTACAGTCCTGCATTTAATCATCATCACTCCACAATGGGTTCTCCCATCCAGTGGAACTGTCGGGGTTGACGTGCCAATTATGAGGAACTGTGCCATCTTGTTTCTCAATTTACTCCTCTGTGCATGTGCATACAGGAGACCATGGTGAGTGATGCTGTTCCTTCCAGTCCTGCTGGTTTTCATGTATTTTATTCTGATTCTCTACTTGGCCAAGGACTTTCATGGTGGTACTGCAATCCTAGTTTGCTGTGATGTCCCATTCACTTGTCTGAGTCATTCAACTCCACTGCTGGTTGTTGCCATTCAGATTTTCTGTTGCCACTAATATACGGTGTATAGTCTTTATCTCCCTCCAAGTGCTTCTGTTGAGAAGGTAGATCATGCCCTGCTTATTCGTGACCTTCCATCACCCTTTCTTTTACTGGATGATCTGAATAGCCGTCACCCACTGTGGGGTGACAGCATAACCAACCCTAGAGGTAATATGTTGGCTTCTTTGATGGAGGATGAGGAGCTGGGGGTGTTGAATTCAGGTGAGGTGACATACTTTCATAGTCAGACTGTTGTTTTCATGGCTATTGATATGTCTCTGTGTTCAGCTACCGCTATTTTGGTATTAAGTGGGGCGTGTTGCCAGATTTGCATGGCAGTGACCACTTCCTAATTATCTTAACCTCTGCTGAGTGTGAGCCACAATGTCGTCTTCCTCGTTGGTGCCTGGACAAGGCAAATTAGCCACTCTTTAGGGAGTTATGTTCCACTGATCTCAATATGGACGATTTTGATAGAGTTGATGAGGCGGTTGCAGATATAACTGATGTAATGCACTCAGCAGCCCTTTTCTCCATTCCCAAGACTTTTGGTCGATTTCCTAAACTTCCAGTTTCCTGGTGGACCCCTGAATGAACTTCTGCAGTGAGGACCTAACGGATTACCTTCTTTCAGCTTCGCCACCATCATACGGTCACTCAATATTTGGAGGCTTTTCCGAGGGTGCATGCTCATGCACGTCGTGCATTGAAGGAGGCCAGACGTGCTTCTTGGTGAGAATATGTTTCCTCCCTTCACTCAAGGACTTCTCTTACCCACGTATGGAACTGGGTCAGAAAGATTTCTGGCAAGTTTCCTATTCCTTCCCCTCCTGTTTTATCTGACGTGGGTGGGATTGTGACTGATTCCTTTGCTGTTGCTGAAGTGTTTGTCAAGCATTTTGCTGGTGTTTCTAAAAAGAACACTGAATTCCCTCCAGCATGCCAACGTCAGCGCCTGGAATCCTGTAGCCTCAGCTTCACATCTTCTGGGGGGAGAGTCTTACAATATCCCCTTTCTATTTTTGAGCTTCGGGCTCCTTTGTCACAGTGTCTTGATTCATCTCCAGGCTGTGATGATATTTCATACGCCTTTTCACGTCATATGTCTGATGAATCTCTTTCCTTTTTGCTGGCATTGTATAACAGAATATGGTGTACTGGTGAGTTTCCATTTTCTTGGGGAGTTTCTTTGGTAATCCCCATCCTGTGTTTGCAAGGTTTTGAAGATGGTTAATGGCCAGCTCATGTGGTATTTGGAGAGGGGTAATTGCTTATCGCCAATTCAGTACGGTTTTCGTAAAATGTGATCTCCCACTGATGTCCTACTGTTCTTGAAATCTTCAGACTGTGAGGCTTTTCCACTAACCAACACCAGGTCACGGTTTTCTTCGTTTTGGTGAAGGCATACGACATTACCTGGCGTCATGGCATTTTACTTTCACTTCATGAGTTTGGTCTTCATGGGTGCTTGCCTATTTTTATTCAAACATTTTTTATCTAACCGTTATTTAAGGGTCTGAGTAGGAGGAGTGCTTTCCAGTGACCAAGCACTTGAAGATTGGATGCTGCAGGGGAGTATCCTTAGTGTTACCCTCTTTGCTGTGGCCATCAACAGGATAATCAGTGTACTTCCTGATGGTGTGCGAGGTTCATTATATGTAGATGACCTCTCAATTTCCTTCACTGCATCTAGAATGTCTCTGATAGAAAGGAAGTTGCAGCTGGCTCTTAATAGACTTTCTGAGCGGACTGAGTCTCGTGGTTTCCGTTTTTCTTTGCAAAAGACGGTGGTTTTGCATTTTTGTCATGTTCGGGGGGTTCACCCAGACTTTGATTTGTATCTTTATGGTTGGAGGATATCCTGTGTGGAGACTCAGTTTTTGGCTGTTCTATTTGATAACCGACTTATCTGGGTTCCTCATATTCGTTCTGTGAAGGCATATTGTATTAAAGCTTCGAGTCTTCTGAGGATTTGGGGACATACTGTACTTCTTGGGGTTCTGACTGTCAGACCCTCCTCCTCTCGCACGGATCTCTTATTCTTTCTAGACTTGATTATGGGTGTGAGGTGTACTCCTCTGAAACAGATGCCTGGCTCTGGATATTAGATTCCGTGGATCATGCTAGTGTACTATACATTTGGCAACTGGGGCATTCAGGTCATCCCCGATTTCGAGTTTGTTGGTGGATGCTGACGCTCTCCCTTTAGCTTTAAGTCGCCAGTCATTGATGATGAGGTGTTGCTATTGTCTTCACCGACTTCCAGACTCTGTTTCTTGTGCCATGGTCTCCAAGGATTCTCGATTATTTTTTTAGGACTCCCGTCCTAGTTTCCCAAAGCCCTTTGGATACAGAGTTTGGTCAGTTAAGTTAGCACTCTCTCATCCAAGACTAGCAGTCTGACTACATCTTATCTAAAGAATGGGTTTCTGGCTACCCCCTCGTGTGACGTTCTGTAGGTCTGTTGTTGAAAAAAAAAAAAAAAGGCTTACTTCCCTCTCAGGTGTCTCTCTCACTTTTTTTTAGAACATGCCTCCACTCATTAGAGTTCTGTCCCTGTCTATACTGATGAATTTAAGACTGATACCGGAGTGGGCTTTCGTGTTGTCTTCCCTTCCTTAGTAGGGGTGGTAGCCTTCCTGGTGTTGCTTCAGTGTATACAGCGGAACTGACTGCGACTTTATTTGCTCTCCAAATCATATTTACTCTTTCCCAATCTGTTTTTGTGGTTTTCAGTGAATCCCATAGAGCTCTCTCTGTACTGGAGTCTTTCAATTCATTCATTGTTTTATCAATTTTAGAGTGTTTTTTTCTTCTTAGCCGTCGTGGCCATTGTGTGGATTTCTGTTGGGTTCCCATGCATGTTAGTGTGGTGGGCAATGAAAGGGCAGATACTTTAGCTAAAGCTGCATCTTCTTGACAGCCACCTACTGATTACCCAGTCTCCACTTCCAATGTGACACCTTACCTGCGGTATGCGATTCATATGCTGGCCAAGACAGTGGGATGGTGTTGCTCATAACAAGCTTAAAGAAATTTTTCAGAGAGTAGCTGTGCTGAGGGTTCTCCCCTCCATGCCTCGGTGATTGGAGGTTCTCTTACCGGGCTTCACATTGGGGACCCTCGGCTTACATATGGGTTCTTAATGAGTAGTGGGACTCAACCATACTGTGATGATTGCCTTGTTCCCCTTACTGTCCGAAATTTGGTGGTCGAGTGTCCAAGTCTGGGGGACCTATGTCAGAGATTCCTTAGTAGGTATAAGGGGGCAGATGGTGTCTAGTGACTGTCCTCGATGCTTGGTGGAGATTCCGGCGATTTTACTGATGTTTTTAGTTTTCTTCATGAGGCGGACCTCCTTTCCCTTTCATAAGTTATTCGTATTTCATAAGCTATTCTTTGTTATTTTCCACGTTCTACTTCTAATAATACGTTAACTTCATTTTGAGTAAGCACTTTTTATTTCCGGCGTCCAATACCTTGTTGTTCAGCGGCAAATGACCCTGGCAGTTGCTCCACCAGTTTTTAATTATAATCAATCAATCAATCAATCCCCTAGCATGGAAGACAGACAGAACTATTCACTTCCCTACACCTATGGAGACACCTCTGGCGACTTTCACCCAGACACAGACACTCCCCCAGCAAGTGACAGACAGTAAAGGGAACCAGGCAAATGTCACAATAGGGCTGAGCCACATCACACATCAGGGACCCACGTGTAAGCCGTGAGTGCTCAATGTGAAGCCGGGCAACAGCCACCTCTAACTACCTAGGCATGGAGGAGAGAGCTCTCAATAAAATTACCCGCTGTAAAAAGTCCTTTAATTTACAGTTAATGACAGCATTTCACTGTCTTCAGCAACAAGCACAAGCCGCCAACTGCAAGGAAGGAGACATATCGGTAGTAGGAAGTAGTTAGAGGGTAGGGGGCCATTGTGAAAATGCACATTTAGCTAGGGCATCCACCCTCTCGTTACCCACCACACAAACATGTACAGATGCCCAACAAAAATGGAGCAATTTACCCCATCTCTGAATCAAGAAAAGCCAACCTAGATCGACAAGAACCAAGGATGAGGTGCATTAAAACTTTGAAGAGCCAAAAGGGTGCTCTGGGAGTCGTTAAAAACAGTGAAATACCTCTTCGGCTCTGCAAAAATGAGTTGAAGAGCTACAATGACAGCAAGAAATTCTGCGGTGAAAACGATGCATTTAGAAGGTTACCTCCGCTCACAAAATCTGGGAACACCACTCCAAACCCAACCCCAGTGGCCAACTTTGATCAGTCTGTATGAACAGAGATAGTATCTGCGTGAAGGGATGAATGTTTTAAAAATAATTGATTTATCACCTGGGAAGAGGTCAAAGACTCAGTGCCAGCAAAACTCCCGGAGAACTGCAATATTGGAAGGAACCAAGGATCGATTCCTGGCACCTAGACGACACACACAGGCACAGCTGAAAGACCAAACAGCTCCATGATCTGCCTGACCCTGAACCCAAAGAGGCGTGGAGTGCAAGGATGAAAATTATAATAATGAAAAAATGATTGTCAAGACACACATATGGTTGCAAATAAGTCTAGGAAACGTCACACACGGTTCCAGCAACGAATGATCAATGACTTAAGCTGCAGATCTATGGACACACCAGCCTCCACTAGCAAGCTAGAAATCAGGGGGATTTGAAAGCACCAGCAGCAAGTCACAGACCAACATGATGCACAGGACTGAGAACACTGGGCCGTGATACAGTAGCTGCTGAATGCAGTTCACAACCATAGGCAAGCTTAAACTGTTAATGCAGAACTTCAGTCAACCTGCGGTCAAATGTAAAACCAAGGAACTTAGTCTCCTCCCTGCAGTGGAGACGACACCCGCTCGAAATTGAGTAAGGGCATGGGTGGACTGCCCAATTTTGATGAAAATGCACGCTACAGATTTCAACGACAAAAGACGAAAATCTCCAGAATGAAAACTCACCACTTGGTAATATCATGGATGTAAGGTGGTTCCCTTCTTCCCTGAGTACGATACCATTGTAAAGTACTATGTGTGAAAAGAAAAACTTGTAAATATTGACCAAATAATGAGTAAGGAACTATTTATAGTTCTAAGTATATGTTTGTGATGATATATAACTACGGATGTGCGGTAATATAAGACTGACTAAGGAAATAAGTGTTCGTGTAAGTATAAAAAAAAGGAAGCAAGTCAAGAAGGGAGAAAGTGTGTTTCCCTGACAGTGACTGCTTATCAAATTTGCTTTTGTCCTGGGAAGGGAGGGTAGAGATATAAGCTGTCACGGGGTTTTTAGAATATCACGGTAATTTTGATATAAATGCTTAAATATTATTTAATTTGATAATAATATTCAATAATATTGAAGAGCAGAGACAATGATTGTCTTGCTACATCAAGCAACGATTACTTTACGCTGGCTTGTGCACGATTCTCTAAGAACGAGAATTTATAAACTTTCTCAACAGTACACAGCAGAGACTAATTACTCACAATTGCTGAATTACTGTACTGTTAGCCTCTGGAGAAAGTTACATCACCCCTGACAATAAATAACTAATACTAATAATAATAACATCAGGTTCTTGCTGATGCATTAACTCCTGGCACAACGGATTTTAAGTTAATACAACAAGACTGGTCTAAGTACCAGTTATGAATAGTAAATGTTTATGCAAGCTAGGAGCTGTATGGAAAATAAGCTTAATTATGGAGAAATGAAACAAGATTTTTACTCTACATTAAGCTCAAGAAATAGAACTGTTAAATTTATTAATCACAAAAATAAATTTAACATTACATTTCAAATCAAATTAAATGAGACGCACTCGCTCACTCACACAGAAGCTAAATACTTACGCCTAGGAAAAACACCTTAACTAAGCTCTTAAAACTACAAAATACACAAAAGAAATACCAGTCGATGAATACTATGTATCACCACTAAGGTGGGAGTACTGGGATTAACTGTACTAATGGAGCTTGGGGTGCTAGCTGACCTCTCCACTTCTGAGCACAGACCCTTTCTCCGTCACAGCAAACACAAGACTGAATTCAAATACATTGAATGGGCAGGACGCAAGGCGTGGCTAACGGTTGAGGGAAGCAGAGGCAAACGATAAAGAAATAATTGTATCGCTCAGTAGCGCACTTAGTGACGTGCATTAAATCGGTCACTTTTTGAAAACGGTGACGAATTATTTGAAAAGTATACCCCGAAATGGAGAGAGAAACGGTTAACTGAGCGATACACAGTGAGTTTTCCACTATTAGTTCGTGGCTTCTCACAAAAAGGAAATGTCGCGAATTGATTCGTGACATTACGCCCCATGAAAATTAAATCTTTCTTCCTTCAGAAGAAAGATTTCAATAGATCATACATATAAATCCTAACTCAGTCACACAAGATTCACACTGTGGTGTGTGTGCTATCCTGCTACAGGAGAAAGTCGCAGTCGTCAGTGAGCGAAAACCTCGTATTTACGTTAATAGAAGCAAGCTTGAGGGAAAACTCCGTGACGACGGTGAAAATCCTGTACTCAGGTCAAACTGAGCGAAAATTCGCTACATTTACACTGACAACTAATTGTTGTGTAGCGTGGTGTATGTAATACACGGTGTAGGTGTGACAGTTGTAGTGTAACTGTCCCTACGTGTAAAATGACACAGTAAATAATATGGCGACGACGAAGGCAGAGGAGAAGAGGCGGCAGCGTGCGGCAGACGATCAGCTGGCCCGCACAGCAAAACTGCTACACCCATTGCTGAACCTGCAAAACCAATTAAGGTGGAGCATCAAAAGTGTCAATGAGACAAAATTCTTATTATGTTACAATTACTCTCTCTGGCTAGCAGTCAGTACATGCTATGAAAAGTACACTCGAGGTCGCCATTAATTTTAGCACACGATTATGATCGGCAAGTTGAGAATCCCTGTGCAAACTCGGGTCTTCCATAGCCTCGAACCGCACACGGGTCCTCAACCTGTGCCTCAACCTACAGTACTTATATTAATATCGGAGAGCTGAGAAACCTTGTGCAAACTTGGGTCTTCCATAGCCTCAAGTCGCCTCTGCAGAGTTCTCACTTCCCCCTTAACCTACAATACAATACTTATATTAGTACCGGAAAGCTGAGAATCCTTGTGCAAACTTGGGTCTTCCATAGCCTCAAGTCGCCTCTGCGGAGTTCTCTCTCCCCCTTAACCTACAATGCAATACTTATTAGTACCGAAAGCTGAGAATCCTTGTGCAAACTTGGGTCTTCCATAGCCTCAAGTCGCCTCTGCGGAGTTCTCACTTCCCCCTTAACCTACAATATAATACTTATATTAGTACCGGAAAGCTGAGAATCCTTGTGCAAACTTGGGTCTTCCATAGCCTCAAGTCGCCTCTGCGGAGTTCTCTCTCCCCCTTAACCTACAATACAATACTTATATTAGTACCGAAAGCTGAGAATCCTTGTGCAAACTTGGGTCTTCCATAGCCTCAAGTCGCCTCTGCGGAGTTCTCACTTCCCCCTTAACCTACAATATAATACTTATATTAGTACCGGAAAGCTGAGAATCCTTGTGCAAACTTGGGTCTTCCATAGCCTCAAGTCGCCTCTGCGGAGTTCTCTCTCCCCCTTAACCTACAATACAATACTTATATTAGTACCGGAAAGCTGAGAATCCTTGTGCAAACTTGGGTCTTCCATAGCCTCAAGTCGCCACTGCGGAGTTCTCTCTCAACTTCCCCCTTAACCTACAGTACTTCTATTAGTACCGGGAAGCTGAGAATCCTTATGCAAACTTGGGTCTTCCATAGCCTCAAGTCGCCTCTGCGGAGTTCTCTCTCGAACTTCCCCCTAACCTACAGTACTTATATTAGTATCGGGAAGCTGAGAATCCTTGTGCAAACTTGGGTCTTCCATAGCCTCAAGTCGCCTCTGCGGAGTTCTCTCTCGAACTTCCCCCTTAACCTACGGTACATATATTAGTACCGGGAAGCTGAGAATCCTTATGCAAACTTGGGTCTTCCATAGCCTCAAGTCGCCTCTCAACTTCCCCCTTAACTTACGGTACATAACATGTATGTACAGGCCCCGGACATAATGTGTCCTGTGGGGCCAATGGGCGAGACGTCAGGTCTGCACCCACTTCACCACTACCCTGTCTCTCAACTGACTCAGAGATTACAGGTGTGGTTATGAATGACACAGGAAGGGCATGTCCCTGATTAGTGGTGATACTTTGGCACACACTACAGGAACGGACAAAACTATCTATGTCCCGTCCCATCCCTGGCCAGAAAAAGTCAGCTCGGATACGGCCCTGGGTCTTCCTTTTGCCCAAGTGACCTCCTGAGGCTGAACAATGACCCCATTGTAACACTGCTAGGCGGTACTTGGCGGGAACGACAAACTGCAGTCGAACCTCGCCCTCGGGTGTTCGTGACTCACGGTAGAGCCGTCCTTGTTTGTGAAGGAACTTGGCTCGACCTCCCCGTGAATACTTAATCACTCGACCCTTTTGTTTGTTCCACACGGCAGCAAGTGTCGGGTCAGAATGTTGTTCTTGCACAACAAGTTGACTGCACATCAGATCTTGCGGCGATTCAATGATCACTGGGGTGACACAGTCTAGAGCCTCAGTCATGGCTCGTGTCACCGCAGCAGCCGAAGTCTGAGTAGCGCCATCGGAGCAACTATCCTTGACTCCATTAATATTGCCTACTATTAAGTCAAATAGAGGCTCTGGCATGACAACTGCAAGTGTCATACCAGTATAAAATGGAGATGCCACCTGGATACATGCCTCAGGGAACAATCTCACTGATCCATCAATATGCTTTGCATGGATCTGTCGACCTGTATACTGCTCAGGCCGAACTAAACTCTGCTTAACAGAGCAACCTGAGGAACCATTGTCTCTCAGGACCTTCACAGGAATGCCTCCCACAAACCCTGGCTGAACAAGGAAGGTACTGTCACCTGTGGGAGGGCCTGTGGAGGAAGCAGCTAGCCACTCATGAGGCTGCTGAATTGATGTGGCAAACATTGTGCCTTGAGGGTTATATACTTGAGATGGAACATTGGCCATCTGTGGAGGGGGGTTCACTGTCACTGTGGGACTAGTGAACTGTGGGGAAGTACCCACACTGGTAGGGACGTGACCACCGTGCTGCTGCTGAGGAATGAAGGCTGCATTTGCTTCCTGCCTCTTTTGAGCTGGTGGTGAAAAGTTTGTCCCGACGGTCGGTTGCGTGGCTGATACTGCTGCTGGTTGGGGTGCTTGTTGTACCGCTTCCACTCAGGTTTCTGAGTGTTTTGCCCCTGGTCCTTCCACTGCGGTTTTGGACCTTGGCCATTATTCTGAGAATGACCTTGTTGCTGGGATTCAGTCTGAGACTGCTTCCCAGACTTATCAGTATCTTTTCTGCTCCAGGTGTTTTGCTTACGAGCTTGATACCCGTATGCAGTAAAGAATGCGTCAGCCTTCTCTGCCATTTGGCTGGCATCTTTCACCTGGCAGATCTTAAGCTGTGCTATGAGCTCAGCAGGCCACGACCTCTCTAGCTGTGTACGCAGCATAAGGTCAATTATCCCCTCACGCGTGGAAGGAGTTTCATCTTTCTCCATCCACTCATTTAAGTAAGCTGTGAGACGATCAAGGAACTGAACAGCTGTCTCCTTGTCTTGGAGACGAGCTCGCATGAACTGAACTTTGGCGTCGTCTACTGTGAGACCATACGCCTTAATGAGTGCAGCTTTCATCATCTCATATGTGAGATTGTCTCCACGAATTCTGTGGAGAATATCGAGGGCAGGGCCCTCAAATAAACTAAGAAATTGGATCCGCTTAGCTGCCTCATCCAGTTGATACATGTCTGCCATGTCCTCAAAACGAGCTATGTACGGCTCGATTCGCTCGCTTTCCTTGTATGAAGGAAGCTTGATGCGTGGGGTCGCCAGGACATGTGCAGGGAGAAAGCTCGTGGAGCTTGGACCAACTGCAGCAGACGTGTCTGAAGCCAAGGAATCTCGCTTGAGCTTCAGCACTTCAAGTTCATGTTTTTCACGTGCTTCTCGCTCCGCACGTTCGTGCTCTCGTTCTCTCTCGCGTTCCTCACGCTGTTCTCGCTCATGTTCTAAGTCGAGTTCGCGCTGTTTTTGCTCGTACTCGCGCTCCTTTTCGCGTTCCTCACGCTGTTCTCGCTCGTATTCGCGCTGAATCTTACGCTCTTCACGGGCATCATTCTCGCGCTGCTGCTCCTGATTATGCCGTGAGAGTATATACTCTTTAATTTCGGTTGGGTCCGAAAGACCCATTTCTTTGGCTTCCTGTAAAAATACAGCTGTAGCCATGATGCTAGCTCAATTTACTAAGTAACCGAAATTGAGTACTGACTGCTTAGCGACGAATACTAATAAACACAAGTAAAGAGTACAGACACAAGCTAGTGGTGACCAGTCTTATCCAGTTAACTGGCAAAGAATAAATCAAAAATGTAAATGACTGGGAAGACTCAATAATAAACACAATGGGTACGCCGACTTCCCAGAAGCGAATAAAATTGTCTGGCGTTACCAAAAATAAACTAGAGTTAAGTATTCTATTGATTAATAAAGCAAAATTCACTTGCTAAATTAAGGGTAAACACCAGTAAGCTTGTGCCTATAAACTTTAATGATAAATACCTAAATATGAATGAGTGAGCACTATCTCGTGAATAGCTTTAGAGCTAGGAGTTAATATCCTGGAATGAGGTCGCCAATTGTCACGGGGTTTTTAAAATAGCTCGGAAATTTTGATATAAATGCTTAAATATTATTTAATTTGATAATAATATTCAATAATATTGAAGAGCAGAGACAATGATTGTCTTGCTACATCAAGCAACGATTACTTTACGCTGGCTTGTGCACGATTCTCTAAGAACGAGAATTTATAAACTTTCTCAACAGTACACAGCAGAGACTAATTACTCACAATTGCTGAATTACTGTACTGTTAGCCTCTGGAGAAAGTTACATCACCCCTGACAATAAATAACTAATACTAATAATAATAACATCAGGTTCTTGCTGATGCATTAACTCCTGGCACAACGGATTTTAAGTTAATACAACAAGACTGGTCTAAGTACCAGTTATGAATAGTAAATGTTTATGCAAGCTAGGAGCTGTATGGAAAATAAGCTTAATTATGGAGAAATGAAACAAGATTTTTACTCTACATTAAGCTCAAGAAATAGAACTGTTAAATTTATTAATCACAAAAATAAATTTAACATTACATTTCAAATCAAATTAAATGAGACGCACTCGCTCACTCACACAGAAGCTAAATACTTACGCCTAGGAAAAACACCTTAACTAAGCTCTTAAAACTACAAAATACACAAAAGAAATACCAGTCGATGAATACTATGTATCACCACTAAGGTGGGAGTACTGGGATTAACTGTACTAATGGAGCTTGGGGTGCTAGCTGACCTCTCCACTTCTGAGCACAGACCCTTTCTCCGTCACAGCAAACACAAGACTGAATTCAAATACATTGAATGGGCAGGACGCAAGGCGTGGCTAACGGTTGAGGGAAGCAGAGGCAAACGATAAAGAAATAATTGTATCGCTCAGTAGCGCACTTAGTGACGTGCATTAAATCGGTCACTTTTTGAAAACGGTGACGAATTATTTGAAAAGTATACCCCGAAATGGAGAGAGAAACGGTTAACTGAGCGATACACAGTGAGTTTTCCACTATTAGTTCGTGGCTTCTCACAAAAAGGAAATGTCGCGAATTGATTCGTGACATAAGCATCGCTCTCGCTCGGTACCAACCCTACAAGTCAGCATACAAGGTAAGTTTCCTTTTTCTTAATCCTTCAGTTATTTTCTTTGTGTTATTAATTCTTTCCTTGTATTGTCTTTCTCTTCTGTGTTTCTTGTATTTGCAGGAAACAGAGTCATGGAAATAACAATTATAACTTACAACTTCACCATTCCCTACCCCTCCTTCCCTAGGCCACCGTGTTACTCTCTGGACTTGTTTTTTTTTTTTTCTTATTACATTTTTACTCATAAGTTACATATTATGTTATGAATGTGATCATTTTACATATTTCTTGTTTTGAACAAGCATTTCAGCGACATATGAGATGCTTTCGTGGTGCGTAGATGGACGTAAAACCTATCCTTCTCTTCACGGTAATCTCCTCGTGTGAGGTGTTAATTGCGGATCGTATCGAAAATTGGCTGCTCCGGTTCAGCCTATTCACACAAAGGAGCACCCTTATCTGGTTAGAGACTAAAAACTGCATCTCTTGCCTCTCATTAGACACACACTACATCACCCAGACTGCAAAACTAACTTGATACTTACATGAACACAATAAGCATCCAAGAATGTGAAACAAAAAATTAACTCCCATATTATATAATGATTTTGTTAATATTTACATTTATCAAGTTATATCAGACCATTCCAGCAACACTGATTTGTCTTACTGGTGAGTATATGGATATCTCTTAGTGCAATCTCTTGTCATGCTTTTGCTTAGTTATTACCAGTGTGTACGTGGTCATATTGCGAATTATTCTGCAGTTCATTAAGAATTACAGGATGGTTTTAAGAAGCTAAAAATTACATTGCCAGGTATGCCAGATGATTTTTTTCATGAGTGTAAAGAAAAGAAATCGATTTTCGAAACCTGCAAAATTGGTCCCGGCACCGGCCAGGGAGGGCACATGAATTTCCAAAGGCACTGCCACGGAGAGGTTAAAGAGACACGCATCTTATGTAGCAAAGGGAACCAACAGCATCGGTTAACTGACATAATGTGACTGAAGAGGTCAGTTTCTTTCCGTCAGTTCTTTGTATTCCACCGAAGTACAAGGTTGTGCCGAGTTTATGTTTATGATTGATGGCAACCTGGAATCACAAGACTGTAATGGCAAAAGGAGCTGATTTTGAGAGGGAATGAATTGATTTATTAAAAAATGATTATGGTGCCACAACGGCATGGTCATATGGCGCTATTAAATAAGTTACCGTATATAATAAAAAAAAAAAAGATTGAAAAACATCATGCACTGGCATAAAATGATAAAACTCCTAAAAATCAGTGAATTATAAAAGGTAGTGGAGGGTCAATTCCTCAAGAAAAGCAAAAACTTCGACTGGACAGCCAGAGAACTCCCCTAGCATGGAAGACAGACAGAACTATTCACTTCCCTATACCTATGGAGACACCTCTAGCGAAGTTCACTCAGACTCGGACACTCGCCCAGCAAGTGATAGACAGTAAGGGGAACCAGGCAGATGTCACAATAGGGCTGAGTCACATCACACGTCAGGGACCCACGTGTAAGCCGTGAGTGCCCAATGTGAAGCCAGGCAACAGCATCCTCTAAATACCTAGGCATCGAGGGGAGAGTCCTCAATAGAATTACCCTCTGAAAAAAGTCCTTTTTTTTACAGTTAGTGACAGCATTCCACTGTCTCCAGCAACAAGCACAAGCCGCCGATTGAGAACACTGGGCCGCGATACAGTAGCTGCTGACTGCAATTCACAATCATAGGCAAGCTTACATTCCACCAAGGCGTGATACAGGTGCAGGACCATCTTGCTGTTTGCACCCCACTAACTGTGAGACAACATCCTTCACAAATTCATAGCCTGCATACAGGATATTCGTAAAAACTATAAATGCAGAACTTGAGTCAACCTGTGGTCAAATGTCAAACCAAGGAACTTCATCTCCTCCATGCAGTGGAAACTGCACCCACTCAGAAGTAAGTAAAGGCATGGGTGGACTGCCCTGTTCTGATTAAAATGCACACTACAGTTTTCATAGACAAAAACGAAAACCTCTCCAGTCCTCCCAACTGGCGACCCTGTCAAACGTCAACTGCATTCGTCTCTTAACATCAGTCATCCGTGAACTAGCAAAGAAAGTGGCCAAGTCATCTATGTAAATGGAAGAAGACACTCTTTCTGGTAAGGAATCAACCATGCCATTGATGGCTAAAGCAAACAAGGTTATGCTTAGCACACTTCCCTGTGGAACACCCTCTTACTGAACCCAAGGGGAACGGAGGGATGAGCCCACACGGACCTGAAACCTTCAGTTAGATAAGAAGATCCTAAGTAACAATGGCATGCGACCCCTCAGCCCAAAACTGTGCTGCTCACTCAGTATGCCTTTACCTGTTCAGAAAACACAGCCACAAAATGTTGTCAAGAACCAAAAGCTTCACAGAATGCTGATTCAAGCCAGATGAGGCTGACAAACATACACCTCATCCTGTGAAACCCACTTTGTGAAGGAAACAAGAATCGATATTTCTCTAGATACCAAATGAGCCTGATGCTAACCATTTTCTCAAAGTTTGCACACACATGATGTCAAAAAACTGCATGATGATTAGATGTAATACAATGATCCTTACCAGGCTTAGGAAACGGGAGGACTATAGCCATCCTCCAAGTCGTGGAAACTACATCTTCATCCCATACTCGATTGTAAAGATCCAGTAAAAACAATAGGGAATTGTAAGGCAAAGAGCAACCAGCATAAGGAATATCCAGGAGCAGAGTCACTGGACTGACTGAAAGCAGCACGCAGTTCACGGAGGGTAAAAAATGCATTATAAGATTCTCCTCCACTAGAGAGAAAGGATATACCTAACATTTCCTGCTGATGCCAAAGACAGCTAAATGGCTTGGTGGGATTTGATTGAGAAACATGAAAGTGCTCTGCCAAGGCTGAAGCGACCTCAGAGGCATTCCATACAGAAGATCCCAGAATTTTAATTACCATGAGACAAGGTAAATACTTGCATGTTATTTTCCTCACCTTCCAGACCAGTGGAAAAGGAATGGATGAGGCAAGGACGACACGGGTTCTCCACATAGTGCAATTAGAGTTTTTCAAAACCCATTGATACACGGGCATGAGCTTTCTTTAATCTAATTTTTAGAAAGCAAGAGCTTTATTTTTGCTGCATCTTCTACTATCAGCTTTGTAGGCACTCTTAAGCAAAGTACACTCCTCACTCCACCAAGGCACAGATCACCTGCAAAACTTTGCAGATGTTTGAGGAATAAAGGAAACACCAGCCTGTTATACAGTAGATGTGAAATACTGTACTTCATCATCAATACTCAAAAAGTCAGGAAGCGTACCATCAAGACTACAATCTTCTGCAAACTCTGCCCAGTCAGCCTTACCTGAACACCAGCGAGGGACATGCTGCACCGATACAAAGCTGCATGCTCTGAGTAACGATCACTAACGTAAAAGTCAGGCAAAGTCCCACACGAAAAGCCCAATGTACAATCAAGGATGACCAATGAAATATCAACAACAGATACAGTGCCATTTTGTGCATGGAAGTGCACTGGGGTGCCAGCCTAGTACTCAGAAGAACCAGGTCTAAATCCTCAATCAAAGATGCCTGGAACTCACCGCGGGAGTTACATGGAATACCATCCCACAAAACATGACACCCATTAAGGTCATTTAGAACAAATGCCCTAAGAAGTTGACGAACAAGGCGATCAAGGTCGGCACATACAGTAAGACAGGTAAAGAAGGGAGTAAACAAAGGCTACAGAATGTGTAATTTCTCTCCAGGTGTAAATGAACAGCCACAACCTGTAGGAAGGACTGGACATAAAAAGAAGTGGATAGAATTATTCCCTTGTACAAAGGGTGTGTAAATCAGATATTTGTTCTAAGATGTTTAGTGGAGAAGTATTTAAAGAAGGGAAAGAAAGTGTATGCTGCCTTCATGGACTTGGAGAAAGCTTATGAATAGATAGGCAAGGTATGTGGAAGGTATTAAGAATATATGGAGTGGATGGGAAATTGTTGAATGCTGTGAAGAGTATGTACGAAGGAGCTAGGGCTACGGTGTGAGTGGATGGTGAACTGGGTGAGTTCTTTGATCTCAATGTGAGAGTGAAACAGGGTTGTGTGATGTCTCCATGGCTGTTTAATATATACATGGATGGGATTGTAAAGGATGTGCAGGGTAGGGCAGTGGATGTGGGGGTGGCTCTAATGAATGAGGGTGGGCTTTGGAAGATTCCGGTGTTGCTGTTTGCTGGTGATACAGTATTGTTGAGTGAAGATGAATGGGAGTTGCAAGGTTTGGTGAATGAATTTGGGACTGTGTAGGAGGAGGACGCTGAAAGTTAATGTAAACAGAAGTAAAATTATGGTGTTTGAGAGGAATGAAGTCACAGAATGTACAGTGAGGTTGGATGGTGAGGATATGGTGAGTGTGAGTGCATTCAAGTGCTTGGGTAGTGTGATGAGTAAGGATGGAACTTTGGGGGATGAAGTGCGTGAAATGGTACAGCAGGGAAGGAAGGTTGTTGGTACACTGAAAGCAGTGATGAGAAATAGGGAGGTGAGTATGGAAGTTAAGAAGTCACTGCATGATAGTATTGTGATCCCTACCCTGACGTATGGAAGCGAGGCGTGGACCTTGCAAGATGGGAACAAGTCAAAAGTGAGAGCAGTGGAATTGAGTTACTTGAGAGGAGCATGTGGAGTGACATGGAGGGACAGGTTGACGAATGAAGAAGTGAAGAAACTTTGTGGGGTGGATGTGGATGTGGTTGAGAAGATTAGGAGAAATACACTGAGGTGGTTTGGACATGTGGAGAGAATGGAGAATGAAAGACTGACTAAGAGGGTGTATGTAGGTGAGGTGGAGGGAGGGAGAGGGAGGGGTAGACCGAGGATGAGGTGGAGGGATGGAGTTGAGAGGTATATGAGGGAGGGGGGGTGATTTGGGGGGAAGGTAGTCAAATGGTGGGTGACAGAGCGACTTGGAGGCGTTTTGTCTGCGGCCACCCTTTGCGAGATTAGGGCGTCCGGCTATAGATAGATAGATAGACAAAGGAAAAAGGGAAAATGAAGTGTGTGGTAATCATAGGGGCATTTGTCTTCTTAGTATAATAGGAAAAGTGTATGGTAGGATACTTACTGACAGAGTTTGAGAAAGAACAGAGGAATTAGTTGGAGACGAACATGGAGGCTTTAGGAAGGGAAGAGGTTGTGTAGATCAGATATTCATTCTTAGATCTTTAGTGGAAAAGTTTCTAGAGAAGGGAAAAAAATTGTATGCGGCTTTCATGGATTTGGAGAAAGCATATGACAGGATGGATAGACCAGGATTGTGGAAAGTATTAAGAATATAATTATGGAGTAGATGGAAAGTTGTTGAATGCTGTGAAGAATATGTATGATGGTGCGAAGGCTGCAGTGCGTGTGGATGGTGAACTGAGTGAATTTTTCTCTTTGAAAGTTGGGTTGAAACAGGGATGTGTCATGTCTCCATGGTTGTTCAATCTGTACATGGATGGGGTAATAAAAGAGGTACAAGGTAGGGTAGTGGATGTTGGAGTGGCCCTGGTGAGAGAGGGTAGTGTTTGGAAACTCCCTGTACTGTTGTATGCAGATGATACTGTGTTGTTGAGTGAAGACGAAGGGGAGCTGCAAGGCTTGATGGATGAGTTTGGGAGAGCGTGTAAGAAACGGACTCTAAAGGTGAATGTAGGGAAGCAAGTGATGGTCTTTGAGAAAGGTGAAGTCAGTGAATGTACAGTGAGGCCGGATGGTGAGGAATTGGAAAATGTGAGTACGTTTAAGTACTTGGGTAGTGTAATGAGTAAGGATGAAGGTTTGGAGGGTGAAGTGCTTGAAAGGGTACAGCAGGGAAGAAAGGTTGCTGGTTCCTTGAAAACAGTGATAAGAACCAGGGAAGTGGGCATGGAAGTGAAAAGTTACTACGTGACAGTATTGTGATACCAACTCTAACGAATGGAAGTGAAGCTTGGACGTTGTTGGAAGGACACAAGTCAAGAGTGAGAGCAGTGGAAATGAGTTATTTAAGAGGAGCCTGTGGAGTCACATGGAGAGGCAGGCTGACAAATGAGGATATAAAGGAGCGTTGTGGTGTGGATGTGGATGTGATAGGAAGCGTTAGGAGGAATACACTGAGGTGGTTTGGCCACGTGGAGAGGATGGAGAGTGAAAGACTGACGAAGAGAATGTATGTATGTGAGGTGGAGGGGGGGGGAGTGGAAGGGGGAGGCCGAGGATAAGATGGAGGGATGGGGTGGAGAGGTATATGAGAGAGGGGGTGTGTGAGTTGGGAGCAGGGCAGTAAAATGGCAGGGGAGAGGGAGACGTGGAGGCGATTTGTTTGTGGCCACCCCGAACGGGATTGAGGCGTCTGGTGATAGATAGATAGATAGAGTATCTGAACAGCACATAATAGCAACAGCCACCTCAACAGCCACAGTCCACAAGAGATGGTGAGCAGAAACCTGTATATTCTTTAGGAGCAGGAAAAAGCCTGTCTCTGACGATGATTTCCTGAAAGCAAACACAGACGGGATGAAACTCGGACAGTTGAAGCTCCTCCCAATTGGCTCTAACACCTCTACAGTTCCACTACAGAGCAACATTTAGGGGATCAGGCATAGCTGGTTACTTTAACCCCTTACTGGGAGAGACACTTGACCACCTGGATGAGGAACGTTAGATGGAGGCCACACTGGTTGTTTAATGGTATGGCTTCTTTTATCAGAACATACTAGAATGGCTATTGGAGCTGGAGGCACTAGACTGGGCACCAGTCTTGGTAGATGTTGTTGCAGCCCCACTACCAGAAACTTCCACCACATCCGTGGTAGAGAAACCTCAGAAGCTTCAGTGTTAATCTCTCCCCGATAGGTTGTCCTGGTAGGAGTTCACTTGGCGAATCTTCCGCGGAAAGTGACTCAAAAGACCCCCTACCACTCTTGGGTGCAATAAAGGATCCAATTTGAGCAGCAGAGTTGGTCCAGGTACAGGGAGGAATGTGCAACCAGCGACACTGGGTATACTTGGACACCAGCCCTGGTACGACATCACCCGGCTTTGCATGACATGCAGAAGTTGGCTGAAGCCCTGGAGAACACTTTAACATGATGGTCATGATGATTCATGAGCAGTTCCAGCTACAACAGTAGAGCCGAGCCTGCAGAAGAGGAGGGAGCAGCACATTCAGCAACCAAGGAAGCTGTAGCAACACTGGACACTGGGGAGGACTGTGATGACACTGCAGCTTTAACTGCTGGAGGATGCAGCTTTGACAAGAATGATACATATGTAACTCCTTGCTGGAAAGCATGGACATAACCCCATCTGGCATGAAGGGAGAGGACCTCTATCTCAGGTCTGTATCTGTCACAGGCCTTAGAGGAAGCAAGATGGGACTCACCACAGTGATTACAGGAGGGGGGGAAGGAACATCTTCATGGATATCCCCACAGTTATCACAGATTCTAGCAGGCCACTAGCAAGGCACCTGCACATGCAACTAACATGAACAAAATGCTGTCAATGGCAATAACGTTTGGGTAGAGATAAATACTGCTTCACTTTGTAGCGATACTATGCAGTGGCCAAAGCATCAGACAAACAGACCAAATCAAATGTGAATGAGGGTAGGTGTTGCAGATAAGGCTATTAACCTTCTGTTGGGTAGAGATAAATGCTGCTTCACTTTGTAGGGATACCATGCAGTAGCCAAAGCATCAGATAAACAGACCAAATCAAATGTGAATGAGGGTAGGTGTTGCAGACAAGGTACTATTAACCTTCCTTTGGATAAACCTCCTCTTCACAACACCCTGATCAGCTAGTTCCTGCTGAAGGAGTTTTACAGTATAGCCGAGAAGTTCCTTCACATAAACAGTTCCATGAGACTGACCGTGAAAACCGGGAGGACAGCACGACACAGGGAGACTACCAATACTGTAATGGCCTGTGGCGCTCGCTCTTGCTGGCATTAGAAACCTCTACAAGTAAACTGCCATCAGCCTGAGGTACAACCTTCGAAGTAGCACCACAGGCTCAAATGAGAACATAATGTACTTGAAAAATATTCTACTGATGCAGATCTTGGCCAGCTGAACTTCGGACAACAATATACTTTGCAAAAGAGATGGGTTCAGAAACACCATGCATCATCTCACTAACATTACTTGAGGACTGAGTAAGGTGCCTGTAGTGCTTCTTGTTCGCAGCCAGGCAGTGGTTGACAGGGACATACAGCTCCAACGTGAGTATCACAGAGGAGCCAGTGCCAGAACATGCATGGTTGTCAATGAAAGAACTAGGTGCTTGCATAGAAGTAGTATGTATATAGCAAATGACACCTTCACTCCCCCACCCCACCACCCACCACGCAGTTCAAACGCAGTGTGTCCAGGCATAACAGATCTTGAATTTGGCTCACTTTTGTATTGTTTTTTTTCTTGGAAGGAATTGTTTGCGGGCTCCTAGCCTTTGGTTCCTTCTTAGTCGCATAAAAAAAAAAATCTTGTATGTGAGCTGATGAAGTGTAACAGATCCAATCAGATTACTTCACGAACTTGAGAATTTCACAAACGGGATGGGGACTCACTGGATGTGGTGCTGCCAGCTGGTGTCTCTGCACTTAGTGACAAGTCTAACGGTTTCCCATGAAATGACGCCTGGTGGTTTAGTAAGTTACAGCGCTACAGCTGGGTGAGGTTTGCAGAGGTTATATCCGAGGGTCGGTTGGGAGTTAATGTTCATATAATGCCACTCAGGGGCGAGTGAGATTGGTCACCCGCTCTTGTTCAATGAGGGGAAAAAAGGCCAGATGATGGATGGTGGATGGTTGTGGTATGTCTGTATTGCCGATGGACGTAGCTGAGGTGTTAATGAGATAGAGATTGTAAGGAACATCGTAAATCGCAGTAGCCACCAATGTTGATGGTGCTGCCCTTGTAGCTAGTAATAGCTCAGGAAGTGGAGATTAACGTGGTAGCTATTGTTAATATCGTGAGGCGTTGGATGGTTCTTTGTGGATCGTGCTCTCTCTCTCTTTCCTCTCTAACATTCCCTCTCATCTCGTAAGTGGAGGCGATGTATAGGCAGATTGGGGTTGATTAAATTTGTTGAAAAACAGTTACCTGAATGAAAAAGTTGGACAGCGTGTCTTCACCAGTGTATAGTCAGTGGCAGTTTGTGCCAGCTGCCGTCATCCTGCTTTACTCTCCCTCTAAACTCCCAACCTCCTTCTCTGCTCTGCTTCCTTCTTTGCTCTGCCTCCTCTTTCCTCCTGACTCCTACCTCTGATTTCCTGACTATTTATTGCTGCTGAAACTTCCGGCGAACTAGCATGTGGGCGTTTGTGTGCGTACGTACGTGCGTGTGTGTCTGTGTGTCGGCCACGTTTCCGACACCTGATTAGAGGTGTTTGGCATGTAGTACATGAGATTGTTGATTGTCTGGGCTAGGGGAAGCGTACTTTATCTCTTCATGAAGAACTTAGAACTGTACTTTATCTCTTCCTGAAGAACCTGTCCATTACACATTGTACTAGCGTTACGTATTGATCCTGTTACATATAAATTCATATAACTATTTTAATGCCTCTATAGTAGCGGTACGTGTTGTCTTCGCATCATGCACTTCCTTCAGTTTTTTTTTTTTTTTTAATGCATATCAGCACGTTATCAACACCTAGTGTCGAATTATCAGAACACTGTATTCGTGAGACCATATCATTACAACTTGAGATTTTCTCTTGACTACCAGGTTCTCCATGACCTCCCCCAGAACCCCATCCCTCCGTACCTTCACCGCCAATCAATTAGTCACCGTGCTCTGATCAGTAGGTGGAAATGGCCAGCGAGGGAGGAAGGATGCAATGTCAGGCGGTGTTTGATGCTGGAATGTTGATAATTGGCTACCGTGTCCAATTCTGTTTTCATTCACTTATCTCCATTTTCCATCATTTCGTAGCAGAACTGAGTCAATACAGTGTGACGTAAACAACAAAGTGAGGTAGATACATGACAGGAAACGATAACCAAGTTTTAAGGTGAAATAGATGATGAGAGGCAAATGACACGTTAGCGTACAGGAATAAATAACAAAATGAGGGAAGGGGAATTATGAAAGAAAGAGAATACAGAGTAAAAGAGGGATGAATCCAAGCAGAAGGCAAGATAAGTTACCTAAATCGCTGTGAACGAGAGGCAAAGCAGAATATAAGATTACTGTACATGAAAGGCAGACAAGAGGAAATACTGAATAACTTAAAATTTCGATGTTGAAAAAATCGTAGAAGCAGAGGATGAAAGGCCGGAGAAGCGGCAGGAGGCCCGCCTCTCACGTAATACGAAAATTGGGAAAGATTTTGCTGATGGTAAGGTGGGTGAGGTTGAAGTATGAGTGTCATTTGGACGGAAGACAATGAGTAATACAGCAAAAAATACTTATATTTTTGCCAAAAGGAGAAAGGTAAAAGAAAAGAAACGGAGAATCTCACGAGCGGAGAGAGAATGTGCTAATTAGAAGAGCTGTGAATGCATGAGCTGTAGCTTGATTAATTTAAGGGACTTTTGTGTATGTAAATGAGAGAGAGAGAGAGAGGGGGGGGGGAGACTGATTTTAAGGTGGGAGTGAAGAGTATTCCATCATATTCTACAGCACTTTTCTCTAAGGGAAGCACAGTACGTTGAATCCTAAGTTGCACAGTAGAAACTTCTTGGTATTGTTGATCACGAAATATCAATCCAGAGCATTTATTGCGCGGTAGAGTGATTCTCAATTAATGTTTTTAGCTGTTAAACTAAAGACGCCAGGCAGAAAAGACCAAAGTGAACTTCGCTTGTTTTTGTTATCGGTGGTGGTCATGGTGTTGGTGAACATTTTTAATAAACACTCAGACATTCATCATAGAGTACTCATTTTCACAACAAATTACTCTCAGCGCCCCTCCACAACCCCCTTTCAATTTCCAGTTCATATCAGCCATTACTTTGCCCTTCTTGATATTTTTCTAAACTCCCGATGCATTCACTCTTTGAGGATTTTGAAGTTAATTTTTACAGCACGCAATGCTTTTATCCTACTGTAGTCGCTCTCTCTCTCTCTCTATTTTATGTGCACGACTCTGGGCATAGGCTTTACAGCCTGCTCCCAAGGCCCAGTAGTCCTCCTACATTTCATACGACTCTACATGTCACCACTTCCGCGGTAACACCCACCGTCCATATTGAATACATGTTAGGGCTGTCTCATACAGTACTGGTGTATTGGTATTAGCGGGGGTATTTTTACGACATCTCGGCGGGTCTTCTGGTAGATCGGAAAAGTCTGCTTTTATGAAATTCAAATCCTAAAACTGTTCCCTACCCCAACGGGGAATTGAACCTGGGTCCGATAGAACGGTAAGCAACCTCTCTACCGATTGAGCCACCGCCTCCTCTATATAAATATATATATATATATATATATATATATATATATATATATATAGAGAGAGAGAGAGAGAGAGAGAGAGAGAGAGAGAGAGAGAGAGAGAGAGAGAGATGGTTGCTGTGATTGAACCAGTGTCGCATACTATGAAGTATGCTTGCACCCAGTCAGCTTGCGCGGGCCGATTACACTTGGTTCACAGACTACACACACATCCAAAGCCATTCCAACACTACAAGTACACTTACAAGCACTTCTCACCAAACATACAATGTCTACCAGACAACCTAAGCCACCTGGTAGAGATATGGCTGTATCGTCCCCACTTCGGTCGGGATAGGCCGGTCCTGCAGTGGACAAACAAACGGCTGATGAGGTTATATATATATATATATATATATATAGATAGATAGATAGATAGATATAGATATAGATATAGATAGATAGATTGATAGATAGATAGATGTGTGTGTGTGTGTGTGTGTGTGTGTGTGTACCCCACCGCCCAGCAACATTCCAACTCATCTTTCCTAATGCTTTACCCACCATGCCCATTTCTTTATTCCATTATGACAGTTTTATGGTGCGGCGAGCCTTGTTTTATCAGCGCTTAGTGATTCCTCTGAGTTATTTTAATCATGCATATGAGAATAAGTTTCTTCACGTGGGCTTCTAAGTTCGAAACATAACAGAACAAAACAAAATTAAAACATAATTTTAGCTCCCAATCCAGGATTACCTTATTCTTCGTGTAGTGGCCCGAGGAGAGGCAACCTTTTTTTATACTACCCATCAGGAGAGATGACGAGCATACTTCTGCTGAATTATTTACCTGAGAGAAAAAATAAATAAATAAATAAATAAAACAGTCATGTGGGGCTCAAACTGTGGAGAATCGTCACGCCCACTAGGGTTCTCTAACCACCACTAAAGTGCGCTTTGTGAGCGTGTGACGGAGGGGCTGCCATCATGTTATAACAATTTCTCTCTTGATATAAAACTGATTGATTGAATGTATTTCATGTAGAAGGAATTTCAACTCTGCTTAACATAGGAGCAAACTTGTTAGCTTCTGCCTAGTGTGACGGTCTGGCGGGCGTGGATGCTCATTTCCAAACTTAACTGAGTGTAAACATCGCTAGTTCCCTTCGCTCGCTTCGCTCTTTATCGTGTATCAGTTCCATGATGTTCTTTATAAACACGATTTTAAACGTTTCTACTAGAGCAATACTGAAGGTGTTTCAGAATTTAAAAAAAAAATCATAGTTACAATATGAAATATCCATGTCCAACGGTTTATTATTGCTCCTAAAATTGAAAAGTATGTAAGAATACTGGAGATTAATTCTCAAACAACATTATTTCAGTTTCATCCCTGTAATACATATCCTAAAAAAAAATGTTTTTATAAATATTTGAAATATGCATAAATTAAAATAAATACTATTTTCTCAGAACCCACTACTTTACTTCAGTAATCCTATCCTAAGTAGTCGCCCTTTCATTAGAAAAAAGGCAGAATTTCAATGCTAAGTCCTGAAAAATTTACTCACACTGATTCATAAGTATCTAAAACAGACATTCGCTACCAAACACTGTCATCACTGAATGTTTATTATACTTGTATGTTATTCTCCTTCCTCCCTAAATTTTGCCATTCCCACCCTCCCATGATTTTTTTTTCTCAAGGATACATAAGATTTCTTGGAAAGGATTTAAGTGTGTCATTTAATTCCTTTCACCAATGATTCCCCGATTTATATGCACTCTCAATGAACATAGTCCAATCAGTCCTTTCCTCCCACATATGTGCAATAACAATATATTATCACCAAGTGTATATGTGCAGGAGTAGGTGAGAATGAGAGGGCAAAGGAAGGAGTATGTATAGTTGTGAGTAAACGATGGAAGAGGAGCATAAGACAGTATGGATCACCTGGGTCAAGGATTGTGTGGGTAAAGTTGAAAGTTGGAATACAAATGTGGGCGATTGTGTGTGTGTATGCGCCAACGCAAGATCGTGCTAGAAGAGTGAGAGAAGAGTTCTGGACAAATGTAGAAATGTGCATGGAAAAGTTTGGAAGGAATGAGAGAGTGTTTTTGATTGGTGATATGAATGGTAAAATTGGGAATGTGAAAGTGGATGGAATAGTGGGTGAGTGGGGTGTGCCTGCTGAGATAGATGAGAATGGCAGTGCGTTAGTGGACATTTGTGCTGGGAGGGGGTTGGTGATAGCCAATACTCTCTTCAGGCATAAAATGATCCACAGGTATACATGGCGAGTGATGAGAGAGGTGGGTGGTGAACTGAATGAAAGGGAGACAATGATTGATTATGTGTGTGTGGATGAAATGATGCGAAGATGTGTAAAGGATGCAAGAGTGTATAGAGGTTGGGGGAGTGGACTTTCTGACCACCACTTTTTTTTTTTTTTTTTTTTTTTAATGTGTCCGACTCTGGGCATAGGCTTGGTGGTGGCCAGAATTAGAATGCAAGTAAGATGGAGGAATAGAAGAAGGGAAAGACGAGAGGAAGGAGTAGTTGCAAGGAGAGTGGAAAGGTTACAAGAGGATGAGAAAAAAGCAGAGTGTAAGATAGAAGTGGAGGAACGTTTGGGCAAATATGAACTGGAGCTGATGGGAGACGTGGAAGGTGTGTGTAAGATAATTACAGAAGAAATATGTGCAGCATGTGATGTGGTGTGTGGAAGGAAAAGACGGAGGGGGTGCAAGGAACAGCTGGTGGATTGAAGAGGTGAAACAGGCTGTGGCACAAAAGAAGAAAACATACAATGAATGGATGAGAAATAGGGGCGTGGAAGAAGTTGAGAGGCGGAAGAGAGAGTTATATGTGGAAAGAAAGAGAGAGATGAAAAGATTAGAAAGAGAGAGTAAGAAGAGAGTGGATGAGGAATTTGGAAGGAATTTGAGTGTAAAGTGGAGGGACTGTAAGAAAATGTTCTGGAGAGAGGTGAACAGAGTAAGACAGGGTGGAAGTGAAGTTAGCAGGGGAGTGAAAGATAAAAATGGTAGATTACTAGTGGAGAAAGGAGAAAAAGTGAGCAGATGGAGAGAACACTTTAAGGATTGTTGAACGTAGAGGATGGAAGTAATGCGAGTATAAGTGGCTGGGGAATGGCTGGGAGAAGGAGGGAGGTGAGAAGACAGGAAGAAATCAGTAGGATAGAAGTTGTGGAAGCAATGAAGAAAGTTAAATCGGGGAAAGCACCAGGAATTGATGGAGTGTGTGGTGAAATGCTGAAGTATGGGGGAGAGATAGTAGTAGAATGGATGTGGAAGATGTGCAGATTGGCCTGGGAGGAAGGTAGAGTCTCGGAGGATTGGAAGTCAGGTATAATTATTCCCTTGTACAAAGGAAAAGGGGAAAAAGAAGTGTGTTGTAATCATAGGGGCATTTGTTTTCTTAGTATAATAGGAAAAGTGTATGGTAGGATACTTATAGACAGAGTTAGAGAAAGAACAGAGAAATTAGTTGGAGAAGAACAGGGAGGCTTTAGGAAGGGAAGAGGTTGTGTAGATCAGATATTCATTCTTAGATCTTTAGTGGAAAAGTTTCTAAAAAAGGGAAAGAAGTTGTATGCGGCTTTCATGGATTTGGAGAAAGCATATGACAGGGTGGATAGACAAGGGTTGTGGAAAGTGTTAAGAATATATGGAGTAGATGGGAAGTTGTTAAATGCTGTGAAGAGTATGTACGATGGTGCGAAGGCTGCAGTGCGTGTGGATGGTGAACTAAGTGAATTTTTCTCTTTGAAAGTTGGTTTGAAACAGGGATGTGTCATGTCTCCATGGTTGTTCAATCTGTACATGGATGGGGTAATAAAAGAGGTACAAGGTAGGGTAGTGGATGTTGGAGTGGCCCTGGTGAGAGAGGATAGTGTTTGGAAACTCCCTGTACTGTTGTTTTCAGATGATACTGTGTTGTTGAGTGTATGTTTAAGTACTTGGGTAGTGTGATGAGTAAGGATGGAGGTTTGGAGGGTGAAGTGCTTGAAAGGGTACAGCAGGGAAGAAAGGTTGCTGGTTCTTTGAAAGCAGTGATAAGAAACAGGGAAGTGAGCATGGAAGTGAAAAAGTTACTACATGACAGTATTGTAATACCAACTCTAACTTACGGAAGTGAAGCTTGGGCATTGTTGGAAAGACACAAGTCAAGAGTGAGAGCAGTGGAAATGAGTTATTTAAGAGGAGCCTGTGGAGTCACGTGGAGAGACAGGCTGACGAATGAGGATATAAAGAAGCGTTGTGGTGTTGATGTGGATGTGATAGGAAGCGTTATGAGGAACACACTGAGGTGGTTTGGCCATGTGGAGAGGATGGAGGGTGAAAGACTGACGAAGAGAGTGTATGTGAGTGAGGTGGAGGGGGGAAGAGGGAGGGGGAGGCCGAGGATGAGATGGAGGGATGGGGTGGAGAGGTATATGAGAGAGGGGGGTGTGAGTTGGGAGCAGGGCAGTGAAATGGCGGGGGACAGGGCGACTTGGAGGCGATTTGTTTGTGGCCACCCCAAACGGGATTGAGGCGTCTGGCAATAGATAGATAGATAGATAGATAGATAGATGGTAAATACTTGGGCCACTTCGTTACTGCTTAAATCCACATTTGTTTCCTAATCAACAGTCCTTTCACCAACAATAAGATGCACAGAACCATCTTCAGGTTCATCAGTGCATATAAGTGTCTTATAATTTTCCTTACGGGCAAACATCCTCTTTCTGTTGTTCCCTTTGTTGCATCCTACTATGAATCTTTTCACAATGTTCCATTCTGTTTCTGTCACTGAGTCCCCTAAATTCCCTACAGTTCAAATCATTCCATTTTGCTTTGAAGTCCTACTTCTGCTTTTTCTTACTATCAGTAACCTAAATTCAGTCGTGTTTTGGTCCTCTGGGAACCTTATACTGTAGGCAATTTTTAAAAAGAACCCTTGAAGGCCTTTAGCCAAAGAATGTGTTCACAAAATTACCTGCTTTGTTTATCAAGTTATGTCGTGAAACTGACAGAGTATTATCTTTGACTTCTTTAGCTGTTGATGCTTTCTTTCATGATATTGTTCCCGAAGTATTAAATGACCGAACATTTTTTTCTTTTACACATAACACTTTAGTTCAGCATTTTTAACCTGTACCCTCCCGATTATATCGGGCCCCCCCACCCCATGAAAATCCCATTAATTTTCCATTTTATTTATTTTTTGCTCAAACATTCCTCTTTGGTGAGAAACTAATGAATATCACAAAGAGAGTTGCTCCCGTCACCCCTAAGTGCTCCTAAAGTGAGTCCCCCTTCACCTCAGCCAGGTGTTCTGTGGCCGGGCCGGTGCAGCTGCTCCGTTTTCTACAGTGGGAAAAAGGAGGGTAACTACTCAAAAGCAACGTAACTACATATATTCACATTTATTTGTTACAAAAGTACATATACAGCAACGATATTGTAGTTATACATATATATATATATATATATATATATATATATATATATATATATATATATATATATATATATATATATATATATAACTAGGCTGCTTCCCCCAAGGAAAGGGAGGTAGCCGAGACAGGACGACACACTCTCCATTTACTCATCCATTCAAACACATTCATTCGCATCTTAGCCCCAAAGGGGAGAACGGACAGATCCTCACCACACCACACCGCACAAGGGTCAACTGCGCAATGCAATCAGTGACATCCGCAGCAGGGCCCGACAGCAGAGCTGGTTTACCCCTGCCACATCATAACAGACTCATCCCCTTACCTGCACCTTACCTGAAATAGCTGATCAGACCAAATGCGGGAGAATATCCCCTCAGGGCTGCGTCATCACTTATTCATTCACAATTTCTCTCCATTTATTTCTGTCACGCACAGCCACTCTTCCTTGCTCAACAGACATCCCTCTCGCATCCAGCGCTCTCTTCACACTGTCCATCCATCCTATTCGTGGTCTTCCTCTCAGCCTTACACCTCTCACATCAGATCTAGTTATCTTTTTCACCAATCGCACATTATCCATTCTCTCCATATGCCCAAACCATCGCAACACCCTCTGCTCAACTCTACCAGCCATCTCCTGAACAACTCCAGTTCTTTGCACTTCATCATTCCGCACTCGATCCATATGCGTCACTCCACACATACTCCTCAGACACCTCATTTCCATTACATTCAATCTTTTCCTCACTGCTACACCCATATTCCATGTTTCAGCCCCATATAATGCAGTCGATACCACAACACCCTCATACAGCCTTCTCTTTACATCCATTCTAAACGAACGACATCTAATCACTGTTTTCATTCATCCTATATATATATATATATATATATATATATATATAATGGGAGAAAATAACTAAGGTTCATAATGGTACCACCCATAAATCGCCGATTTCTGGCAGACTTGACTAGCTGATACTGGTACTGTTGTTTCCACTAACATACACTTGAGGAAGGTCTCACACATCTGTCTGCCACGAATCACGAAATTTGAAAAATGTGCATGCAATGTACTTTGCTATTGCGAATCGTACGGTGTACGATGGCGGGTCCATGGCAGCTATCATGTACTGTCGTACGACGTACGATGTCAGGAGGGTACGGGTTAAAAGAATAAAATAAATACGAAAATTTAAGTCTTGCGAGACGACTGCATAGCTATATATGAAATCAAGACAAAAGGAAGAATATGAGAGGAAAGAATAATTCAGATAGGTGTCAGATCCTCCATCGGGCTGAACGATAAATGCCCATGTCACTAAGTTACTAAGTTATTGCCGAGCAATTGAAAGGCTGATTATCATACGTTACTCAGTGCGGCATCTGGTATCACCTGCCAGCCTAAAATGTCACATGTTATACTCGTTCCCTGTCGTACGTTTGTAGGTTAGGCAAGTTATGAAATGTTGATAATTTGGTGTTTAACGTCTGGAAATGTGTAGAGCAAGTTGAAATCTGATGAATTCATTTTGGGAGGAGCTCAGTGACCGTCAGTTTTGCATTCAGATTTTTTTTTTAGACACTTAAGCTTTTCTAAGTTTTAATGCAGGGGTTCCCAAGTTTTTCCTAGCACGACCCTGTTCAGCACTTTCAACTGTTCAGTGCGACCCCAAGTTAATATATATATATATATATATATATATATATATATATATATATATATATATATATATATATATATATATATCCCGTGTCTATGGTTACTTCTACATTAACAGCACTATTGTGAATTTTTGGTCATATGATGGTATATATGTAAAGTATTTATATAAAGGAGAAACACAGTAAACATAATAAATTCTATTCACAAAACAAAAGGTAATCATAAATGAAATTCTCAAAATTGGCAATTACAAAGTGGTAATCCCATTTTAACACCACGTAACATGCTACTCAGTAATTACCTCTATTGCAAGTATCATACTGCACCTCATGGCTTTCTGATATTATGAGTAGCCTACTATTTGGGTTTTGGACTATTTGATCAATTTTCTGTATCTGGGGGTATATGATGTCAGGCAACACATCATACAATTTTCCAAGTTGATGTTTGTCATACGGCTACGATAGTCATTTTTAATGAACACCATTGATGAGAATGCTGCCTCACAAACATAGGTGGTTCCAAATTGTACAAGAACCTCCAAGGCTCGATTTCTTACTGTTGAATGCTTATTTGCTAAATTAATCCAAAACTTTCCTATGTCCTTATACACATCAAAGTCCACTCTTGCTTCATTGTCAGCTTGTAATTCTGCCATTTCAAGTGCAATAGAACCACACTGCTTTGCATCAGTTTTGAATGGAAACTGCACAAGATCAAAAAACTCGGTTAGCAACTCTGGGAATCTAGCATTCATATTCCCCGTCAGATTCTGCAAATAATCCAGTAAATCCTGTTTCTCTTCTGCGAGATCTAGTGCTTCATTAAAATCAATATCCTTTGTAGCTGTAAATTCCAAGTAGTGATGGAAATGAGAAAACTTATCAGCTTCAGCTTCTTCTCGTAGTATCTGCAGCTTGCTGACAAAAGCCTTTATTGCACCCTGAAGGTCGAACACAAATTTCCCTTTCCCTTGAAGTTCTGTGTTGAGCTTATTAACGTGCTCAAAAACGTCAGTCAGAAGTGCAGGGTGAGCAAGAAAGTGTGGATCACAAAAATAACAAGCATTCTTGTGCCCCTGATCTTGCAAGAATGTGGCCAGTTCACGGTGAAGAAGGAAAACTCTTTTCAAGGTTTTTCCTCTTGACAGCCACCTGACAGCAGTATGCATTAGCAGTGTGTTATGATTAGAATTTTCAGTGATGCACAACTGTTTGCACATGCGAGAATTCAGGTCCCTAGCCTTCACATAATTGACAGTGGAAATGACTACCTGCATCACATCAGAGAAGTTCGGAGACATGTCTTTAGAAGCCAAACTCTGACCATGGATAATACAGTGGTTTATATTAATGTGAGGATGTTTTCTTGATAGAATTCCACGCACTCCAATATTCTTGCCCATCATTGATGGAGCACCATCCATGCTACATTCAATTACTTTACTCCAGTCCAGGTTGTTTTCAGTGAAGAACTTATCTATAGCATTAAATATATCCTCACCTCTTGTTGTACTTTCGAGTGAAATGCAAGCAAGCAGTTCCTCAGTGACAGAGCTTTCCTTTAGAAATCTTCCGAAGATTAGAAATTGCGGTTGTGCTGAAATATCATTTGACTCGTCCAGTGCCAGGGCTGTCCATGGGGAATTTCTGAAGTCTTCCAAACTTTGCTCTTTCAGGTCTGCTGCAATACCCTGGATGCGTCTTGTTATGGTATTATTGCTGAGAGAAGCCTCATCAACAGCTTCAAGGATCTTTTTAGCAAATGGTTCACCCTCAAATACTTCACAAAAGTTTTTTAAAGCAGGCTTTATGATAGTCTCACCCTCTGTGAAAGGTCGCTTTTGCTGAGCAATGAGGAAAGCTGTCTTATACGAAAAACATTTCCATCTTTTCCTTCTGAGATAGTGCTCTGCATAAAATTGCCTCAGACTTGGTTAGATTTTCATAACGATGATGAAAAATTCTTTTGCGGGCCTCTTCTGAGAGAACAGCAATATTTGCGTGCGTTTCCATGTGTCTCTGTAGTTTATTAGGCTTCAGTGATTCCTCAGCAAGTTCTTTAGAACACATTACACATATACCTTTACCACTGACATCAGCAATTCCATACTTGTCGAGGAATGATGAATTAATAAAGCGTTTCCGTTTCTTGGCTGATGTTTCAGATGGTATCTTTAAAAACCTCTCCATAATGCCTGGAAGAAAATTGCACGTATTACTAAAAATATTTTGCTTAATGTTATTAATTAGCAATGCAAATAAAGTATCTTCAAAACAGTGACGCAACATCATCACTTCTCTTTCCATTATAATGCCTCCTTTGCTGCACAATATCATAGCATTGCACCATCTTACCACACTAAAATACCACATTAAATCACCAATTGTCTGCAGTATATATATATAGGTTCCACACAAACCCCAGATTGCAACAGTACTAATGTATTCCTCTCAAGCTCAGAGCACAACTGGTCAATGTCCAACTTCCAACTAACAGTACTTAACAGTACACTCATAAAAATATAGTTGCATCATAGTTTTGAGTTAGAAAAAGGCTAAGTTTTAAGAATATTAATAACACCTCGAAAATACTAAATAATTTCAATGATTAAAAAAAAAATTGAATATTATTATTATTTCGTTTATTTAACACCATGTCTTGTACCCGCAGTTAAGAACCAGTACAATATACCTTAAAAAAACACACTTCACTAGCAACACGAACCTGTCACTCCAAAGCCCAGAATACAACTGAGAGTCTGGGGCTGGGCGATCAGCGAAGCTACACTGCAACAGCGCCAGTCATATAACTGAACACGTATTATACGCGTATAACTGATGACATATGAAACACGTTAAGCCTCACCCATGTAGTTAGATATAAAAAACGAGCCATACACAGCACAAGCAACGCCAGACCTACACGTCTCACCACGCCACACCAGCGACAACCTGCTTAGCCCCAGTCGGCTGCCGCGCCAAACAATCAGGTGACACGCAGTCAGCTGACGCCATGTGCACACACACACACACACACACGCACCACGTCGCCCACTTGGCCGGCTCAGGACAGGACAGTTCGCCACACACACACACACACACACACACACACACACACACAAAGCGACAACACCGAACCACAAACCTGCAGGTACAAGCTGGGTACTGGTATCAATTATGACTATTTAATTGCATAATTGTTTTTAGTTAGAAAACGGATAATAATGTAAAATAAATACCTTAAGTATAATACGGTACCTGTAATGATAATCATACGGTAATAATTTTAACTATTCATTGCATGAAGCTTATGGCTTAGCCTTAGATTCTGTTTCGTACCCCCAGGCATTGTGGGTACCTCAGCGACCCCACCGACCCCATGACCTGCTTGTGACCCCAAATAATGAGCATTCCGACCCCACTTGGGGTCCCGACCCCTGGTTTGGGAACCCCTGTAAATTTAATGTGTTTTATATTGTTACGTCCTCACCCCACACTGACATAGGCTCCAACAGCAGTAGTTCGGTACAGGAAGGACATTGCCCAGTGAGTTGTTCTTCATATGGTCAGCCTTTCGGTGTCCAGCACACAAGATCAGCTGAGGAGAAAATAAACCTGGCTTCTTAAAGTTCACTGTCTTTATTTTCCAAATAATACCACTTAATGCTTTCCAACTTCACCTCACTATTCTCACAAACACTGGAGCTATACACACTTTACTAATAATTGTAATTACACTAAATGCTTGACAACACTTCACTGTTTTTCACAAGTTCCGATGATAAACAAACTTCAACAAGTCACTGTTTGCCACTGTTTTCACAAGTACCAAAAATATACAATCTTCACTGACACTGCACTGACACTGTACTACAATCAAACTGAATCAAAACCGACTGACCTTGTTCTAGTCTCTTATCCATCCTTATATAAGCTTGCATTGTACTAAAATGATCTACTTCTCCAGCATTCTAGGACGTGTTGGTCTTGCATATCAGCCCCTAGCAAGCAACAACAGTTACCTATTAGGAGACATCAAAACATGCCAGAGTTTTCCTACATTACATAACACTCTAAATTATTTTGCATACAAACTTGAATTCCATAATTTGACAAGCACATAAATAAAACATTATAGAGAAAAAGCACACAAAAATTAATACATTACTTATGAAATAACTACGCTCACAAACAGCAGGCAGACGCAAACTGGCAACGGTGACTGGTACCAGAACCGGAACTAGCTACTGTAAACATCGAGAAACGTCGAGATGCTTCTCGAGCACCTAACTGACAAATCTCGTTTATTAACACAACCCCCTCCCTAGTTCTTTGCCGTCCCAACAAAACTGCACAGTACATACAAACACAAACCTTAACCTTAATGGAACTATACACAAAATAGTCCTTCAACTTATCAAGTCTTCTGCTGCTTCTGACGATGTCCTTGTTCCTCCACACGGTCCACTTCTTCTGGGTCTTGGTCCTCTTCTTGATTCGCTTCTTCCCTCGGGAAACTGTCACCACCCTCTTGCCCTTCAGTTCCTTGGTCCTCCTCAAAATCCTTGGCTGCGGGAAAGTACAATTCATCGATGTCCCAGCTGTACCGTCCTGGCCCATGGTACTACCACAGACGGTTCATGTGTATCACCTTTGGGCGAGACTTCCTGCCTCCCCGAAATTCGATATGTTACATCTGATAGGCAGTCCAACACAGTGTAACGCCTGTCCCAAGGGCTCTGCAGCTTCGGTGACTGTCTCTTCTTTCACTGAGGATTGTATAACCAAACTTGATCACCATCCTCTAAGTTCACCTCACTTGCCTTGGCATCATACTTGCACTTCATCACCTCTCCTGAAAACTTGAGGACTCCTCGCACTTGATGTTGTACCTCAGCCAGCCTTTCCCGAAGGTGTTTTGCATAGCCGGTGGTGTCTGTATGTAGCTATTCACCAGGTGGTCTTCCTATTAACAAGTCAACAGGTAAGCATAACTCATGGCCCAACATCAGTTTTGCAGAGGTGTAGCTGGTAGACTCATGGGATGCAGACCGATATGCCATCAGCAACGCAAGTAACATCTGGTCTCATTCTGTTGGTCCCTGTACACAGTACTTGGCCAGTTCTTGTCCCAGAGTCCAACTGAATTTCTCCACCATCCCTTAGTGGGGTCGTCGTGGTCTTCTTGATCCCTGGTAAGTTGCAGCACTCACGGAACACAGCAAACTCGAAGTGTCTACCCTGGTCTGAATGTAGCTCTTGTGGCATCTCAAAATAACAGAAAAACTGATCAACCAACACCTGATCAACAGTCGCAGCCTCTTGATCGAAGATAGCATAGGCTTCTGGCCACTTTGTGGAGTAGTCTGTGGCGACACATATATACCAGTTTCCTCTTTCAGTCAGTGTCAGAGGTCCAGCAATATCCACCGTGACTCTTTCCATTGGTGCACCCACTTCGTACAGCTGAAGAGGGGCACAACCACGTTTCTTGGGTCCCTTCTTGGCGCATCACAGGCCCGACACCACTCTTCAACAGTCTGATGCATGTCAATGCAGTAGAACCTGTGTTGCAGCCGGCTTAGAGTTGTCTTCACTCCCAGGTGCCCACTAGTGATCTGGTTATCGGACTCATCCAAGATCTTAGACTCCATTTTCTTTGGAACCACCATTTGCCAATACCACTGAGGCCATCGGGTGTCTCCCACTGACGCTCCAGTAGTCCGTCGTTCAAATGAAGAAGGTCCCGCTGACTCCATTAGCTCTTGGTCGCAGGGCTTAACCTGGACCCTTCTTCCCAAGATACTCTGCCATCAGATTCCTGATGTTTCTTTTTTATTGGACTCCCATTATAGCCATGCACTACACTGTTTGGAGCCTAAAAACTTGGGCATCATAATTAAGGTCAGGCCTTAAAACTTCTGCATTCTGATTATTCAACCCTGTAATGCTACCTTTAGATGCCTGGGACCTGTCAAGATTCACTATACACTGTCCTTTCCTTTCATATGCCCTCTGTACACTAACCCGAGGCTCAGTAGTGCAATATTTCTCTACAGCCTTAATTTTCTCACTAATTATCTTCACACTGTCAACTACATGCTTCAACTAGTTATCTACAAGCTGTCTGGACTCCATCACTATTCCCTCACTAACTTTCAGCTGGTTGTCCACATGCTATTTGCAATCCGCCACTATTTCATCATTAATTGTCTTTGTTCATCTACATGTTGTTTACAGTCTGTCACATTATTGCTTACCTCATACTTCTGCTGCTCTAGCTTGGCATCTACTTCGTCCTTAAGTTGTTGCTGTTGTTCTTCCTTCATTTCCCCCGTGAAAGAATCTACCTGTCCTTGCATCCTTGGTTGTAATTCCCTCTGTTGCTCCTCTGATGCCTCTTGAAGGTGCTCATATAGTTCTTTTTGTTCTTCATGTTGTGCCTCTGGTTGTTCCCTATTATCTTCAATAGTACACCTCGTGCCTGTACTAGTTCTTTGAGTTCCTTCTCTCCTTCATTCAGTGCCTGTAGTGGTTCCCTATTTACCTCAGCAGTACACCTCGTGCCTGCACTAGTTCTTTGAGTTCTTTCTTTTGTGCCTGTAATAGTTCTTTGATATTGTTACTGAACTTTTTCCGTTCTTTACTTTGGGCCTGTAATTGGGCACTTTGTGCTTGTATTAGCTTTACAATTGTCGCCAGGGAAATGTTCTCCTTCTGCTCAGCTCGAGACCTTGTCTGCACACCTCCGGCTTCCATGTCGAAGGTTTGACTCAGTGCAGCACTTAATTCACACTCCTGACACCAGTATTATGTCCTCACCCCGCACAGCCACAGGCTCCAACAGCTGTAGTTCAGTAAAGAAAGGACGTTGCTCAGTGAGTTGTTCTTCCTATGGTCAGCCTTTCGGTGTACAGCACACAAGATCAGCTGAGGTGAAAATAAACACTGGCATCTTAAAGTTCACTGTCTTTATTTTCCAGATAATTCCACTTAATGTTTTCCAGCTTCACACTGTTCTCACAAACTCGGGAGCTATACACACTTTACTAACTGTAATTACAATAAATGCTTGACTACACTTCACTATTTTTCACATGATCCGATGATATACAAACTTCAATAACACGTCACTGTTTGCCACTGTTTTCACAAGTACCAAAAATATACAATCTTCACGGACACTGCACTGACACTACATTATACTCAATCTGAACCAAAACCGACTGACCTTGTTCTAGTCTCTTATCCATCCTTACATAAGCTTGCATTGTACTAGAATGATCTACTTCTCTAACATTCTAGGACGTGTTGGTCTTGCATATCAGCCCCTAGCAAGCAACAACAGTTATCAAATAAGAGACATCAAAACATGCCAGAGTTTTCCTACATTACATAACACCCTAAATTATTATGCATACAAACTTGAATTCCATAATTTAACATGCAAGCACATAATAAAAACATTATAGAGTAAAAGAGCAAAAAAAATTATGCATTACTTATGAAATAACTACGCTCACAAACAGCAGGTAGACACAAACTGGCAACTTTGACTCATACCAGAACCGGAACTAGCTAATTTAAACATCGGGAAACGTCGAGGTGCTTCTTGAGCACCTAACTGACAAATCTCGTTTCTTAACAATATTATGAAACTTTACTTTTAACCCTAAGGAATGTGTAGATGTTGTAGAAATCCGATGGTTTGGTTTTAGAAGCTGGTTCGTACCCCTCAGTGAAGAATTACTAAACCCATAGCCTCAATTCAGTATCATTCAGACTCATCTTGTGATCAGCTTCTTATTATTCCAGCAAAGAACCGGACCTAACACAAAGGATTATCGCCAATATATCATCTGATTTGACCAATGGGCAATTTTGATCCTAATTATACTATGATAGGGGACCACTGGCCATTTCTACTATTGGTATTGGAGAGGAGTCTTCCTATGTTGATGTTGTTGCCCAGGGTGACGAGAAGCAACTCCTACCTGCGAACATTTTCCTCATCCTGCCCTGCATCCTGCGAGGAGGAACCTATCCCAGCCTGGCAAGGCGCTATCTCCCACGTGGGGGCAGCTGCTCTTACACCATTTTTACACTTAAGGAAATGAGCCATCAGTGGTAATTTCCCTGCTTCTCATACTGGGTGGAGACAGTGAGAGTAATCCAAACTTGATTTAAATGCTCCCTACACATCACAAGTACAAGATATACGTGTGGATCTGTTCAATGCACTCCAAGCAGACACAGCACAAATAAATGCCAGACAGTGCCATGGAATATAGATTATGACATCTATGAACGTCCACAGACATTACTTGTCACACGAAATGCAACTCCCCCCACCCCCTCCAACAACTCCCCCACTCACACAATCACAGACATCAAAACTCAGTTCCTGTGCACAAGCACTTCACATACAACACAGACATACACCACATGCACACCATAAGCCTGTTACAGCTAAATGTTGACAGCCTCAAAAAAAAAAAAAAAAAAAAAAAATCCTTCACGACCATGACACACACAGCACCCCTACAAGAAACAAAACTGACACACGCAACAGACCTCTAAAAATGAACACTACTCAAACATCCTCTCAGACGGAAATGAGGGCTATGAAGGAGGCCTTATTACTTGTACTCACCAATCAGTCCTCAACATAACACAGCACAAACAAAACAATCACTTTTCCAAAATGACACAAGAGTGTAAATAGAGACAGTGTCATTTCTGGGGACAGACAAGATATTAACCTTTTAACCATATTCCTATCACCCCTAGACTGTTCCAGCACAAAACAACTTTCATCTCTTTCTCCATCGTTGCTGGGGACTTTCATACTATAAACTTGCGTGGTACGAACACAGTCAAAACGATCGCCGAGTCCTTGACAATGTTTCACAACTCAACATCATGCACATCCTCAGTGACACCTCACAATACACCCTCTTCCCACACCAGCAAACCGCATCCCCTCCTCCCCAGACATCACATTCTTTTTTCCCAGCACTTACATGGACATGCAAGTTTGCAAATTTGCCACAGATCGTCTGTCCATCATTATCACCACAGACACACAGTCCAAACTAGAGCGATTACACTTCACAAATACAAATTACAAGAAAGCAAACGACAAAATTCAGTGAGGAAACTGGAAAAAAATCAGCCCACCAAGCAATACACCCATCATCAACATTAAGAGACACATTACAAAGGGCAGCAACATACGAAACGTAAACAAACACCACATTCCACGAGGCAACCGAAGACACTACGACTCAAACTTTACACCAGAGATTACCTGTTTCATTAAGGTGACCAGAGTCCCGCTTTTAGGCGGGACAGTCCCGCTTTTTGGACGTCTGTCCCGCTTTTTTAATTGTGATAAGAATGTCCCGCTTTTTGAGCAAATTATCTTAATTGTCCCGCTTTTAGAAACTTACTATTGCATTAGATATAACCTGACCTTTTATGAAATTAGGATGAATTAGAAAAATTATGCATAATCCTAACCAAATGAAATACCGAATTATTAATATAAAATCTGTAATGCTCACTAGCTGGTAACTTTGGTCGACCCATTCACTGTACCGTACGGTATGTTCGGAGTTCGTAGGAGACGTTAGTGTTTGATTTGCAGCCTCAGTTTGAGGTGTAGAGCAGCAGCGGTCGCTGTCTATCTGTCTGTATATCTATCTATCTATATATCTATCTATCTGTCTATCAACCTATCTATATATATATCTATCTATATTTATCTATCTATCTATCTATAGACACACACACACACACACACACACACACACACACACACACACGCACGCGCGCGTCTCGCTTTTAGCTCCAATTAATCTGGTCACCTTATGTTTCATAGACAACGTGACAGCACACAGATCACCCCTCTCATACACATAAGACCCCACCACAAGGCTCCAAGGCTAAATATGATATCAACAACGAGACTAGTAAAAAGCAAATGGAAAAGTAGAAAGCCTTTGTAACAACACTTAGTCATTCCACAGACCTTTCACGTCTCTACAAAATGTTTTATTTTGCAGTACTGCCAAATCATAAACATATACTTCCAAGACCCACGCTGGCATCACATCCAAAACACAACACGTCCCTTCCTAGAATGAACAAGGAAACACACTCATAAATCACTATATACACATAAGTTAAACACCAACATACACTTAGTCTGAAAACAACCCTCTCAACATAGGCAGTCCTTTCCACTCCATCATAATGCAACGCCCTTCACTTTAGAATAGAACACGCATGTTACATTATGAAGAAAACTAACTCTAAAAATACTGGGCCAGATGATATTAGCGGCCTACACTTGAAACATATTTCAGGGTCACAAGGAATCTGGGTTCTGACAAACAGCAGCAACGACTCATACGCACACTGTAGAAATTCCCAGTCTTTGGAAACATGGACTAATCATAACCAAAATTATTCCAAAGACCCTACACTTCTTTCTGCTGACCCATAACACTACTTAGTATACCACCCAAAATAACTGAATGCCTCACTCCCACACGTCCGTCTTATTCATTCACAATATGGATTCAGAGCTTTTCACTCTACGAACACCCTACTTACCAAGGTAAAGAGAATATGAGAGGTAGGTTCACCGTCCCCGGCTCGCACAGAGGATGTGACGTCAGGGATAATAGAGAGAGAGAGAATGGGAGTGTGAAAGAAAACTGATGTAATGGTATACCAATGTTAACTGGCAATTTCCGGATTATTTGGCAGGTGTTTGGTGTTATGCTCTCAACCAGTGATCTCTGTCAATATTTTCAGTTGTTTTTCTCATAATCAGCTACCTTACAGACACCTATGACGTCGGATCTGAGTCTATATGACACTGCATAAGACATTCCTATATTCTCTGAAAACAGGTAGTTTTTCCTGAAGACATATTTTATATATCAGAAACATAACATTAATCTTTTCATTGCTGTGCATGCAGTTTAGGATGCAAATAAAAGTAATCCATATAGGCCGGGGAGCTCATATCACAGGGCAGGTAGGTGAGTGACTGGCCTTACTATCACCTGAGACCCTCAGTCTAGATTATCTCTGACGTCATTGTCACTGGCGTTGTTACCCCAGTAGTGAATGGGTGAAATAGAAGATAAGGTGATAATGAAGGGAGAGAGAAGCGAGCCATTAAGAACATAAATCTTTTTTCTTATCAGTTTTGCTGCCTGTAGAGGGTAACCCTGGTCCCCAGCTGTATTTACCCAAGCGGTCAACTTTTGCCTTCTCAACTGATAACACACCAGGTGTTTTTCTCACAAATTATGCAGAAAGTTCCTCTTGTCCTTGAACTGTGGGTGTGACATAATGTGGGAGGAGCAAAGTAGGAATGTTTGCCAATTAGAAGCCTAAATGGCGCTTTTGTCACGTTCTTGACGACACGCAATTGGTTCTGTGTGGAGTGTATGAGGCCCTCATTGGTAGCAGGTGCCTCTATTGTTTCTGTATGGACAGAGATTATTTTTTAAGACAGCCTAGTGGTTAATTAGCTGAGAAAGGCGGAGTAAGTCTACCTTATAAGCTCCAGGAAAATGTGAAGACACATTTGTCGTATTTTGTACACACATCCCTGTACGCATTTTGTCCTTTTTTGTACACACATCCCTGTACACATTTTTGTCAGTTGTACACATTTTGTCCCATTTACTGTCACGTTACACTTTTGTGACATTGTGTTGCACTTTTCCCCAACACTATTCAATACGTGACTTTGATTACAAAACACACTGTTTGTGTACCATTTCCCATTTTTGGTTCACTCCTCCATTTACACTAGTGTGTGATTTATATCTGGATTTAACCTTCGAAGTCTCCACGTTTCCTCAAGCTTTGTGAGTACTTAGCTTCCACTGAGTGTATTCTGGTTAGGTAAGAAATAACTTGTTTTATATTTGTATCCTGAGGCCTATATGAATCCTCCCTTTTGTAAAACGAACCCTGGTTTCTTCTTTGGTTGTGTATGTTATAGTGTACAGTAAAGTTAAGTTAGTTTTCTTGCAAACTTTATCTTATCCATTTTGGTGCTTCATTAAGGGTTAAGAGTGCACCGTAATATACACCCCATGACATCATGCACAGACCGAGACACGTTTTTGTTCCTCGTCCCCCCCCCCCCGCAGTGTAAAACTACCTTATATTCTCTTTCCCTTGCTACTAACTGTCACAAATTTGTGACATCGTATTATTATACGAGTCTACGAACGTGGTATTAAATCCCCCAAAACTTCGCTCAGCTCTGTCTTGCATTTGCACTCCGACTGGAATAGATTTTCGAAACATTTGCCATTGTTTCAGGAGTGACTGTTTTTATGCTCAGACATTGGTGTATCACTGAGCAAAATCAGTAGGCCTATGTATATACTGTTCGCCCTGCCCGGTAACTTCCGAGAGGGTGATGCACTGCCCCCTTTTTCTCAATGGCAAACCTGCAGGCATGAGAACACATCAGTTGGTGCCCAGCAGCCACGACAGACGGATGTAATCGACAGGGCAGTGCACGATAGTAGTAATCACCGAAGAGTACCTCGCGTTTTGGCGTGTCTTAGCGGCTAGACTTCCCAGTCATCTTGGAACTCTGCAGCTCCATGCCTCTCCAGCTGGTAGCCTTAGAGACGGACGTCGAATGCATGGGGAAGAGCAGTGACCAGTGTGCAGTGGATCACCTAGCCTATTTGCAATTCTGACTCCACATCTCTCGATTTACAAGTATTTTCTTTCTGTTTTCTAGAAAGAGTGTTAGGCAACTTGATTGGGTGAGTGAGTGAATTTACTTGCTTAAGCATCTTTGAAACGGAAGCATTCATCTTGTTGTAATTAATGGTTTCACAAGTTTTCTGCTGAGCTCGAATAATATATATTCAAGTTTAATTTTTTCCATATTGTTCTTAATTTTCTTTGCTTCCAGCTTGTACAAACTTTTCTTAATCATAACTGGTATTTAAGCTAGTTCTTTCTTATTAATTCTTAATAAAACCGTGTGCACAGGCTAGGAGAGGCTAATGCAAGAACCTGGCTTAGTATTACTAAGTTCCAGGGTAAATGATTAAATGGCGGGGGGAAAGTTCATTCTTTGTCTTTGAGGCCAACAGTACTTACTGATTCAGCAACCTTGAGTGATTATTTGTTTCTGTTTACCGCCTGAAGGGAAAGTTTATATATTTCTCGCTTTCAGAGAATTGGCAGCGTAAGTCAGAATAAAGTAAAACTTTAAGACTTTAACTTTATGTCAAAACTTAACTTAAATTTTCCCTTTGTAAGTGGCGACTTTCCTCCCCTCCCCCCCAGGATTGTGACTAATCTTACACACCATAAGATGCCATCAACTTCTGGACACCCACACAATGCATACTTCTCACAATAATAGATTATAAGCAAAGCCTTCTATGCTAACCCCAAGATGCTAACTATTCACCAAGATATACAAGACAAAAACGGAGAAAAACATCATACTCTTGTTTGCCAGCTATTTGTCTAATAAACAAGTACATGTTATATCCAAGCTCAGGTCACCATGAACATGAAATTTCCCTAACGGAGTTCCACGAGGCTTTGTTTTCTCACTGACACTCTTCAACCTATGCGTTACATGTGCATGATATTCCCACACCACATCCACCCACAAACATTGCCTCATATGCAAATGACATCATCATAACAACCGAACACCAGTTTGCAAACACAGTCTGCACACTACAGCAGAACACCTCAACACACTGCAGACGTGGGTCAAGGGCAAGAGGATGACGATCACCCTAACCAAATCCACCACCATACTGTTCACCAGCAGGAAACGTGAACTCCGACATTCCCGTCACATCACACATAACACTTTCGCTGTTCGACTTCCCTGTAGCCAGCAGAACCAACCTGCTATCCCCCCTCCCGCTCTTCATCCCTCCTTCCCCGTGGGGCACTTGAGTTTTTCATTTTCCGATCATTTTTTCACCCCAAGATATTTGGATCAGCGGATTTTTTTAATACCATTGGAAAGCTGAGACTATGTAGAATAAGATGAATGAAAACAGAAAGTGATATTTCATACAGTTAAACAGTTATGACGAGTATATGCTGAAAGAGCACAGAAGAATGTTTATTCCAAATCCGCGTGCTCGAGTTTGTTCTATTCTGATTTCTTTCCACCCCGAAATATTGGATTAGCGAATTTGTTTTTATACTGTTAGAAGCTGAGTGTTTGTAGATACAGTGAAAGTAAGGGAAAGTGATATTTCAAAAAGTAAAATAGTTATAAAAGAGTATAAGATGAAAGAGCACATAAAAATGTTTTACCACTTTATTCTAAGTGATTTTAGTCACGTTTTCGAATTTCCCCATGACTGAAAATAGCATCACCAAACTGGAAAATCAACTAGGCTAATATGAGACCGAACTTCAGGGCGCTAGACACAATTTCTGATTTAAGGTGAATACTTCTTTGTGTTGACGTGGATCCACGTCCAAAGAGCTGGTTGGACACTTTCAGGCTGGGTACGGATCCGTGTCCAAAGACCACGAAAGTGCTAGCATTATATGTGTCCCACACACAAACCCTCCACTAAGATCTTCAGAGTGACGTGACACCCGACTCACCTTCAAGGATCATATACAAGACATCAAGAGGTGGTGCAATTTCAGACACAGTGCACTCAAGGCAATTACAGGACCAGACTTTCGGTAACAAAAGAAACACTATCACTACTCTTCAAACAATCAGTGATGTCCTATGCCTCTCCGGCACGGGCCTCCATTCTAGTGGAGCTTAAAAGCTGGATTTTTTTTTCATAGGTCTTACTCTTTAAAAACGTTCCACTTCAGCTAAAAATATACTCAATAAAATTTGAACCTTTTGGTTTAATATTTACAGGTAGCTCTATCATCACAAACAATACCAAAAAAAAAAAAAAAAAAGCAGGTATAAAGTGTGTACAGTTTTCTTTTCATTATGTAACATGCTTACTGTAATTATCAATAATTTGTCACATACCTGTCTTAAAGACAGTGAAAATGCAACATAATCAGTGTAGTCCACAGGGTCTAATCAGTGTCTGTCTCATGCTGGCTGAATAAAACTGCCGGTGCTGCTCAATGATTTGTAATAAGAAATGAAGTTGTGACTCTTCTTTTGTCAAAAGGTCACCGTTTTCTTGAATCAGAGGAACGTCACGGTCAGAATGATCATTCACCAATTTGATGGCACGGATAGTCTTTGGAACTTCCTGGAAGTCTTCCCGTGTCTTCCACATATCTGGATCGCCTTCAAGAAATGTGTCTAGAAGCTCCATCATCTAAAGCAGAGTCATACTCTTGACTGAGACAAAATATTCACGAGTATGGTCCCTGTATGAATTCAAACTGACCCCTGATTCGTTTTGTATGACCTTGGTCAAAATCATCATCCTTCTTCATGGCACTCACCATCAGCCTCTTTGTTGAAGTACTCACATAGCTGTCAGACAGGGTCAGTCCAACCAGTTCTGATGACAAGTACCACAAGTAATTAGAAAACGTCTGTGCTGTAGCCCTTGATATTGCACGGTTTATTGTGGTCTAATTCAGAAGTGATTTCAACAGCTGGAAGTCGTTGTATCGAGCACTGGCTGCGAGGGGAGCCGTTATCCAAGCCTGCAGATAAACATGTACCGCAAAAATACACACGTCTTGGAATCCCTTTTCCTCTTTCGGTGTCAGGGTGAATTAGCCGCGGAACATCCAGATCTTCAAGGAATAAATGAATTTAGTCATCCTTCGAGCATGGTGCCACGAATAGGACTCCCCTTTCTGGAACAGCTCCAAGAAGGACAACGACCAAATCTAAAAATTCTCTATAATCTAATCTTGGCTGGTTCTCTTCCAGATGTCTAAGGGCAAATCGATGGTGCTTTCACTAATGTCTTCAACTAGTCCACGTATTTTATCGTTCCTCTTTCCTGTTTCATATTTCTCTTGATCAGCAAATGCCCAGTATTCTTTGAAACGCTTGAAGAAAGGAACCTCAGGATGTGATGCGATACCCAGACTATTCTGAAACACCGTACTAATGACCAATTCCATGATGTGATGTCCACTTGCTAATGATAGCAACTCCTTATCAAGTTTTTGTTCCAAGGCACAAGTGCCAACAATCCCACCGGTGATTGAGCTGGTTGTATCAAAGCACATAGCATGAACACTATTAGCTACACCCCAGTTTACCAATACTCTGTGGATGGCTACTGCCTAGGCCTTGCCAGTTCCACTTGGCACCTTTGTGGCTGTAAGTAAATGAGAAAGTCCTCTGCCGGAAACAATTACTGGGAGTCGATCAACCTGTTCTTTGCTAGTCAGGTCAACAATAAGTTTGCCAACCCAGTGAACAACATTGCACTGGAACTCTGCTTTTAACTCTGCTGCTTGTTTTGCCCTGTAACTCATTCTCTGCCTGCGATTCGAATCACAATTGTAAGCAAGATCATCAATGTTGTGGCCTAAGCCATTGGCTGCTTCAGCAATAACAAATGTTGCTTTCCGATCTGACATTTTCGGTCTCTCTAAAACTGCTGCAAGTTCTGGGGAGATAACACTCTACCACACCATCTCGTTGTTGCAGCCTGAAATGTGCAGCCTTCATCACCTAAGTCAGTAGCTCTTTCGTACTGACCACTGCCTGCATCCTCTTCACTAGAGCTAGCACTTGATGATAATATCAGTGCTATTGTTTCAGTGTCTCTTCTTTGCATATCTTCCATTTGACGACTCATTTCAAGATTCTGCTCCTTTCTGTTTTCTGAACACTTTCCTTCTGCAGCTATTGTTCCATGAATACTAGCCATTGATCCCCTTCTATTTTCGCAATGAACTAGCAAAATAATCCTTGTCCTCAACAATAGTCATCATATTGAGAGCATCAGTATGAGCTGTGTCAAATAGATCATCAAACTTGGAGACAAAGTAAGCTTCTCTGGCTTGCTGTAATACAGACTGCCGCCCCTTGTTCTCCTTAAGCAAACGCCGTTCTTCAAAAGTCCGTTCTAATTTTGTTTGGCATTTCTGCGGATCTCCTACTGGGATTCTTGCCCTCTGCCAGAATTTTGTGATTTCTGCAATTGTAGTTAATGGTGACTATCGAACAGTTTCCTTCAATTCTAGATGGCAACGTGGAGAGAAATCAAGTGCCATGGATTGTGAAGAGAGTTCACTTCCTGTTAATTCAGTAACAATGGACCCATGCAGATAAACTTGAGTTTGGGATCTAGTTGCAGCTACCATTTTTCACTCATGTGAATCAACCCGACAAATAAACAGTCGAACAAAATCACTCACGGTTAAGAAACAAAAGATTGTATAAATGAATACATGCAAATTGCAGAGGCTGTCTTGTTTAAAAACAAATGAAATCGTAATCAAAATAATGAAATGTAAGCATTTTTTGGCAAACAGCTGTTAGAGAATAAGATACAATTACCTGCAGTTCTGTGCCGCTCAGTTGATCAGAAATGTGTGTCGCAACAATTATGCATTTGCCACACACAAACTTCAATAGAACCAGTGTGGTTCTTTTATGGTCGATCTTTTTTTTTATCCTGTAAAACACACACAGCTGAATTATAAATATATAGAACAAAAATGTTCATGTCGGCATATTGCCCAAGTGACTCAAGAAGATGAAGATTTTATAACACTGGAAAATCTGATTCAGAATTTACAATGAACATTACGGCATCATGTACAACTATACTGTACCAGGCTTACATCATCAGCAAACATACATGATGAATCATGATACAATGACTTGGCTAACTGTAGTTCACGTACAACAGCGATATGGTTCCCTATATTCATGAATGCCCTGAGTGGAACCATTACTAGATGCATTCAGAACATCAGTGTTGTTGAGATACCAGTAAATGTTCGCCAAATTCACTTATACTATGTCTATATTTTTTTTTCATATATGCGAAAATAACGGGTAAGAAGGTAATATTTTAAAGAGTCAAGGAATAAGCTCCACCCTATCTAAAACCCTCTACAACACCTAGTAAATCATACAGAACCACGCCCTACACATCACAACTGGCTACACCAAAACCATTCCCACAGCACAGTTACATTCTGAAAATATAATTCTCCCTGTCAGAGACTACCTTGATATAAGGCCTAAAAACTCCATGTAGCAGTCTGTGCCTGTGCAAAACACCCCTGTCATTACATGGCAGAGGGAGACATTACACATAAGCACATAAAATAATCCCACACAATCATTATCAAACCCTCCACAAAAATATCCCACCTCCTTGTATTCCAACATTAGTAATGATGAAACATCTACATACTTAGTTCAAGAGCAGAGCAATACAATACCTCGATCACGATATCATAGTGCAAGCCCCCCTCCTGACATCCACCCACCGAAAGTTTCCCTAAATAGAGATAATTTTTACCCAGCTAGACTTAGAGCAGGCAATCACCCAGCCCTTTTCAGCTACCAGCTTTGATATAGCTTGGATGGAATCACAGATGACATGTGCCCAGTTTCGTAGAATAGTCCCAAGCAACATGAAACATAATGGAGCACTGCATAGCACATGTCACACTAAGACACTGACATAACATCAACGGTATATGGAACCCATGGGAAAAACCCATGGGGTCGGTTCCTTACCTGCGGTCTACTTCTGCTCGATCAGACGGGCAGGGACTGAGCAACAACATCAAGTACTACTATTGTTTTTATGATGATTATGCCAGTTGATGGTTCTGTTGGCATGCCACAGATACACTCCAGAAGAATAGTCTGTTCACATAGTTAATGATTATACATCCTACCCTTTTCAGATTACGTTATATCTCTGTCATTTCTGTCATTGTTAACACTGATTTACTCCATTTGGAATATTTCTTGGCTCATTTTTGTCACAATTATTGTCTCCCCTCCGTACAAAGCACCCTTCTGTCCGTTTATATTACGATTCCATTTAACAATGGTTTTCACTGGGATACTAGTAGTAAAGCTTATTTATTTTTTGATCACTTTTATTAAGTTATCTAATAATTTTCCTTTCACATCCACACTGCACCAGTTTTTCTTTCTTTTTCCACACATTTCTTCGTATTTCATGAACATAACATCCATCTGTCCACTATTGTACCTCTGATATTCCTTTTTAAATTTACCTTGCCTCATATACCCCTGCATCCTACGTTTCCTCGTTTATTGTCCTCTCTCTTTAGGACAGATTTTCACGCAACAGCAATGTCCCTAATCGGTCATTCCTACCAGCCCGCTCATACAGTTTCATCGTCATTCTCTTGCCCTCACTCTCGCTCCTACTTTCTTTCATGCATCCTTTTCTCTGTCCTTTGGTAAATATGATCTGGTTATCAGTTCGCACTGAGTACCAATGGCGGAGTGTGTCAAAAGATAGGAAAGAAGAGAAGGGGGAGAATATGTGAGAAGGAAACGCAGAGAGGAATGAGGGAGAAAGGGGTAAATTTTTAGTCTTTAGAAGGAAGAGTACGATGTGGAGGGCTGTCATATCATACGATTGTGGTATGCAAGATCAAGCTGAGAGGAGTGAGGTGGACCAGGAGAGAGAGGAGCAGTCAGGGAGAAAGACTGAAAGTCGAGACGCTGAGGATCAAAGAAATGACAGATGAATACAAGACCAACGTAGGGGAGGAGTTAGAAACAGTGAATTTGAATGAAATGGATCTGGACAGCCTGTGGAATACGTATAGGTATTGCTTAGTTAGAAATGCCAAAGCGGTGTGTGGTGTGGCAAGAGTAACAACAAAGAAGAAAGGTACGGCATGGTAGGAAGTAGAGATTAAGAGAACAGTGGAGGATGAAGGAAGAAGTGGCTAGAGTGGTTACAAAACAGGGGTTGTATTGAAATAAGAACTAAATATACTGTTAGCAAGAAGCTTATAAAGAGACTAGTAAAGACAGAAAACAAATGAGATATATGATGATCTAGGAAGAAAAGTGAATGCAAAATACACTGAAAATAGGAAGTAATTCTAGAAAGAGACGTGGAAATGTAGAAGTGACAGCGGAAAGAAATGTGAAAGTGTGAAGGATGTAAGTGGTAGATTATTAACCCATGGTGATGAAGTAAGGACCAGATGGAAAGAATATTATGAAAGCCTGGTGAACGGGAATAGATTAGAGCGGCTGTAAACATGATTGGTTTTGGGGGTGTGCAGAGAACGAATGCAGTGCCAGGAGACGTGACACTCGCACAGGTGAAGAATGCTGTGAAGCGGTTAAAAAATGGGAAAGCAGCTGGGGTTGATGAGTGTATGCTGAAGTGAGTAAGTGTAGTGAAGAAACCGGAATGAATTGCTTGTTGAAGATAATGTTATGCAAGAAGGCATGGATGAGTGAAACAGCCAGCAGAGCGGAAAAAGGCTGTGATTGTACCTCTGTACAAAAATAAAGGCGAGCGAAGTGCGTGAAGAATCATCGTGTCATAAGTTTATTGAGTGTGGCAGAGAAGGTATATGGAAGAATTATTACAGTGAAAGTAAGAGGGATATCAGAAGTCCTAGTGAGTGATGAACATGGTGGCTTTTGGAGTGGCAGAGGATGTGTGGATGAAATATTTGCAGTAAGACAGATAGTGGAGTGGGCTTGTGAGAAGGAGCATAAGGTGTTTATGGCATTCATGGATCTGGAAAAAACATACGACAGAGTAGACAGACAAGAATTGTGGAAGGATTTGCGCATGTACGTTGTAGATGATATGCAGCTTGGTGTCTTCAAGAGTTTGGTGATGGTAGTGAAGCATGTGTAAGGGTAGGTTAAATGGGCATCTAAGTAAATGGGTCACGATCGGTGTGGGCGTTCGATAATGTTGTGTGATGTCCCCACGGTTCAATATTTATGGATGGGGTGATAAGAGAAGTACAAACACGATCACGTTGGCAATGAATGGTGATGAATGGAATATCTCAAATTTGTATGCTGATGATGCAGGACTACCTGTAAATACCGGATAAGAACTTGGTAGGATAGTGCAGAGTTTTGCTGATGTCTGTGAGCGTCGTGCCTTGGAAGTAAATGTAGAAAAGAGTAAGGTGATGGTTATGAGAGAGAAGGTGACTCCCAGTGTGCTGTTATAGTGAATGGAGAGAGACTGGAATTGGTGAGAGTTCAAATACCTGGGTACACTGATAGAAAAGAGGGGAAAATGTACGAAGGAAGTGGAAAGCAGAGTGACACAAGGAAGGAAAGTGGCTGGTGCAATGACGGCCATGATAAGAAAGAGGCTTGAGTGTTGCAGCTGCACGACACTTACATGAAGGAGTGTTAGTGCCAACTTTAACATGTGGATGTGAGACTATGGTGTGACATAAAAATGATGAAAAGTCAAGACTGAGAGCAGTGGAGATGGGACTGCTGAGGAATGTATGTGGAATACAGAGAGTGAATAGGATACGGAATAACGTAATTTGTGAAAGATGTGGAGTGAGGAAGTCTGTGGACACCAGAATCGAAGAGAGTGTACTGAGATGGTATGGTCATGTGATGAAAATGGATAGCAATAGAGTGGTGAAAAAGGTATATCTGAGCAAAATTGAAGGAGGGAGGAGGCGAGGTAGGCCAAGGAGAAGGTGGAGGGATATGATGGATGTGTGTGTTAGGAAGAGAGGTTTAGAAGTCGGGGAGGCTAGAGGACTGACAAGAGATCGAGCTGGCTGGACAAATATTGTGAGTAGAAGCGCATGATCAGGGATTGGGCACTCCTTATTAACGTGATTGCGTCAGGATTGACTCTATCGGATACGTTTATGTGAGGCTACAGACCGTGGTGAATGTTTTTGGCATATTAGATATGGCCAGGGTTCCTGGAGCTTGAATGGTGAGTTAATGGAAGCGTGGCCCACTGGATTAGGCAAATTTGGGCTGTGTGGACGTTGCTACTGCCCACCCTGCCCTAGGGTGAGAAAGGAGGTCCAGATGATGATGATGATGATGATGATGATGATAAGGAAGAGCTGTAAGAGAAGGGAAAGAAACTGGGAAGAGAGGAGAGGAATGAAGAAAAGAGATTCTGATTGACTGAGGTATTGTACGTGGAAAGGAGAGTACTCAGTGCAGGAAGACTTATTGGAATGGAAGTGGAAGACAAGAGAAAGGAAAAAAGGAGTGTTAGTATGAAAGAAGAAGGGAACGGAGGGCAGGACATGTGCTTCAGGAAGTCTTAGAAAGCATGAGAGAGAGGAGACGTGAGTATAGTGGATGTGACGTCGGAAGGAAACGAGATAAGTGAATGAAATGGGTGTGTAATTAATTGTAGGGAACTTGCGAAACAAGGGAGACAGACAGACAGACAGACAGACACAGACAGACAGAAAGAGAGGCCGATGATGAAAAATGTGTAAAGCTTTACCTTTATTAGAGGAATATGTAAAAGGATAAGGGGTAATAGAAAATGAAGGGAAAACAGATGAAAAAGAAAAGACTAGGCTGGTGAAGAGACAAAGTGGAGGATAATGCTATTGATTATGTGGCAGTGGAATAATATTTACTAACATTAGAGGCAGGCGTACATAAAATAATTCAAATGAAATTTAAGAGAGTTTAATTTTAGGCAAGAACCTTAAGATTATGAAATAAATGTATATGCAAAAAGTTTATGCGTGATAAAGTAAAGGGTGGGGAAACAAGAGTCAGACAAAAAGGGGAGGTAGAAGCAAGTCCTAAAACGACCAAAATATAAATTATTGCGACAGGGAAGGAAAAAGCAGAATGAAGATTAGCGTGTGCGGAGAATGAAGGGACCTATATGAATCCGCGTATATTAAAATTCTCCTTCGGCTTCCCCCTCACAAAATGTGGGCTTCATTAATTCTGAGAGTTTCTGTGGTATTAATCAGTAATACGCGAATGCTATTGATATATTGAGTTTTTTTTCCAAAAAATGCATCTTTATTTTTATCCACAGTAAATTTGTTTTTCCTTCTAATTTTGTTTTGGCGTCATTTTAAGAAATTTACTAGTTTACTATTGTATTGTTACGGTAGGTGCTTTTAACCTCTAACAGTGCCTGCTTTTTTACGCCCATACTTTCCTATGATGCTTTACTGCTTCCCAAAAGAACAAACATATATAGCTGACTGTATGGGTAACGGTAATATAACCGTAATACTATGAGTAATTTATAAACAAACGCTGTATACAGTGGGTCTGTTTTAGGCTCCGTGATTAAATAGACCTTTAGGTGCTGTGGACGTAATATCTCAACAAAACAAGATGAGTTTCCTCTTCTAAGAACTCAGAGCAAAAGGTACTATACGAACCTAAGTGAAAAAGGTATGTTCACCCACTCATGGTCAGGATAACTCTACTGCTTTATTTCAGCTATTGCCAAACGAGTTTGTGTATCTGTGAATGAGGCACATGAGTCAGACATACACTAAGTTGTTCTTGTCAAAGCCCTCTTATACTATTGCAACGTCCGTCAACTGAGAATGCATCTTAGGATACTGAGGAAAATAATCTGGTTATCAACTACACTCCTCTGTGGTGCACCTAATTTAGTAGGAAACGTATAGAATAAAATGACCAAGGATGACACTACTGAATCAAATGTATCATCTTTACCTGCACTTCATGATAAGACTCACGCGTACCATGAACGAAACTGAATCCTCAGCACATTCTGCCTACTTATGGATAACATAATCCTCTTGTTGCTGAGGATTAAGGGACTTACAACCATTATCCATAGTTTCAATCATCATTCTCGCATATTCCCTTTACCTTTACATCAATTCTTTTCCCATTCTTCCGAACACATTAAAATTATCTATCTTCTGTATTATTTGTTCCTGATCCTTGCAGTTCCCACCCTACCTTCAGCAATGTCTCTTCTCTTCTTCATCCGAGAATCATTTGGACACTAAAATATTGATTATGAATTTCCCCTGTGTCTTTTACTTTGGTTGCTTTTCCTTCCACCATCGTTTAACCTTATGCATTCAATTTTTTAACTACATCTATCTTTTCATTATCGGCCTCCTTTTTCAGGATGAGTGACAATGTTTCTGACTTCCTTTGAGTGTGTGTGTGTGTGTGTGTGTGTGTGTGTGTGTGTGCGCGTGTGCGTGCTCGCACGCGAGTATCTGTTCCCATTATATCTCATGAACGGCTTGAGTTATCAACATGAAACCCTCAAAGGTATCACGATATGACCAAAATCTTGGCCGAGTTCGAAAATGGGCACTCGTTGTCAAGGTCAAGGTCACCAAAATGGCTGCCAAAGATCAACTAGTTTTTATCGCCCGCCTTTATCACCACTACATCTCATGAACGGCTTGAGCTATCAACCTGAAATTTTCAGGGTATCAAGACATGGCCAAATTCTTGAACTTGACAAACAGCATATTCTGATGGGCGATTAGCATTCGGCTCCCGAATGCTTTTCATTCATCTTCTCATGCAACATCTCTCTTCCTCTAAATCCATGCTTTTCTTTCTTATATTTCTCTGTCATCCTGTTCGTACCAGACATTCCCTCCTCACCTCCTCCCGCCATCCTCTCCCAATCCTCTGACTCTCCATCTTCACAGGTCAACCGCAACGTAAGACAAACAACTGGGAGGGGACGTGAAATAGACAAGAGAACCCAGGCCTCTGGAGCTACAACCTTAAACAACACCTTAGGCAATGCCAAAGTTCATTACCACGCCTCCACCTTGATACACCACAAGCTGCTGGTAACAATAGAGTCAGTCCTCTACTTAACTGTAAGAACAACCTGTATACACTGACCCAGCCATCTAACTAGCCTTCAAGAAGATATTTTTATTTCCTATCAAAACAGGCATCATTACAACCCACCACAAAGGCCTATCATCACAATCCCCACCAAAGTCTCCAACAAGAAACCTAGCCTGTTCCAATGTCAACCCACCACAACATCCCCTTTCCATTATAGTAACAACTCACTCTTACTGTCTCAGTCTGCCTAAACCATAGCTTGTCTTAAGTGTCCTGCACCAAAAGTGTCACAATGGCAAACCCTTCGTTTCATGATTCCCAGCACTTATATGTGAGAATTTTACGCCACACTTTTCAGTCCTATGCCTCACTCCCTTACACCACTTCATAAAAGTTATTCTAATACCACGTTTGTCAGACACACATCTCTGTACAGACCCTCTGTATCAACGCACCACCTGCTATGCTAATCACTCCATTTCCCTTCCTCGACACCACCATCTTGTAAACAGCGAGCCTTCTTGCTAGACGGTAATTCTTTAGTAATTCTTTGAGGCATCATAGGGAAAGAAGCCACAGGCTTTGCATATTTCACTTTGATGTCAGCGATCAGATGCTGGGGAGCAAGTCGCTTTAGGTATCACCATTCTTCATACGATGATGTCAAGGCTTTGCGACTGAGAGAACGAATAAGTGATGTGAATATGACAAGTGAATTATCATGTTGACGAGACAGTGATTTGAAATACGAGTACTTTCACTTTGATGGTCAGTAAACTGAATGGGTAAAAAAAAAAAAAAAAAGCTAAGCAAATGTCTTAACATAGATATGCTCATATTGCCCTAGTAAAATTCTCACTGAATAATATCCTGCCATCCGTTTATAACATTTAGTTGAAATAACTTTGTGAATTTACTTGTGGACCGGCAAAAGATATCGAAGTGTCTCTTTAGACAGGGAGCACTCATTAGTTAAAATTCGTCTATATATGGATTTCTGTTCAGAAATTTATAATTAGGGGGAAAAAATATGAAGAAAGTCTCGAAGTCTGGAAATAAAAGCCAGGAAGGAAGGCGAAAGAAAATGGTACAGGGACGTGCAAAAATCGGAAATTATCAACAGACTGCTGCGTAAATTGATTGACTTAAAGCAGGGGTTCCCAACCTTTTTAGCACTGTGCCCCGCTTTGGTCAGGACTGCATTCATGATGCCCCCCACCCGGGCCACCCCTCTGACGCCTAAACAACGATGCTTTTATCTGTTCCATGTGGATGTTTAAGACGCTAGATGGCAACACTACATGTGGTTGCTTAAAATGACGATTGTGAAGTTTTCCTATCAAGGTTTCTTATTCCTACATATCTTTGGGAATACCCTGTATGCATTGGAATGGCCTAGCGCTATGTTGAACTCTGATTACCCCATGCCCCTCCTAGCAATCTCAAACGTCCCCCTAGGGGGGCGCGCCCCCCAGGTTGGGAAACGTTGATTCTTAAAGAAACCAGCGACAAGCAAGAGGCCATCTTGCACCCGGGCAGAAAATGGCAACGGCAGAAAGGGGATAACAAAGACCAAAAATAAAGGAAAGCAGACGAGTTATAGATTGGAAAGGACACCAATAAAATGAAGAAAAGCCACAAAATGAGCAGCAGAAGTATAGGGAGACTCATGCAGAACATTTCCGAGTGAAGAGGACCTACGAAGAGGAGCTAGGTGAGGGGAGAAGGTGCGACGTGCGCCAACAAGCAAAGAAATTGTGAAGAAGGACGTGGGAAGTAACGAGATGGAAATGACAAAGTGAACAAACAGGAGGCTGATCACCTGAGAGTCGAGTATGACCCAACCGAAGGCGAGCCAAAGCGGTCTCCCGATGCCTGCACCGATAACCAATGAAAACCATGGAGAGGTAACTGGGTTCACAGATTAGAGTGTATTGCAAGTATCTTGCAACCAGAGTGACTGCCAAACCTGAAACATCACGGGTTTAAGCAGAAGAAAAAAGCAGAGCAGGGTATTGGATAGTAAACAGACGTGGGGAGAGAAGTAGCAAACCGGGCAAGGAGGTCTACAGCAACTTTATCCAGTATATCCGAATGACCAGGGACCCAGCAAAATTGGACAGGTTTATGACCGACAAAGAAACGAAACAGCCATTCTTGGATCTTGAACGCTAAACGTTGTTGCATGGTTAGAAGAAAGGAGTTGGAATGCACCAAAAGAATCAGTACATTGGTGAAAGAGTAGAAGGGCGATGGAGAAATTCAAGGGAGGTCAAAGAAGATTACATAAAGTTCAGCTGTTAAGCCACTGGCAACTGGTGGTAAACGGTACTGATAACAAGGTAAAGGGAAAAGAACAACACAGCCTCCACCAGAAGATGCTTTTGATTCAACAGTGTATATAGGAATCGTAGGAAAGTGAGTAGACAAGTGTGAACGGAGCAAACTAGGGGGGGAAGACTTTGAGAATGGCAAAATAGGAGAGCTAGTAGATTGAGGTGGTAAGAACCATGGGGGATAAGGCAGGGATATTATGGGAGGATATCAAGAAGGGACAGGGAGAAAGACTCAAAGAAAAGCTGTTGTCGTACAGAGAAAGGGGGCGAGAAACAATAGAGCAGAAATTACATTTACAACTGAGCAGGAAAGGCTGAGAGAGGAAGTCGAAGGCAACTGATGGAATCTGGCATTGGACCAAAGAGACAAAAACAGACGACAACCAAATTCTGAACGCAAAGTAAGAATACGAGTAGACTTGAAGGAACTCGGTCCCAACCGAATACCAGCATGGCGAATTGGATCAAACTGACACAAAATGTAGACAGAGGCAGAAGAATGAACTTGGTATCCATAATCTAACTTAGACAATACTAATGTCAAATGAAGACGATGCATTGTGGCACGATCAGCACCCCAAGAAATGTGAGCCAGAGTTTGGAGAAGTAGTAACTGTTTCAGAGCAGCAGCCCAGAGGAAAGAAGCATGGTTTTTCCAACTTAGAAATAAAGAAAACAAGACCCACAAAACAGACTACGGCCTGGTAGTAAAGGAGAGCACCTGAGAGAGAAAGAGGAGGATGAGGGATAACACGGAAATGGGTAAAGAGAAATGAAAGCCATGTTTGGCAGCCCAAGTAGAGGCCGCTGTAATCGCCGACTGCACAAGAGACTGAAGGACTGGTAAACTGGACCCAGTAACATAAATTACAAAATCATCAACACACAAAGAAGCACGGACAGCAACAGGTAGGCATGTAGAGATGCATGGTATCTAGGAGGACTGCTGGGCCTTGATAGCAGGCTGTGAAGCCTATGCCCAGAGTCGGACACATAAAAAAAGTAAAAAATAAAAAAAAATCAGGAAAAGGTGGTACAAAGAACATTGCCCTGTGGAACACCTTCCTATTGTGGAAACAAACAAGAAAGAGAGCAACGACCCTGAACATGAAATGAATGAATGGAGAGGAAATGACTGAAAAATAGACCTACATTGCCTGGAGTTCCAAAGGATCGAACGGCATGTAATATATGGTATTTCCAATTTGTATCATAAGTCTTCTCAAGATTAAAAACACACCTATAACGGTCTCAAGACAGACAAAGGCTTGCCCAACGTAAGTTTCTAAAGCCAGCAGAGGGGCCAGGGTGCTATGGGCACGTCGATAACCAAATTGAAGTTTAAATGATTGCCTCGACTCCAAGAGACACATGAGTCGACTGTTGATCATATGTTCAGACAATTTATATAGGCAAGTGGTGAGAGAAGTAGGTCTGTAATCTGATGGAAAGTGACCATATTTACCAGGTTTGAGAATGGCGAGAACTAAGGCAACTTTTCGAGCAGAAAAGGAAACAAAAACTCTGACCTACTGGAATTGTAAAGGACAAAAAGAAAATTAACAGTCTGGGGATGGTGCAAATGGTGCAGCATATTATAGTAGACCCTATCAATCCTTTCACAATTGTTCCTAGTAGCTCAGAAAGGGTAAATGGGATATTGCAGTGAGCATCAAAAGACAAGGAGAAGGTAATGGGACACTGTTCTGAGGTATATTGAAAAAATTGTAACTCAGGGGACAGGAGAGAACCCGAGTGACGTCACTAAACTGTTGACCCAAGATGTTAGTGACCACAGTAGGATCGATAACTGAGGAGCCACCTATATCTAAAACACATGAGGGAGGAATATATTTCCATGATATATTGCGAATATGGCACCAAATGGAGGACATAGGAGTGAAAGCAGAAACGGAAGTACCATATTTCCTCCAACTAGCATTTTTTTTTTTTATGAGAGTAAGAAGGAACCAAAGGCCATGAGCCCGCAGTAACAGTTCCCTCCAAGAGAAAAACAAAATACAATAGAGAGCCAAATTCAAGATCCGATCATTTTGAGATGCCTGGACACACTGCGTTTGAAAGACTGGAGATCATAGGCAGCAGGAAATACAGACAGAGAGAGACAGTTCCAGAGTTGACCTGTTGCATAAATGAAAGACTGGGAGTAACGGTTAACTCTTGCATTAGAGAGTTGGACAGAAAAGGGATGAGAGTTTGCTGCCAGACAGGTGCTACGCACCCATCGTAGAGGTGGAGGAATGCATGAAGACAGTTCAGAGGAGCAGTGACCATTAAAGTAGCGATAGAAAAGAGATAAAGATGCAACAATGCGGCGAAGAGACAGAGATTGAAGGGAGTCAATAAGAGGGGGAGAGTAAATGAGACGAAAAGCCTTTGACTCCACCCAATTGAGAAGAGCTGTATGTGGGGAGCCTCCCCACACATGAGAGTTGTACTCCACACAGGGGTGGATAAAACCCCTGTATAGAGCCAACAATTGTGCAGGGGTAAAGAAAGAGTGAAGTCGGCTTAGCACACCCAATCTATTGGAAGCAGATATTGCAAGAGATGTAATATGATCTTTCCAAGATAAGTCTCAGGTAAATGAAACCCCAAGCATGTTCAAGGATGATGCAGGATTAAGCTGAATATTATTAAACATTAATGGGTATACCTGTGGAAGATTTTGTCGGGTTGATAGGTGTAAGAACTGAGTCTTAGATGCATTAAAAACAACCATATTATTTTTACCCCAGTCAGAGATACGAGTGAAGTCAGATATTAGGTGTGCCATAGCCTCATCCATTGTTTGTTGAAGTAACTGTTGAGATGAGCGTTGCAGGAACCGAATGGAAAGGTGAAGGGTGGAGTCATCAGCGTGTGAGTGGATAGGGTTAGATGTACAGCTTAGAAGGTCATTGATGAATAAAAGGAAGAGGGTTGGTGATAGGACAGAGCCCTGAGGAACACCACTGTTGATAGATCTGAGAAGAACGATGGCCGCCTACAACAGTGGCTATAGAACGACCAGAAAGGAAGTTAGAGATGAAGGCACAGATAGAAGGATAGAAACCGTAGGAGGGCAGTTTGGAAATTAAAGATTTATGCCAGACTCGATCGAAAGCCTTTGAGATGTCAAGTGCAATGGCAAAGCTTTCGCCAAAGTCCGGAAAGGAGGATGATCAGGAGTCTGAAAGGTAGGTGAGAAGATCGCCAGTGGAGCGTCCCTGACGGAACCCGTACTGACGATCAGAAAGAAGGTTGTGATAGGAAAGATGCCTTAAAATTTTTCTATTGAGAAGTGACTCGAAAACTTTTGAAATACAGGACGTTAAAGCAATTGGACGATAGTTGGAGGGTTGGGAGTGGTCACCCTTCTTTGGGACTGGCTGAATGAGAGCAAACTTCCAGCAAGAAGGAAAGGTACATGTTGACAGAGAAAGGCGAAAGAGTTTGCCTAGGCAGGGTGTAAGCACAGGAGCACAGTTCTTGAGAACAACAGGAGGGACTCCATCAGGCCCATATGCCTTGTTAGTACTGAGGCCAGTGATGGCAGAAAATACATCAGCTGAAGATATTTTAATGTCAACCATGAGGAAGTCAGAGGGGGGAAGTGATGGAGGAACAGCACCGGAATCGTCTAAGGTGGAATTGGAGGAGAAAGTCTGTGCGAAGAAATCTGCTTTATCAGTAGAAGAAATAGCTACAGAACCATCAGAGTAGAAAAGAGGAGGGAAGGATGATGAGGTAAAGTTGTTAGAAAGGTTATTGGCAAGGTGCCAGAAGGAGCGAGAAGAATTCGAGTTGGAGAGTTGAGAGCATTTAGTACGGATGAAATTATTTTTAGTAGAGCGAAGAACAGACTTAGAGCGATTCTTGGCAGAAACGTAAAGATGATGTGATTCAGGGGTGGGTTGGCTCCGGTACCTTTTGTAGGCCCTCTCCTTGTTGTGGACAGCATTAGAACAAGCGTGATTAAACCAAGGCTTTCTTGCGTTAGTCAAACGTTATGAGAAAGGAATGTATGCTTCCATGCCCGAGAGAATAACCTCCGTAATGCGCAAGGCACACTCAGATGGCTCACGGCCATGGAAGCAATGATCATTCCAGGGAAAATCAAAGAAGTACAGCCTGAGGGCCTCCCAGTCCGCGGCTCCAAAATGCCACAGACGACGTTTCCCTGGAGGGTCCACAGGCAGTACCGGAGTGAAAGGACAGGTTAAGGTGATATGGTTGTAATCGGAGTAGCAGAGGAGCCCAACGGAGAGAAAAGATTAACAGAGTAAGCAGAAGGATTAGTTGTGAGGAAGAGGTCAAGTATGTTGGAGCTCTCTCCAAGGCGGTCAGGGATACGGGTAGGGTGCTGTACAAGCTGCTCTAGGTCATTAAGGACAGAAAAGATGTAGGCTTGTTCACCAGGTGGATCAGTGAAAGGAGGGGAGAGCCAAAGGTGGTGGTGAAAGTTGAAATCTCCTAGAATGGAGATTTCAGAGAATGGAGAAATGGATAGAATGTGTTCCACCGTAGAAGTAAGATAGTCGAAGAATTTTTGATAGTCAGTAGAATTAGGGGATAAGTAAACAGCACAGATATATTTAGTCAGAGAATGACAGGAAAGCCAAAGCCAGAGTGTGGAGAATTCAGAAGAATCGAGTTCAGAAATACGAGAGCAAGATAAGTCGTTGCGTATATATACACAACAGCCACCTTTGGCTTTGAAATGAGTATAGAGAAAGTAGGAGGATACAGAAAAGGGTTTGCTGTCTGTTGCCTCAGACAGCTGAGTCTCAGTCAGAAAAAGAAGGTGAGGTTTAGAGGAGGAGAGGTGGTGCTCAACAGAGCGAAAGTTAGAGGAAAGGCCGCGAATGTTGCAGAAATGAAGAAGAAGAGAGTCAGGCAGTGGTTCCAGGCACCTCGAGTCGTCACCGGGAGAGAGGCGGATGGTGGGGGCATTTACGGTCCCCCCCCCCCCGGGGACTCCGAGGCTTGGTGATGAGACGCCATAATTTTTTGAATTTTGGAAAAGGAAGTGTAGTGTGTACCGTGCATGTAGTTTAGTGTAGATACTTAAAGAAATTTGTACTGCAGAGCATGCTGACCTACTCTCTGTGTAACTGAGACACTGAAAAAGTTCAGCAAAGGGGGATGGTCAGGAACTAGTCCTGAGGGCTGATGAAACGGGAGCTCCAGCACTCCCTGTCATCAGCTTTCCATCCACCTCAGGAGTACTGCCCTGCTCGACTGGTGCTACAGTCTACTCCACGCATGGTTCCCCTCTCTAACAGTTCGGCGGAGGGCCACATTAGCTTGATGAAAAGATAGTGAGACCGTTCATAAGGGCTGTCCCATTTACGATGGAGGCTTCTCTGGCAAGCACGTTTAACACGAAGGGCCCGGACACAGCTGGGGACCAACCAAGTGACACAATGGAACAGTGGACATTAAAATGACGTCTGGAACGGAGTATCGAAAATAAAGCAGCTTGAAGGACCGTGGCTAGGACACGACAGTTTTAATTTTTTAACCCTTTAACCACGGGCATTGTTTTGCCCTGACTGGCCTCTCCCACGGGGGTTCCAGCCAAAATGTAAACAAACTTTAAACCTTTATAACTCTGCACAGAATAAATCTAGAGTGAAAAATAAGGTACTATTAGAAAGTACTAACCTTCGGCTTTGCATTGATGTAGGTTTCATGATTTCGTTGACTATCACTGGATGGGCAGTGCCGTTAGAAGTGAGCGATCTAAAATCACTATTTTTCGCTCACACACCATTATCTTCGTTCACACACTATTAGCAAATGCCAACCTCATTCTGATAATAATACTATAAACATATATGAACACTGCACATACGATAAACACCCACTCTGTGTTCACTGAGGCATGTAAAAGGAACTGTAATTGCCCGCACTTCACTGCCACATCACCGGTGTTGTAATCACTATTTTTCGCTCACACACCTTTACCAAATGCCAACTTCATTCTGTAATAATACTATAAACATATATGAACACTGCACATACGATAAACACCCACTCTGTGTTCACTGAGGCAGGTAAAAGGCACTGTAATTGCCCGCACTTCACTGCCACATCAGCGGTGTTGTAATCACTATTTTTCGCTCACATACCATTACCAAATGCCAACCTCATTCTGATAATAATACTATAAACATATATGAACACTGCACATACGATAAACACCCACTCTGTGTTCACTGAGGCAGGTAAAAGGCACTGTAATTGCCCTCACTTCACTGCCACATCAGCGATGTTGTCACTGACACAGCTGGACAGATACTGATGCGTGTTGGTCAGGGGTGGGGCGGGGGGCCGGGGGGGTGGGAGGTGGGGGCACGGGGGGTGGGAGGAGGGAGGTGGAGGTCGGCTGGAGTGAAAGAACTTAATAGCTACTCTCCCTTGAAACAATTGGCGCACGGAAAAAACGCTGGGTATTCAAAATATTCACAAACATTTGAGAATGACACCCGCGGTTCAGTCCAGTTTTTGCAATGTCATTCTGGAATGACACCCGCGGTTAAAGGGTTAATAACAGAACAGAGGAAGGAAAAACAAATGAATAAAAAAAATAATCCATACACCAGATTACTGGTGTCCTCTGTTCATAAAATATCTGTAACAGATAGACTTGAACAGCTGTAGGTTGAAATTTGGAGAGAAACAACTCTGGGGAAGCGAATTCCACAGAGATGCAGTTCGGGGAATAAAAGAATTCTGATAGGCAGAAGTTCTACAATATGGCTGAGTGACATTCCAGTCATGAGCGCTACCAGATGTTCGTGTAGCACGAGGGAAGGCATGGAGAGATGGCACCATGGAAGCATCTTCGTCTGAGCATTTGCTATAAAAATATCTGTAAAATAATGCAAGGGAGGCAACATTCCTTCTTACCTGCAAGGAAGGTAGTTTATTTGTAATGGCGGGGCTGTTAATAATTCTAACAGCTTTGTTCTGAATTTTGTCTAGTTGTTTTAATGCAACCTCTCCACAATCAATTCCACAAGGGGAGCAATATTCAGGGTGAGAGTGCACATGACTCCTATAAATTATAGCTAACTGCTCGTCAGTCATGTAAGACCTTCAAAAAACATGGAAGAAGGAAGAGAAGTCAGTCCAAGCCAGGCAAAGAAAGTCCAATCTGCCAGTGCTTGAATAAAGAGTAGGATCAGCATTCCTCATCACAGGTGCTCCTTGAAGGTTAGCAAAGCAGATATAGCACCTGCCTGATCAGCAGAGGTCACAGCAACAAGTCGGGCGCCATCACGCTGGATGCGGATCGTGGCGTCCTTTCCAGTGCACCGAGTAAGAGAAAAAAGAATTCAAGGTCATGAGCAAAATCAGATGAAGAATTTAGTACTTGAAAATATTTTGTCCAAGTCTGAGGGCCAATGAGACGGTCGAAGGCAGAGGCTGTTTGTGAACAAACAGAGGGGACAAATGATCTAGGGCTGGTTGTAGAAGAGAAGGGAGAAGGAAAAAGAGGGGAGAAGGACTTGGGGAGAAGGAATGTGGCAGGAGTAGAAATCAAAAATTACTATGCCTGGACGAACTAGGAAGGGAAAAAGACAGTTGGGAGGCAGAAACCACCGAATTAGGTAAAACATGTTATGAATGAAGGGCAGAAATAATTGCACTCACAGAAATATCATCACCGACAGAACAGGGAAGGGCCGAGATCTTGAAGTCTGCAGATATCATAGGAAGGCCTTTCACTGAACTGCGTTGATGGATCTCCATGTCGAAGAGAACACCAATGGTAATGAGTGGAAAAGGAAAACCCACTTGGTATGCAAAATAACACTAGCCCAGAAAGTGGCCACCAAGTTACTGTGATGGGGAAAGGAGAGGAAAAATGACAGGGGGAAGAAACACCAGACAGAGCTACACGACCACTCCACAAAGTAGCAAAAAGGAAACTAAAGCTCGAGAGCAAGAACAGATCAGAAACGACACACACAAATGCTCCTAGAGTTGGGCATGGAATCAGTGACGAGTCAGAATTGGTCACACATCAATTTCCTCTCATCATGCAAGCCTCCAAGATTTATGGCTCCATCTCACAGGCCAAGTAATCCACTTAAAATTGCACTTTGATCTGTCAGTGGGATAGAGTCATTCTTCGACTGCCAGGTTAAACAGGAGGCGCAACTCATATCAAGTGCATCACTGTCCATAATTCATCTACCCATTTCTGTCATCTGCCATTTCTTTTGCTTCTTAAACTTCCATAATTCACTTACTGGCACACTCACATATTGTAATATGAATTATCCATTTATCTTATTTTCGTGCCGTCCTCTTGCGGTTTCTGTCATCAGACGTCTGTTCGGTACCGAGACTTTCATTGCACCATCCACTGTACTACCTAGAAAACATTATCCTTTTCTTCTTTTTTTATTCACTGTACCTTAACCATTAAACTCTTCAACCACTTTCAAGTTGTGAAATATAAAATACAAATAAAAATGTAGGCTTCATAATTATGTCAAAGTTACTCCTGAAGAATGCCAAGATTTGGATAAAAGGATGTGACTGACTCAGTTACGGAAAGTTCTGCTAGGTACAGTCACTGTAATCCTTAAAGAACAGGATTAAAATCAGGAAATGCCCAGATTGAGACCAAACAATGTTCTCTTGGACTCGTTAGTTCCTTTATCTTGAAAACCAAGAGCTATATTTTGCCCAAAGTTGGCTATAATGTTCAGTTTTCACTTTTAGATAAAACAAAGCCATATTATACCCCAATATGCCATATTAGAGATATGAGAGCCGAGCAGTATGGTACGCAAGATAACATGAGAGCGGTATTGCTATACAGGTGTGGGAAATACAACCGGGTAAACAAGGAAAAGGAGAAATAATGATGGTGGCACGTGTGTCGGAGATCAGGGCTGTCAATGAGACTGGCATGAAGGGAGACAAGTGAGAACAGGGCTGTCACCGACACTGGCCCGAAGGGAGACTAGAGAGATAAGGACTGCCACTGACACTGGCAGGAAGGGAGACAAAAGAGAGATCAGGACTGTTATTGAGACTGGTAGGAAAGAAGACTTAGAGAGACCAGGGCTGTTATTGTGAATGGTACGAGGATAGACAAGGTTAAAAGAGGCATGAATACGAGGAAATCATGAGAGAAAAGTCAGCCGCTATAACAGGGAGACCAGTTTGGAGAGAAACAGGCTGAGGATATATTTTAAAGTCGGTTCATTAGAAGACTAGCCAGTCACTCAGAGTTTAACCAAACAACCAAGATACATACATGGTCATAAGTTCGCCAACCCTTCTCTGCCGGCAATGTCGATGAAAGATTTTAAATGAACTGTTTTCATGTGATAATAATATAAAGCACAATAAGAAAAAGAGTATGAGTGGTGGGATTCTCTCTATCCTTTGGGGAGGAAAAAGAAATAACGAAAGCAGGACACAGTGCTGAGAGAGGACTGAAGGCGAACTTTTGCCCATGGCCGTACAGTACCTCATAAAAGATCCATTTGCTGCTACCCATCTATCACTTCATCCAAACATTCCCCATTTTGATCACACATTAATCAACTTAGCTAATTATCTACTCATGTGAATGTATTCTTTCACATCCTAAACCTCTCGCCATGTCATCCAAACACATGGGGAGTCCTCCAGCAAAACATCTGCTGACCACATCTCTGCAGCCTACGAACATTTATCCACTGCTGTTCATCATAGTAAACGCACTCATATTCATCCATTGACCTAATCACTTATGTGCTTTTCACTTCATTATCCAACCTTGACACAAGTAAGCAGTCTGTCCATCTGTACATCTGTAAACCACTCCGTCTGTGCATTCGACGCATATTCATCCGTAAATGAATCATCCCAACATCGAGCTATATGTCTCATCTATATAAACAAACTTTTCTTTCTCTAAGCGATACATCCATGCAGTCAATCACAAACCATGTCACAAAATCATTTGTCTTCCTGTCGGCCAGTAGTAGTAGTAGTAGCAGTAGTAGTAGTTGTAGTAGTAGTAGTAGCAGCACTAGTAGTAGTAGTAATAGTAGTAGTAGTAGTAGTAGTAGTATTTGTTTTTGTTGTTGTTCTTGTGGTAGTAGTACTTGTTGTTGTATCAGCTCAGGTTCATCTGATACACAAACTTGGTGTAGTACAGGATGAAGTTGCCCTCCCCCTGCAGGTCACCATGCTTCACTTGGGAATGGGGACGTAGTTAGGGGACATTTGTAAAGGTGGGCAGCTCCATCACCCAGATTTATCCTTGCCACCACATGAAGAAGCCAAAAAGTTGAAAATAGAAGCTCTTAGTCAAAACAGATTCCCAATAAGGATCATTCCAGTTCGGTACTCTTGACTGACAGGATGGAGGATAGAGAAGTCAGCCCCAAGCCACAAATCGTCTGGCTTCTCGGGTTTAGCGTATTTCTGTTTCTATCTGCTTGTACATCTGTCTGTCTTTCTATCTATCTACCTGTCTGTTTTGCACATTCAATCTATCCCATCTATATATGTACACCATATATATATCTATCTATATACAGTACTACAGAATTTTTGTGCTTGTTTGTATGTACTGTGTGTGTGTGTGTGTGTGTGTGTGTGTGTGTGTGTGTGTGTGTGTGTGTGTGTGTGTGTGTGTTCTTACCTAATTATTCTTACCTAATTGTATCTTTACAGGAATGAGTCAAGCTCGTACTGTCCCGTGTCTTAAACCATATTTATCGTACATATCCTTAAATTTGTGAATTGTTTTGGCACACACTATTTCATTCGGTAGTGCATTCCATTGGTCAATTGCTCTGTTTGGGAAACTTAATTTCCTTACGTCTTTATCACCTCTCTTCTTATGCAGTTTTTTGCAGTGTCCTCTTGCTGATGCTTCTCCATATGTTAAGTAATCATTTATGTCTATTTTCTCCTTCCGTGATATGCACTTATATAGCATTATCATGTCACCTCTTTTCCTTCTCTTCTGTAGTGTTGGTAGATTCAGTTTATTTAGTCTTTCTTCGTAGCTTAGGTCCCTTAACCCCTTAACCGCGGGTGTCATTCCAGAATGACGGCGACAAAACTGGACCAAACCGCGGGTGGCATTCTGGAATGATCGTGAATATTTTGAACACCGCGCGTTTTCCCGGCGCGCAAATATTCTCACGCAAGAGTAGCTGTCGAGTTCTTTCACGCCAGCCATCCCACACCTCCCTCCTCCAACCCCGAGGGGACCCCCCCACCCCTGCCCTGACCCGCGTCAGTCAGTATCTGTCCAGCTCTGTGCGTGATAATGGCGCTCCGTCCCGACTCATCGTCGCTCGCTTCCTCCTCTACAATGTTTAGTGCTAGTGTTCCCTCTACCTCTACACCGGTAAAGGAACTGCCGACGGCGAGGCAGAAGGGGTTGAGCACTCCTGAAATTAGAACTGAGCTGGACAAAACAGTAAGTACTACTCTTGATTGTGGCAGTGAAAGTGACACACTCACAGCAAGCAGTGATGATTTGGCAGTGATTGGTGGTGAACCATTTTCCATTGATAGTGACAGTGATGAAAGTGATCGTGTTGATTCCCTCCCACCATCCCCAACTTACTCTGGGAAAGGAAAGGCTCCTATGGGCAAATCTGGTATTGCACGTGGGAAGGGAGTGAAGCGCAGGCTCACGTCTCCCACACCAGGCCGTAGTACACATTTCCCATCAATTTCCCGTTCCCCTAGCCCAATTGCCCTCACATCATCATCATCATCATCTGTCGTGCCCTCTCCTCAGTCTACATCATCTGAGGAGTACGAATTACCAAAGCCTGCAAAGCGAGGGAAGGCAGGCTGTGTAGGCCGTGCAGGCAGGCCTAGAACAAAGGGGATGCGTGGCAGTTGGAGGGCAAAGCTGGGCGATAAGCGAGGCGATAAGCGAGGTGATAAGCGGGGTAGAAAGGGTCAAGTTTCACCACGCACCAGGTCAGAAACCCCCCCGCCTGCCCCCGCTCAGTTCCCTCACCCGCGCCACCCCCCCACTCACCGCCCCCGCACTCACCCCCCTCCCCGTTGCCTCCTGCCTCACCCACCTCCCGCTTGCCTCCTGCCTCACCTCCTGCCTCACCCATTGCCTCTACATCAGCTCCTTCTCACGGGGAAACGAGTGGAATGCAACCTGCCCCTGCCACTGAACCACGCACAGGGCAAGTTGATGCATTTGTTTGGACTGACGGTGGAGATTTCCAGCCACACAATCCACCGTTTGATATGACAAATGCTGGAATACAGCCTGCCTTCCCATGCAACGCAGGTGATGAGTTTGTTGATTACTTCCTGGCCTTCCTTGATGATGAAATTGTGCAGCATGTCAGCGATGAGACCAATAGGTATGCAACTCAGTGTGCAGCACAAGGGCTGGGACCTATTGGCTCGCCAAAGCAAGTGTCGTGGTTGCCTGTCGGGATCAGAGAGCTGTATGTTTTTTTGCACTCATGTTTTTGATGCCCCATATAAAGAGACATGAGTTGGAGGAGTACTGGCTCGTGGATGACATAACTACTATCCCCATATTCGGGAAGTATATGTCACGGGATCGGTTCCGACAGCTGCTTGGATACCTGCACTTCGCTGATAATGACAACCCGTCCCAAACTGACCCTTTGTGGAAAGTGAGGGATTTCCTCAACAAGATTAGGGATCGATTTATGCGATTTTTCAGGCCTATGCAGAAAGTCGTCATAGACGAGTCCCTGGTATTGTTCAGAGGACGTCTCAAATTCAGGCAGTACATCCCCAGCAAATGCCACCGCTTTGGGATAAAGTTCTTTGTGCTGTGTGACTGTGAGACGGGGTATATAATGGATTTTGTCATTTACTCGGCTAGCACAATGGATGTGAACAGGAAAGACCCCCTTGGCTTCTCTGGCTCCGTTGTAAAAGTGCTGATGGAGAGGTATTTTGGTGGTAATCATGTGCTGTACACATACAATTATTACACAGCACCGAAACTCTCCAAATACCTTGCTGAACACGGCATTGGCACTGTTGGCACTGTACGGAGCTATAGGAAAGAGTAGCCTAGTTTCCCCGAAGCATCATCATCATCCAGGGGAGATGTTCACCTGAAGAAGTCAGACAAGCTTCTTGCGATCAGGTGGCATGACAAGAAGGTTGTCAATATGATCAGCACCATCCACAAGGGGGAAATGAAGAGAACTGGGAAGGTCAGCTACAGGACGGGAGAGCCAATCATGAAACCTGATGCCGTCATTGATTATAATGTAAATATGAGACTCGTTGATAAGTCTGATATGATGATTGGAGAAATAGACTGTCTCAGGAGAAACACCCGATGGTACAGGAAGGCTTGCCTGCACATGCTCGATATGTGCATGCTCAATGCCTTCATTCTTTACAAGACACAAGTCGGGGGCATAAGGCAACCATCACTGAGACAGTTTTCCAAGACTGTCGTGCAGCAGCTACTTGAACGATTTGGTCAGGTGACGGCATTGATCCCGAGGCGACACTCTGACACACAACCTGACCGTCTTGAGTGCCGCAATTACATGAGCCGGCACCAGCTTGTGAAATTGCCTCCTAAAGCAGGCGGCAGGTTGTCACAGGGCCGCTGCAGAGTATGTTCAACCACCACACGAAGGCCTACGACGAGAAAAATGAGCACACACCAGTGCCTTGAATGCCAAGTCGCTCTATGTGTAACTCCGTGCTTTGCCGAGTACCACTCTCTGAGTAAATACTGAAAGTGACAGTGATATATAGTGATGCGACAGTGACGTGCTTTGCCAATAATTGTATAATGGATAATGTAGTAATAAGGGATATTTTGCCTAGAAAATAAAGGAAATATTGGCCAGTATAATAAGTGATATTGTAATAAGAGAATCTGCGGCACTTGTGGAATTCTGCGGCACTTATGTAATTCTGTGATGCGCCAGTGACGCAATATAGTAATAAGTGCATTGTAAATATAATGTACATTGCCCATATTATATGTAAAATAATATTAGAAGTTAGAAAGAATGAAAAGATCGCAGGAAACGTCAGTGAGCGGGTGCCGCCGCAGTGAAGTGAGGCGCAGCCGCAGTGAAGAGCGGGCGCAGCCGCAGGGAATGCCTTTTACCTACCTCAGTGAACACAGAGTGGGTGTTTATCGTATGTGCAGTGTTCATATATGTTTATATTACTATTATGAGAGAGTGGTTGGCATTTGGTACTGGTGTGTGGGGCGTAAAATAGTTATTTCACACCCCTCACTTCTAACGGCTCTCCCCGTCCTGTGAAAGTCAACGAAGTCATGAAACCTACATCAATGGAAAGCTGAAGGTTTGTACTTTCTAATGGTACCTTATTTTTTTCTCTAGCTTTATTCTGTGCAGAGTTATTAAGGTTTAAAGGTTTGTTTACATTTGGCTGAATCCCCCGCGGGAGAGGACAGTCAGACCAAAACAATACCCGCAGTTAAGGGGTTAAGCTTGGTATCCAACTTGTAGTGGCTCTTTGAACTTTTTCAATCTTGTCTATGTGTTTTTTGAGATGAGGACTCCAGACTACTGATGCATATTCCAGGGTTGGTCTAATGAATGATGTTATTATCCTTCTTAGCATGTCTTCATTTATGTATGTGAATGCTATTCTCAGATTTGCAAGCAGTGTATACATGTTCCGTACCTTCTCGCTGATGTGGTCAGCCGGAGATTGTCTGTTATTGATAATCACACCTAGGTCTTTCTCTCTTTCTGATGTGTATAGGGTTTTATTTCCTAACTTATAATGCCAGTCAGGTCTTTCTCCACTTTTACCAAACTTGATTACATGACACTTGTCCACATTGAATTCCATTTGCCATGTACTACTCCATTCATGAAGTTTATTTAATTCTTCTTGTAGCTCTTTACTTGAGTCTGTGTAAGTAATTCTCCTTTGTATTTTTGCATCATCTGCAAACATATTCAGATAGCTCTCATTTCCAGTGTTACTGTTTATATCATTTATATACACTAAAAACATGATTGGTGCCAGCACTGAACCCTGTGGTACTCCACTATTCACTTCTTTCCATGATGAGTAGTTTCCTCTTAGTACTGTTTTCATTTCTCTTTTTATGAGAAAGTCTTGCATCCAACAAAACAGTTGGCCTCGAATTCCTCCTTGATGGTACAGTTTCCATAAAAGTCTTTGGTGTGGTACTGTGTCAAAAGCTTTCTTGAAATCTAAATAGATAATGTCCACCCATCCTTCCCTTTCCTGTACTGTGTTTGTTACTCTGTCATAGTAGCTCAACAGATTAGTAACACATGATTTTCCTTTTGTGAAACCAAACTGTCTTTCTGTTATCATACTGTGTTCTTCTAGATGATTTACCCAAGCTTTTGTTATAAGCTTTTCTAATACCTTGCTTACAACACTGGTCAGTGATACTGGTCGGTAGTTGAGTGGATTTTGTCTATTTCCTTTCTTGAATAAGGGGACAATATTTGCTTTTTTTCAAATATCAGGTAGTTTACCTTGAGTCAAGGATTTCTTGAAAATTAAAAATAATGGTTTACTTAACTCCTTTGCACATTCTCGTAGTACCCAACATGAAATTTCATCAGGAGCTTTTGCTTTTCCTCTGTCTAATCTACTTAACTCATCCTGCATTACTTTTTCTGCTATTTGTATATCTGGTAGTATGTGTGGACATGCATGTTCCACATAGTTCCTCTCAAAATTTTTTTCTTCTGTAAAAACTTATTGGAAATTCTTATTTAGTGTTTCACAAATATCATTCTCTTGTGTATAAGTGATTCCCTCGTCCGTAATGGATTGTATTATATCTTTTGCTTTGGTTTTGCTTCTGATATGGCTGTAAAACAGCTTTGGTTGATCACTACTTTTATTTATTATATCCTCCTCAAACTGTTTTTAGGCTTCCCTCCTTATTCTTGTATAATCGTTTCTTGCCTGTTTGTAATTATTATGTCCTTTCACTATTGTGTCTTCTGTATCTATTCCACAACAAATCTCTTCTTTCTTTTGATTTTTTACATTCTGTATTGAACCATTTCTGTATTTTCTTATTTGCTTCTTTGTGCTATGGGATGTACTTCTGGACTCCTATTTCATAAAATTCACAGAATTTTTTATATACAGCATTTAAATCTTGTCCTCTAAGCTCATTTTCCCAGTCAACTTCTAATAAATACTTCTTTAGGTCTTGATAATTTCCCTTTTTATAGTTTAGGCTCTTTTTGTAACTGTCATTGCTGTTTACTATGTCATATGCTATCCTGAAGTTATAATTTAGTATTGCCTGATCGCTTTTGCCGAGTGGAGGTAGATATATTAAACTGTCAATATCATTTTCTTGCCTAGTAAATATTAGATCTAGCACTGAAGGTACACCAAGTCCTCTTTTTCTGGTGGTTTCCCTCACATGTTGCGTTAGGAAAAACTCTTGTACGAGATCCAGGAGCTTTTGGTCCCAACAGCTTTCTTGGCTAATTATATCTAGAGTATTCCAATTTATATTTGTATTAAAATCCCCAGTTAGTATAATTCTTTCCGATTTCTTTTCCATTTTATGTAGTAATGATCTTAAACTCTGAATTGTACTCTCTGCCAGGTCCTCATATTCGTCTCTTTCCCATGTGTTTGATCTGGGTGGCATGTACAAATTGGCTACAATTACTGTACCTTCAGATGTGCTGATCTCTACTGCAATCAGTTCTACTTGTGATGGTATATCTAGTTTTATTTCATTGACTTTTAGATTTTTCTTAGTTAATATTATAATTCCTCCTCCTTTTTTTAAATTTCTGTCTTTTCTCCATATATTATATTCCTCTAAGTTTAGTATGTCATTGGATATCCTTGGTGTTAATTTTGTTTCAGTTAGGCATATCATTTGTGGTTCATTTTCTCTGACATAATCATTCATCTCTAGTAATTTAGATACCATTCCATCCACATTTGAGTACATCAACTTTATCATCTTCTTTATATACTTGTCATGACATGGTTCTACTACCTTCCTCCTTTTTACTCCATCCTGTTTGTGTACCACTTTCGTACCTGCAAACCTATTACTTTGTAAAAAAAAAATCTTCTTCTCGTCTTCTGATCTTCCCTCATTTTTTGTTTTTGCTTCCTCCCTTTTCTCTTTCAGTAATTCCAGTTTCTCTTGTGTTAGACATTTTTTTATTCATACATTTTTGAACTCCTCTTTTTCCATAAGATTCTTTGCATTTTTTAGTATCTCTTCCACAGTGTTTACACTCTGGAAAGTCACCTTTAGAGGTCTTGTCTTGCTTTTCTCATATTTCCCTAACCTTTTGTGTTCCTCTATGTCTTTACTACAGATCCTCTGATACTTCTTTCAGTAAGCTCATTACATTTGCCATCTCCTTTTTGTCTCTTGTGATCTTGTTTTTTACTTCTTCCTCTTCTATACCAGTGATTTCTATAGATTTGCTTATATCTACTGAATCTCTGACTAACTTTGGATTGTTTTGGATTATTCTTTTCACTTCCTTTTTAATGCTTTTTTCCTCCACCCTTGTTTCTAAGTCTTTCTTTACTTTCACCATTTCAGCATATGTGGTTTCCACATCATTTTTGTAGCTTTGCACAGCTTCATTCACCTGTGCTATCTTCTCCTCAATATCACTGCTCTGGTCTATAAGACTGCTTACTTGCCTAATTGTCTCTGTGTCATTTGTGTGTGTGTGTGTGTGTGTGTGTGTGTGTGTGTGTGTTTTACCCTTATGTCCCCATGGCTGTTCAGTATGTTCATGGGCAAGCTACCGAGTAATGTACACTACCTGTAAGATTACAAGGAAGAAAGACAAATTTAAGGTATGCTTCAGGGAAAGGAGGGACACTGCTAAGTAAACCTGTTTTGTTTGTGGATTATACAACACTGATCTCATACTCACCTGGTATACTGAAGTAACTAGCATCTGCGTTTGGAAGAGTGTGTAAAATGAGGAAGTTGACAATGGATACAAAAATAGCAAGGTGAAGAGGTCAAGACTTTGGCAAAAGCTTTGTCATTGCATTTGACATCTCAAAGGCTTTCGATCGAGTCTGGCATAAATCTTTAATTTCCAAACTGCCCTCCTACGGTTTCTATCCTTCTATCTGTGCCTTCATCGCTAGCTTCCTTTCTGGTCGTTCTATAGCCGCTGTTGTAGACGGCCATCGTTCTTCTCCTAGATCTATCAACAGTGGTGTTCCTCAGGGCTCTGTCCTATCACCAATTCTCCTCCTTTTATTCATCAATGATCTTCTAAGCTGTACATCTAACCCTATCCACTCATACGCTGATGACTCCACCCTTCACCTTTCCATTCGGTTCCCGCAACGCCCATCTCAACAGTTACTTCAACAAGCAAGGGATGAGGCTTTGGCACACCTAATGTCTGACTTGGCTCGTATCTTTGACTGGGGTAAAAATAATATGGTTGTTTTTAATGCATCTAAGACTCAGTTCTAACACCTATCAACCCGATAAAATCTTCCACAGGTATACCCATTAATGTTTAATAATATTCAGCTTAGTCCTGCATCATCCTTGAACATGCTTGGGGTTTCATTTACTCGGGACTTATCTTGGAAAGATCATATTACGTCTCTGGTAAAATCTGCTTCCAAGAGATTGGGTGTGCTAAGTCGACTCCACTCTTTCTTTACCCCTGCAGAATTGTTGACTCTATACAGGGGTTTTATCCACCCCCGTGTGGAGTACAACTCTCATGTGTGGGGAAGCTCCCCACATTCAGCTCTTCTCAGTAGGGTGGAGTCAAAGGCTTTTCGTCTCATTAACTCTCCTCCTCTTACTGACTCTCTTCAACCTCTGTCTCTTCGCCGCACTGTTGCATCTTTATCTCTTTTCTATCGCTACTTTAATGGTCACTGCTCCTCTGAACTGTCTGCTTGCATTCCTCCACCTCTACGACGGGCGCGTAGCACTCGTCTGGCAGCAAACTCTCATCCCTTTTCTGTCCAACTCTCTAATGCAAGAGTTAACCGTTACTCCCAGTCTTTCATTTATGCAACAGGTCAACTCTGGAACTGTCTCTCTCTGTCTGTATTTCCTGCTGCCTATGATCTCCAGTCTTTCAAACGTAGTGTGTACAGGCATCTCAAAATGATCAGATCTTGAATTTGGCTCTCTATTGTATTTTGTTTTTCTCTTGGAGGGAACTGTTACTGCGGGCTCATGGCCTTTGGTTCCTTCTTCCTCACATAAAAAAAATAAAATGAAAAAAAAGATGAAGCAGAACGATATGAGAGTATGTCTCTGTCGGGAAGATTTGGAGGTAAAGTGCTTTAGGCACCTGGTGAGTGGGCATAACACTGGACGGAACTCAGGAACCTGGAAAAGTCCTAGAATGGAAGGAAAAGTAGTAGGGACGCTGAAAAGTGTATGGATTATTGTCTGTTCAGACAAAAATAGGTATGCATGAAGAAATAATGATGCCGACAATGTTTTATGGACTAGAGGTGTGGCCCTTGAAGTGCCTAATACCTATATAAAGGTGAGATGCTTTGATAAGGAGAATGACACTGTAAGATGTGAGGAAGCAGACCTGGCATAGTGAAATGGACAGGCCAGGTTATGTTGTTGTGGCATGACCCGACCGTATGTAGATAACGGGCGATGGCAGACTACAGGCTGAAAAGGAATGTGTACAAATCAGGGATGAGGGATTGAGAGGCATGAGGTGTGGGGGGGGGGGTTAGCACATGGTGGAAGGTGAGTGAGTAACACAATGAACCTGAGCATCCAAGGGAGTGAGAGTCGTGAGTGGAATAGAGGAAACTGGAATGAAGAGAGTTATTGGGGAGTGACTCGCTGTTGGTTATGTATAGTAGACAAGAAATGAAGGGCCTGGGGTAAATCATAAATCACAAGTGCATTCTCATGGAGAGTTAGCAAAAAAAAAAATCCTTCGTGAAGGCAGTTACGAACAATAACTAAGAGACTGAATGTAAGAGAATGAGTTACTTCTCCCGTTTTTCGACGTTTTTCTCGCCGGAGCTTGTAACAGTGAGCATGTACTGTATGTATAAGCTTTAGAATTACAGAAAAAAAACAGTTACAGCCTTCTTCCATTTTACTAGTACTTCACCGTCAATCCAGGTTTTTTTACACATTGCCTATTATAAGTTTATTGTCCCTTTTCGACCCAATTTTAAATTTCCGCACATATCTAACATTTCAGTAAATAATATTGTTTCTTCCCGATGCTGGAATACAACACAATAAAAGCACGTTTTGCGAGGATGCCTTGTACTATGTATTAATGTCCAGTCAGATGAAAATGAAACAGTAAGATGCACATAAACAGGGTTTATATGTGATAATTAAATTCCTATTATTTTTTTTCCAGTGACCTAGTATCAGTTTTCGTGAATGTATTTGCTTAACCTATTTATGAAAAACAATCAAATTTAACTAAATGGAAAGCTGAATTTTGCATAGTCATCGTAAACATGGATGTATGTAATGGACGAGAAGGAGTTGATGATTCATAATTCCTCATTAAAGCACACTTGTTACAACTGTGCAGGCTGCGTGGCTTCACACAGTTGGATCAATCTCCTGCCACAATGTTAACCATAAAAACTGTGTCCCTGGAGGAAAGGACATAACTTTGGAAAATGAGTGATGAGAGAATTCTCAGCCCAAAAGAAAAAAAGAAAAAAAAAACAAATTTTTCCAAATCTCAACCGTCTCGGAGCGACAATTACTGATTACCTTATGGGCGAAAATGTCGCCCTCATAATTCCCAAGGTAATCAGTGACCTCTTCAGTCCACCACGCTGTTCCTTGCACACCTCTCCGTCTTCTCTTCCTTCCACACACCACATCACATGCTGCACATATTTCTTCTGTAAATATCCTATACACACCTTCCACGTCTCCCATCTGCTCCAATTCATATTTGCCCAATCGTTCCTCCACTTCTCTCTTATACTCTGCCTTTTTCTCATCCTCTTGTAACCTTTCCACTCTCCTTGCAACTACTCCTTCCTCTCATCTTTCTCTTCTTCTATTCCTCGATCTTACTTGAATTCCAATTCTGGCCACCACCAAGTAGTGGTCAGAAAGTCCACTCCCCCAACCTCTATAAACTCTTACATCCATTACACATCTTCGCATCCTTTCATCCACACACACAATCAAGCATTGCCTTCCTTTCATTCAGTTCACCACCCACCCTTCTCATCACTCGCCATGTATACCTGTGGATCATTTTATGCCTGAAGAGGGTATTGGCTATCACCAACCCCCTCCCAGTACAAATGTCCACTAACGCACTCCCATTCTCATCTATCTCAGCAGGCACACCCCACTCACCAATTATTCCATCCACCTTCACATTCCCAACTTTACCATTCATATCACCAATTATTCCATCCACCTTCACATTCCCAACTTTACCATTCATATCACCAATCAAAAACACTCTCTCATTCCTTCCAAACTTTTCCATGCACACTTCTACATTTGTCCAGAACTCTTCTCTCACTCTTCTAGCACGATCTTGCGTTGGCGCATACACACACACAATCGCCCACATTTGTATTCCAACTTTCAGCTTTACCCACACAATCCTTGGCCCAACTGATCCATACTGTTTTATGCTCCTCTTCCATCTTTTACCCACAACTATACATACTCCTTCCTTTGCCCTCTCATTCTCACCTACTCCTGCACATATACCTCATCCATACTCCCATTCTCTCACACTTTCTCTTCTCCATTTTGTTTCAGTTATTCCACGTACATCCACTTTCGCACCCTCAAGCACCTGGACAATCTCTCTCTCTTTCACCTCATCATTCGCTCCCCTTACATTCCAAGTTCCAATTACCATGTCCTTTGTCCGGTCCTTGGTCGTCATCGTTTGGTCAGTCCTTGTCCGAGGCTTATTGTTTGTTTTTTTGGTTAGTTATTTTTCCGGGGAGGGGCACTAACCCTCCGCTAACCCTTTTAGTCGCCTTTTACGACAAGCAGGGATACTGGGGGAGTATTCTTGGAAAATCCCCATATATATACACTCGTTCATGAGTTTATGAAACTGCATTTATGAATTGCCTCGAGGGCCTGATCAAATGGTCTTGCGGGCCTTATACGGCCTGGAGGCCGGACGTTCCCCACCCCTATACTCTCTTGTCCTTGTGTATTTACGAAAATTTATTCGATGATTCCCTTACCCTCCGAAAATAAAAAAAATGATTTTGTTAGTTTTGGTTATATCCCCAAAATTGTTATCCAGAACGAAAAAAAAAAAAAAAAAATCGGCCTGGGCCCCAATAACGAGATCCCTCTGTTGCACTTGGACTGCATCGGATTCCCTTTCACTTTGTTAATAGTTACTATATACCCTCATTATTACAGGATTACTCTTGTAGATTTCAATTTTTCCCTCTTTACTTTAAATGCTGTCTTTTTATTGTTTCGTCAGACGATTCGATCTGCTGTAATTCTTAGGTGATGTAATAGTCATTTTGCCCCGTTTCATAATCCATAATGTGTATCTTCTGTCATGTCTTGCTTTTCGTATTGTCTCGAGCAGTCTTTTCCCTTTCTGTTATTTCTTTTTCCTTTCATTTTCTCTCCCCTTCACTCTCATCTCTTTGTCACTGTCTCTTCCCCTCTTTCAATTTCTCCCATCTCTCTTAGCTTCCCTTCCCCCTCTTCTTTTTCTCTCTCCCTCTCGGACTTTCTTCCCTTGTTTTCTTTTCTCTCTCTCTCTCTCTCTCTCTCTCTCTCTCTCTCTCTCTCTCGCTTTCCTTGACCCTCTGTCAGTCATTCGTATACATGTTGCGCACATGGAAAACTAAGCATATATCGTCTGAGTTCTTAACTAATACTGAGGAGCACAGGTGAGGTATATCGATCAAATTACTCACTATAAAAGTAAATTTCATGGTATTAGGAATAGGTGCAGAATATATACACACGCAACTGGAAGGGAAAATTAGTTTTAAGAAGCCAATAAATATACAAATACATAAAAAAGAAGAGACTGGATTGGGGAGTGAATGAGCATTAGGTGAAAGGGGAAGATCAGTTTATACAGCTGTTCAGTAGAAACATAGACTAATACTTACTATTTTTCGTTACTTCAGTCTACATATTAACATTTAAGATGAATATGATACTTTCGCAGGTGAGAGTAAAGTAACAGTGTCCCTTATCACCACATAACGCTTCATTTTATAATACGGTTGAGAGGAAAACGAGATATGATCACCAGGAAACGAATAATTTCCCCATACGATGAATTACAAATATAAGAATTTCAGATTTAGCATTTCATATTCTCCTAAAACATCTGTAGCATTAGTCAGTTATTAAAAATATTTTTTTCTTAGTCATACTTTCATATTCATATCAAGAACGGTTGGGGAAAATGTTCCACCAAAATATTCATTTATTTAATTCATGATTGTTTGATCATCAGTAGAAGCTGTGTTTATGGAACTACCCATACCGATTTATTTTTTACTTAGTTGAAGCTCGTCATGTTTCTCCAGTGAATACTCGTTCTTCCTGCTGAAGAAAAAATAAAATCACGTTTTTCGCTACCTGGAAAATAATGTGTTGCCAGCCTTCTCCCTTCCTCCATCAGCTCCATGCTCGTCTGTCTTTTTCTTGTTGCTGCAACAGAGAGGGATGAGAGAGCAGGCAGGAGGAGAGGGAAAAGGCTAAGAAAAAGTGTGGGGGATGAATGAATAAAGGTGTGAGGGAGAAAAGGAAAAAGGAGTAGGCAACTTGGGGGACTACTGGAAATATATTGTAGTTTATTGAAACCATAGAACTTGGGAAAAGAAGAGAATTATGGTGAGGAATTGGTGGTGTAAGGAAATGGAAACGAGAAGAAATGAATAAAGAGCCTTGTAGGAGTAAATGCCGTTGCAGAACTGGACGGCTGGAAGGTAAAACAAACCAAAGCAAAAGTACAAAAAGGGCAAAACAAAGGAGGATTTTAAGATTAAAAGTCAAAAGTAAACGAGGAGGGTGGCTTACCTGTAAGTCTTATAGGATGCTGGAAGAGAAGGATTATCAGATTAACCCACTGTTCCTGTGTGGGGGATTTTGCGGGAAGGATACTTAGCGCACCGCCCTTCACCTATCAGCTCATTGTTGTGCAGCTTTCAAGTCCGTACCTTAGGGTTCTCCCCTTTCTTAACATTTGAAGATGCCCAATTCCATTCTTTATAAATGGCCTTGGGCACCTGTGGATTGAAGATACTGTTGGATTTTTCATCGTTTAATTTATTGTTGCCCTGGGTACCTCGCTGAAAGATTCGAAGGAATGGGCACTTTGTGTACTGCTCTCCACCTACAGGCTCATTGACGAGTAGCTCGTAGATCCGTATCCTGGAAAATCTCTATATTTCAATTTTTGAAAATGCCTAATTGCCGCAGTTTTTTAACCCATTAGCTCCCAGGGTTTCTGTGTGAGGGATTTTGCTGGATGGGTACTGAACGTACTGCCCTCCGCCTGTTGGCTCATAGTCCTGAAGCTCATACTTCCGTACCCCGGTGTTCCCTTCTTTATTAACCTTTGGAAATGCCCAGTTCTGTCTTATATTGAGGACACTGGGCAGAAATGGGTTAAAGCACCTCTGGCACCAAAAGTTTAGGAAAGTAAGAGAAAACTGATGCTATGCAAAGATATATATATATATATATATATATATATATATATATATATATATATATATATATATATATCATCAGCCGTTTGAGTATCCACTGCAGGACCGGCCTATCCCGACCGAAGTCGGGACCATACAGCCAATGTATCTCTACCAAGTGGCTTAGGCTGTCTGGTAGAGATTGTATGTAGGGTGAGAAGTGCTTGTAAGTGTAATTGTAGTGCTGGGGTGGCTATGGATGTCTGTGTAGTCTGTGAACCAAGTGTAATCGGCCCGCGCAAGCCGACTGGGTGCAAACATACTTTATAGTAAGTGACACTGGTTCAACCACAGGACCCCTTGTGTCCGCCAATGCAGTTCGTTGCCGGGTGAACACTCCCAAAGTTTATTACCCTGGCGGGGCACGAACCCTGGCTCACCCGTGTACGAAACGCACACTCTACCACTGTACCACAGAGGCTCCAATATATATATATATATATATATATATATATATATATATATATATATATATATATATATATATATATATATATGTGTGTGTGTGTGTGTGTGTGTGTGTGTGTGTGTATAACAATTAGCCAAAAGAAAAAAAGGTTTATTGTCTCCGGCAGGAGAATTGTGACTTTAAGAATGAGAAGGAGCAGATATGAAAGGAAGGTATGATGGAACATTATACGAAGCAAAAAAATAGTGAGCATCATATTGCGTTTATGAAAAGGGGTAGAAAACAAAGATTTTTAACGGATTGAGGAGCAAAAAATACAAATAAAACATGAAAAACGAAAGTTACATAGACAGTAAAAGCATTGTTGGTGGTAAGTACACTTATGTTCACTGAGTTAGTATTTTACGTGATGAATTTTAAGAATGTCAGATTGACCTAAGAGAATCTTAAGATGTCTGTCATATGGTACTTTGGAATGTTTATGCAGAACTGATTCTTGGTACACGCAACTGCTAAGGAAAATTCTTAGCAGATCTTTAACTTCTCAAGTAGTAATATATTACATTTTCATCCTGTCACCCACTGTCACTATACTTTTGAACTATATTTTCATAATTATCTTGTATACAGGGTCACTCTTTATGAACACTCATCGCTTTTTAAATAATTTATATTATTTTTTTGGAGTCACTTCCATAATATGGCGTTTTGTGACATTATATCGCTTCGTCCGTTCGTATTGTTTATAAAGGTTCCAAAATGCTTGCATGCGTCGGTCTTGGTTACCGAATGGGTGCTGCCCATGCTGCCCGATCTTTGGCAGCCTCCCTATTCAGTCTGTTATCCCTGAGATCACACTCTATGACCTCGTCCCAGATCTTTATCAATCTGCCTCTTGCAACCGTACCACTGGCGTTCACAATTCTCACCTTCCACACATAGTCGTCATCACTCATCCTCTCCAAATGACCAGACCATCTCAATATACCCCTCCTCGTCACAACACCAATAAACTCCAGTCCCATCCTTCCTTTCAACTCATCAGTGGGAATCATTGACCTCCCAGGCTCTGCATTGAAGGACGCACTACACGCCCATCAAATCATTGTCATTTCTGTACGTTCGAGCCTACGAATATCCCCTTCCTTCACTGCCCAGGTCTCAGTACCGTTCAGCATAACGCTTTTAACACATGCCGCATCCAAAGATCCCTCAGCACGGAGGGAGAGCCCTCTAATTGTCAGGAAAGGCAACTGCTCCCTGTACTTCCTCCGACCACTCCACAGAGCTAGCTCCATCCCGACCTCCAGCATATAACATGTTCCCCAAGTAACAAACCTCTTCCACACACTAAAGAGACTCACCATCAAGATCAGTCCTTCCACGCCTGCCAGTCTCTACTCGTACATGCTCTCCCCAGCACCACTCACACACACACACACACACACACATAATCAGCATTATCTCAGTCTGCTCCTAATACCAGTACATCTCTCATACACCCAGTTATCACAAATACTTAACAAGATGGAGTTACTTCCCATCTGAAATAGTACTATACACAAGGAAAGGGGCACTCAGTGGAGCGCATCTCTCCGACTAGGGAAACGCAATTTCCAAACCACTCTTCAAAGTGGGTTAGGTTTTCTCATCATTGATTAGGGCCCCGCAAAAACTGTTTTCCGGATTCAGAATATGTAATTTGATCTGGATCGGTCCCAAAAGTTAATCGATTGTTCCCTGGGATATGGGCTATCTACCCACCAAATTTGGTCCAGATCTCTCTTTTAGGTTTTTAAATAAACCTGCTAAAAGACAAACAAACAAACAGACAGGGATGAAAACATAGTCTCTTTGTCGGAGTGACCAAACAAACAGGGGTGAAAACATACTCTCGTTGTCGGAGAAAATTATTGGAGATCGTACAGCTAAGCCCCGTCCTGTAAGAGAAAGGCTAACTAAAAAGAAATCTAGCAAGCCAACTTCTGTCCTTCTACACCTGGATATACTTGGGCAGTATCACAGCACGCTTGAAGTAGACATAAAGTACATAGTGACACACACACACACACACACACACACACACACACACACACACACACACACACACACACACACACACACACACACACACACACACACACACACACACTCGTTGTTGGCTGAGGCAGGAATGAACGGTATAGGAAATTGAGACGTCATACCTGACATTTCCATTTCTTATATTCACTTTCACCTCACTCAGGATGCATTGCTCTCTCTCTCTCTCTCTCTCTCTCTCTCTCTCTCTCTCTCTCTCTCTCTCTCTCTCTCTCTCTCTCTCTCTTCGTCCTTTTTGTTCTACTTCTTCATCTTCTCTTTCTTTTTTTTTTCTTCTTCCTCCTCCTCCTCCTCGTCATCATCATCATCATCATCATCTTCATTTGTTATCAATCATCATTATCTTTTTCTTCTTCTTCTTCCTCCTCTGTCCACTTTTCATTCTCTTATGTCATGTATTTGTATTTTCCTTAACTTTACTGCCTTTCCTTCTTCACTTTTCATCCTCCTTTGTCGACTGGTCTCTATTTCTGATCACACCAGCATTTATAATTAATATTGTGTTACCCTTTTTACCTCCTCACTCATTTTCTTTTCACCTCCACCCTCCCTCACCCTCCAACACATCAACATTTTATCCATCCTGTTCTTCTTGCCTCTCAATGCTTCGCCCTCCCCTCTCCTTCTCACTTCTGTGGTCTCCCGTCTCCTTTCACTTGTCAGCGGAAAAGAAAAAGAACAATTTTAGAGAAGAGTCAAGAGTCTGAACAGAAGATACGCTGGGGCGAGAGGGAAAGGATTGACATTGTGTGATATTAGCAGAAAAGGTGAAAGTGGAAGGATATGAAGTGATAATGGGCAAGAACCGTGGAATGAACAAGGGCAGAATGGTTATCAGCAAGCGTTGTCGGTATGTCCATTTGCTCAGAAAGGGACGAGCTGATAACTACAAAATGTTTGCCTCAAAGATGTTCCGCAACGTAATATCTGCGAAGCTTAACTAGTTAAAAAAAAAAAAAATCTTTATCCAAAACAGATTTTCAAAGAACTTGCAGAATCATTGACTCACGAGTGAAATAGAAGGTAACTGACAGTCAGCAAAGTGTTGTATGTCTGCATAGACAAGCAGTCGACCGCCTGAAGAAGTGTGGCGTCCGTGGTGGAATGTACAGACGTCGAAATAAGTTCGTTTCCTATTCCGCGGACTAAGACGTTTGTAACACTGCTCGATGGAGAGGTATCCCCTCCTCCTCCCTTCCTCATAGTCCCACACTCCCACCCAACCCCCCCACTTTTCTCTCCGACCCCATAACCCCACCCGGTAGCTTTCATACTCTCGCTCACAGACATCTAGGGGTTTTTGTACTTCAAGCACCTCTCTAATTACGGGTAGTCCGAACAACTAATAAGGAATAGTACAATATATATCATAACCCACGTTAGGAAGAGGTTTACTACACTGTGAGAGAGAGAGAGAGAGAGAGAGGGAGGAAGCGACAGGCGGAGAGGGAGAGCGATTGGAAAAATGAGAGATGAGAGGACAGTTACATAGAAAATAAGAAGGGAAGAGGCAAGGAGAGAACAACGAGAATTAAGAAAAGAGACAGAGAATGAGAAGAAGAGACAGTGAGAGGTGAAATGAGATAGAAGCAGTGTGAAAGGGAAAGAGAAATGGGAGATGTGAATAGAAAGGCCAGGAGACAGGGAAGTAGAGACAAAAGGGGAGATAGCTGAGAGAAAATGGGAATGGAGCAACCATAGATATAGGGATAGCAAAGGGAGAAAGTGGGAAAGACAGCTACGGAACGGAATACTGAGAACGATAATGAGAAAAATTAGAGAAGGAGGCAAGGTAACAGGGAGGACGAAGAAAGTGTGTTACTCTGGCAAGGACGCAGGGAAAGAACTAAGCAAGATAAGACGAAAGCA